>NC_142869.1:153257000-153558500 GCF_051225735.1 Oryctolagus cuniculus | reverse complement strand
GGTGTCTAGGGTGGGTACAAGCTTCCAGCATCTGAGGCAAAGGGCATGACTGTTTTCTGTGGCAAAGTGAAGGTCAGAGATCCTGCAGACCTTCATGCCTTGCCTGGATCCCCTACCAGGACTTGTAAATCCTACACTGAAGCCACCGTGCAAGGTTGCAGTTCTGGCAGAGTCTTTGTGAAATCAAGCACTGAGGAATGAGGAATGAGAACCCTTTCTTCATTATCTCTTGGCTTTCTTCTTTCCTTTCTTTCTTTCTTTACTTATTTATTTATTTATGTTAGGATTGACAAAAGTGGCTGGCGCCACCCTTGTTGCTAATCCTTGTGGTCAAGGATTATTGTTTCAAAATATCTATGTAACCCTCCTGGATTTTGCCTTTAAAATTTCTCCTTGCCCCAACCTCTTTGAATATACTCACCATTTATTACGCACATGTATTCCTATTGAAGTGCTATTTTATTCCCAAATAAACATGACATTGTCCTTAGGAGAATCTGATTATTATTCAGATGGGTAACAGAAACAGATTTTATGAGAGCAGCCAGATTCCTGCAGTACAAATACCATAGCTGTTACAGCAACAGGGTCTCATTTGGTTATTTCCTACCAAAGGACAAAAATCTTTATAGTTTGTTTGGGTTAACTCAGGGGTGAATTAACTTTGAGTCAATTAAAGGTGTTTTTTGTTTGTTGTCTCTGAATCTTAAATATGATGGCTTCAAAATGTTTGAGAATGTAAATCTTCCATTAACCACATACTAGCTGTAAACCTAAGCCCATTGACATAGTACTACATTAAGGTTTGAGGTCAACTGAAATGGTTTTGTGAGTTTTGTGAGCATTTCTTCCCCCTAGTCTTATTGAAACTCTTAAATGAAGAGGTAACATTAAGATGTTCCCAGAACATTAGGGCAGCCTATAACCCAAGCACACAGTATCAAGTGTGAAATAAGAACTAGGCCTTTACTGTGCTTTGTCCAGATGTGTCTGGGGTGCAGACCAAGGATGAACTGCCTAAAACTGTGGTTAAGGAGAAATAGTTGACTTGGAAAATGCTGGAAATTTTTTTGTTTTCTCTCCCTGGGGAGAGGCCCAAGAGAGAGGTGACTTTCCCTTACCAGACATGATCAAAGCTGAGTGATATGCTTACTCAAATGGGAAGCAAAACTACACTTGGGGGCATCAACCTCTCCAGGGAGAAAAAGTGATATTTGCACTATTTTTGAAAGGAAATGTTTAAAATTGCTGTATTATGCTAAAATAGAAAACTGAAATGTTGAGAAGAATAAAACTGACAGGGAATTACCAATTGGGAAATGATATGATTCGGAATGAATATATTTTAATTATTTTGATTAAGAATATATGCACATAAAAAATTTTTAAAACTGCCAACAAATATATCATTAGGATGAATTCTCCTGGCTGGTGTTGAAGTGCAGCAAGTTAAGTTGCCTAATAAACCTGGGAAGGCAGTGAATGGCCCAATTTCTTGGGTCCCTGCCATCCATGTGGAGACCAGGATGGAGTTCCTGGCTCCTGGCTTTGGCCTAGCCCACCCCTGGCTGTTTTGACCATTTGTGGAGTGAACCAACAGATGGAAAATCTCTTTCTCTGTAAATAAAAAGATGAACTTTTCCTCTCCTGCTCTCTAGTTTTTTACACCCTCCAGGCAAACAAATAAATATTGTTAATTTGGTTGACAGATTTTTAAAAGTTTTTAAACTACCAGTCAGTTATTTTATATTTCTTTTTGTTTTCATGTAGGGGGCACATTACTAGTTGTCTTACAGTAAGTTTGCTGTAATTTTACCCCTTAATTGGCAAATGCCAACCAACAAATACATCTTTTCTTCTGCATACAACCTGCAGTAAAGAACTAATATTTCCATGTTGTAGGTATTTTTTTTACTGGTGTGCAGCTGTACACTGAAACAGGATTTTCTAGATCCTGGGATAGGCAATTGGGTGGAATCTGGAATGTCTACTGCTATTAAATACAGATTGAAAAAGGGATTTTAAATAAAATATGTTGGAGGATACTTAAGACCAGCCTTAAAAAGAAAATGAGAGGACACAGGGTAATGATGACTGTTGTTAGGAAAAGAGGTGCAGAATAGAGAGGAGGCAGTATCCAAACCTACAGTCAAACCGAATTTATTCAGAGACAATAAATTCATAGAGGTGGTGACCAACTGCAGGTGTGCACATGATAGAATACGTGACAGAGGGCTCCGACATAAGGGGCTAGGCCGTTTTATATTTTAGGAGGCCTAGGGATGGGGATGGGTGTGAGGGTAGCAGGCGGAGGTGAATTCCTGGAACTGGTCTCTCAATTGGCCTTGTGAGGCCTTGGAAACCTGGTAAAGAATGCAGGGGTGTAAAGGCAATAGGGTGTGAGACCCAATTGAGATTTAAGGGCAAAGAATAAATTCAATGTTTATCTATCTTTTGGGCAATGATCAAAAATGCCTGAGGTTTATGTCCTTGTTCCATCAACTGTTGTTTATCTAGAGTGTACTGTGTGCTGAATCTTTTTTTTTTTAATGCTGTATTTTATTTATTTTTATTTTTTTTAACTTTTATTTAATGAATATAAATTTCCAAAGTACAGCTTATGGATTACAATGGCTTCCCCCCCATAACGTCCCTCCCACCCGCAACCCTCCCCTTTCCCACTCCCTCTCCCCTTCCATTCACATCAAGATTCATTTTCAATTCTCTTTATATACAGAAGATCAGTTTAGCATATATTAAGTAAAGATTTCAACAGTTTGCTCCCACACAGAAACATAAAGTGAAAAATACTGTTTGAGTACTAGTTATAGCATTAAATCTCAATATACAGCACACTAAGGCCAAAGATCCTACATGAGGAGTAAGTGCACAGTGACTCCTGTTGTTGACTTAACAAATTGACACTCTTGTTTATGGCATCAGTAATCACCCTAGGCTCCTGTCATGAGCTGCCAAGGCTATGGAAGCCCCCTGAGTTCACTGATTCTGATCATATTTAGACAAGGCCATGGTCAAAGTGGAAGTTCTCTCCTCCGTTCAGAGAAAGGTACTTCCTTCTTTGATGACCCGTTCTTTCCACTGGGATCTCACTCGTGGAGATCTTTCATTTAGTTTTTTTTTTTTTTTTCCCCCCAGAGTGTCTTGGCTTTCCATGCCTGGAATACTCTCATGGGCTTTTCAGCCAGATCCACATGCCATAAGGGCTGATTCTGAGGCCAGAGTGCTGTTTAGGACATCTGTCATTCTATGGGTCTGCTGTGTATCTCACTTCCCATGTTGGATCCTTCTCTCCCTTTATTTTTCTATCAGCTAGTATTTGCAGACACTAGTCTTGTTTATGTGATCCCTTTGGTTCTTAGTCCTATCATTATGATCAATTGTGAACAGAAATTGATCACTTGGACTACTGAGATGGCATTGTTATATGCCACCTTGATGGGATTGAATTGGAATCCCCTGGTATGTTTCTAACTCTACTGTTTGAGGTAAGACAGCTTGAGCATGTCCCGAATTGCACATCTCTTCCCTCTCTTATTCCCACTCTTATATTTAACAGTGATCACTTTTCAGTTAAATTTCAGCACTTAAGAATAATTGTGTATTGATTACAGTATTCAACCAAAAGTATTAAGTAGAACAAACAAAAAAAAATACTAAGAGGGATAACATATTAAGTTGTTCATCAACAGTCAGAGTGAGGGCTGATCAAGTCACCGTTTCTCATAGTGTTCATTTCATTTTAACAGGTTTCCTTTTTGAAAACTGATCCCTGTTAGGAATTTGGAAAACATTATGCTGAGTGAAATAAGCCAATCCCAAAGGGACAAATACCACTTGTTCTCCCTGATAGGCGACAACTAACTGAGCACCAAAAAGGAAACCTGTTAAAGTGAAATGAATGCTGAATCTTTTAATGTGTTGCTTCAAAATTAAAAGCTCAAACACAGCAACTCCAAAAGGTAGGCATTAGTAACCCTGTTTAAAGATCAGACTTACCCAGAGCTCTACAGTTAGTGACCACAACTGTGTACATCTAGGCATTTTCAGCTCCAAAATCTGTGGTTGTGATTTCTACCATGGTGCTTCTCATACTGGCCCATGTTTTTTAAGTTGATAAATGAAAATTGCATGTATTTATTACATACAGCATGCTATTTTGAAATATGTACGCATTGTGGAATACTGAATTATTTAGCATTTGTATTACTCACATACATTGTGGTGAGAACACTTAAAAGCTCTCATCAATTTTCAGGAACATAATACATTGTTATAGTCACCACTTGTGTAATAGATCCCTTGAAGCAATTTCTCTTATCTAACTTAAATTTTGTTTCCTTTGACCAACATCTCCCCAACACACACTACCCCTGCCTTTGGTAACAACCATTCCACTCTCTACTTCTATGAGTTCAACCATTTTTAGATTCCATATGTAAGTCGATCATGCAGTATTTGTATTACCTGGGACTGCAGTCAATCCAAGGCTTGACTGAAGGAGGACCCACTTACAAACTCATTCATGTGCTGTTAGCTGGAGATGTCAGTTCCTTATCATGTGAGAGCTCTCTGTAGAGAAAGCAAGCAAGAGGATAAGAAGGGATGTGCATAGAGTTTGTAATTTTTATAATGCAACCTTGGAAGTGATATGCTACACTTCTATTCCTGATAGGTGAGTCAGTAAACCTCGACCATCCTCAAAGAGAAGGGATGGCACAAAGTATTGTTACCAGTACACTAGGATCCTTTGAATTCCTAAGTTGGTACTTAAGGCATGGCCAATAATTCTTTGTTCTATAACTGAATAGATTAGAGGATAAATTTTTTTAGAAAACTTTTATTTAATAGATATAAATTTAGAAAGTACAACTTTTGGATTATAGTGTTTTTTCCCCCCATAACCACCTTCCCACCCACAAACCATCCCATCTCCTACTCCCTCTCCCATCCCATTCTTCATTAAGATTCATTTTTAATTATCTTTATATACAGAAGATCAACTTAGTATATACTAAGTAAAGATTTCGACAGATTGTACCCACACAGACACACACAGTATAAAGTACTGTTTGAATACTAGTTTTACCATTAATTCGCACAGTGCGACATATTAAAGACAGAGATCCTATAAGGGGAGTAAGTACACAGTGACTCCTGCTTTTGATTTAACAATTGACACCCTGATTTATGATGCCAGTAAGCACCCGAGGCTCTTGTCATGAGCTGCCAAGGCTATGGAAGCCTCTTGAGTTCACAAACTCTGACCTTATTTAGACAAGGCCATAATCAAAGTAGAAGTTCTCTCCTCCCTTCAGAGAAAGGTACTTCCTTCTAAAGGATAAATTCTTAAATTTTATCATACTAATTAACGTTTGTCAAATATTCTATTTAATCCAATTAATCAGAGAACAAATAAGATATAATAAGTCACTCAAATGAAAACTCAGAGTACCAAACATTTATTGTCAGATACAGAATAATGAAATGACTTCTGTAAGTTGGTGTAAAACTGGTAAAACTAGTCAATATCTGCAAAGCAATCATCATTGGCACTTCATGCGCACAACTCTCCTTTTTAAAGAAGGTTTGACTTATTGGCAGTTACAGAGAGAAGGAGAGAGAGAGAGAGAGAGAGAGAGAGAGAGGTGTTCTATTTACTGGCTCACTCCCCAAATGGCTGCAATGGTAGGGACAGTGCTAGGCCAAAGCCAGGAGCCAGGAACTCCATCCTGGTCTCCCTTTTGGGGCAGGGGCCCAAGCATGTAGGCCATTTGCACTGCTTTCTGAGGGGCATTAGAAGGGAGCTGGATCAGAAGTGGAGCAGCCGAAACACCAACCAGCATTCATATGGGATGACTGTGTCACAGGTGACTACTTGTGAGGCCACAGTGCTGGACCAGCACAATTGTCCTTTCTATATAGAAATTATTCTCATCATTATCACTTTTCCACAGTTCTGCCTCTGCAGAGTTGTAAAATAATAGTCAAAGGCAAAGATAGACTAAATTGCTGAACTAGACACTGAGTTTCAAAGTATCTCACAATTTTTCCTTACAAATGAATGGTACAGAGAAAATGTACATCAGAGTAACATCAGGCAAGAGAAGAGTCTTAGTTCTTTTCTTTCCAAATGAATACATAAAATTAGGACACCTCACTGGAGACTTATGATATTTGATTATTAGGGAAATAGATTTCCTAAATATAGTAGAGTAGCTCAGATTTATCTCCATACCTTCACAATATGTTACTACTAATCCTTTATACATCATTGTTGACCTTGTGTAGTATAGGGCATGCTCCATGGGTGATGAACTCTTATAGGTAAAATGGCAAAGTCCTATGAGATCCAGGGTTTTGTTTGTTTGTTTGTTTGTTTGTTTATTTATCTGAAAGAGCTACACAGTGAGAGAAGGAGAGGCGGAATGAGAGAGAGAGAGAGAGAGAGGTCTTCCTCTGGTTCACTCCCCAACTGGCTGCAACTGCTGGAGCTGCACGGATCCAAAGCCAGGAGCCAGGAGCTCCCACCTGGTCTCCCACACAGGTGTAGTGGCCTAAGCACTTGGGCCATCTGGGCTTTCCCAGACCAGAGAGCTGGATAGGAAGTGGAGCAGCCGGGTCTCGAACCGGAACCCATTTGGGATGCTGGCACTGCAGACGGCAGCTTTACCCACTGCACCATAGCACCAGCCCTGAGATCCAGGGTTCTGAAGCAATTGCAAACACAGATGGACTAGCTACATCAAAATCTTCTGTGGCAGAGGTCAGGGGTTATATTTTTGACCAAAATTTTGACTCTTGGGCTCTATCCTTGAAATGCTGCATCAATATGCTGGGGGTAAGGCCTAGATGGTCTTATTTTTAATGTACTTTTCAGAATATTCTATGTAGTTGGTTTTATTATGCACCTGTCTAGATCACTTCTTATTGAAGGCTTTCATGGTGCTGTGGCTTCCACCAAAATGAAACTGAAGAGCTTATAATGGCCTCTGAACCTAGCAGGGAGAGGCTATAGGGGGCTTCCTCCTAAATTTTTTCAAGTAAATATAGAGACAAAGCTTTCCCTCCTGCTAAGCCATTAATAAAGAAAGCTAAGGATTGAAAAAAACAGATATAAATTACAATTAATTTAGCTATAAAATAACTACATAATTTTTTTTTTTTTTAGCAATCGATAAACCTTTATTACAAGAGAAACTAACAAACTCAGCCCATTAGAATAATGAAATGTATTTAGTGTTTGTGAAAAAAGTTATCACATATGTATACTTCTGTAGCTTTCCATTGTCCTTCGGTTTTATAATCTGTTTTTTTTTTTTTGTTTTTTTGTTTTTTTGTTTTTTTTAAACTTTTATTTAATGCATATAAATTTCCAAAGTACGACTTATGGATTACAATGGCTTCCTCCCCATACCGTCCCTCCCACCCACAACCCTCCCCTTTCCCACTCCCTCTCCCCTTCCCTTCACATCATGATTCATTTTCGATTATCTTAATATACAGAAGATCAGCTTAGTATACATTAAGTATGGATTTCAACAGTTTGCTCCCACACAGAAACATAAAGTGAAAAATAATAGATGATTTTTTTAGATGATGATGAAATCAGAGCAGACCTATTGTCATGTTTAATCCCAGTGAGAGTCAAGTTGGGAATTGATAATTTCTTTTTTTTTTTTTCTTTCTTTTTTTTTTTTTTTTTTACAGAGGATCAGTTTAGTATGCATTAAGTAAGGATTTCAACAGTTTGCACCCCCATAGAAACACAAAGTGAAATATATTGTTTGAGTACTCGTTATAGCATTAAATCTCAATGTACAGCACATTAAGGATAGAGATCCTACATGAGGAGTAAGTGCACAGTGACTCCTGTTGTTGACTTTACCAATTGACACTCCTGTCTATGGCATCAGTAATCTCCCTATGCTCCAGTGATGAGTTTCCAAGGCTATGGAAGCCCTCTGAGTTCTCCGACTCTTATCTTGTTTAGACAAGGTCATAGTCAAAGTGGAGGTTCTCTCCTCCCTTCAGAGAAAGGTACCTCCTTCTTTGATGACCTGTTCTTTCCACTGGGATCTCACTCGCAGAGATCTTTTGCCAGAGTGTCTTGGCTTTCCATGCCTGAAATACTCTCATGAGCTTTTCAGCCAGCTCCGAATGCCTTTAGGGCTGATTCTGAGGCCAGAGTGCTATTTAGGACATCTGCCATTCTATGAGTCTGCTGAGTATCTCACTTCCCATGTTGGATCACTCTCCCCTTTATTTACTCCATCGGTTAGCGTTAGCAGGTACTAGACTTGTCTATGTGTTCCCTTTGACTCCCAGTCCCTTCACCATGACCAACTGTGAACTGAAACTGATCACCTGGAACAGTGAGATGGCATTGGTACATGCCACCTCGATGGGATTGAATTGGAATCCCCTGGTATGCTTCCAACTCCACCACTTGGGGCAAGTCAGCCTGAGCATGTCCCAAATTATACATCTCTTCCCTCTCCCATTCCCACCACCATGTTCAACAGGGATCACATTTCAGTTAAATTTCAACACTTAAGAATAACTGTGCATCAATTACAGATCTAAACCAGTCATATTAAGTAGAACAGATAAAAAAAAACTACTAAGAGGGATAATGTATTAAGTTGTTCATTAACAGTCAGGGCTATGCTGGCTTGATAACTACATAATTTGAAAAAACAAAAAATAGAACAAATCTCTTCCTATATCCTCAAACCATAGACTGGTATTATAGAGTTACTGATTATTAGTAATCTTAATAAAAGACCTTTGACCTTAGGGTCAATAGGTGACAGTTCAACAGATATGTCATGCTGTGTCCTACTGGAATCAATAAAAAAAAATACACTTTTCCTACTATGCAGAATTTGCTGAATTGTTTCATTACATTTGAAAAGCTTCAATTATTTGAAATTCAAATGAACATTTACCATCTGTGATCTTCATTAACATTATAATAGCATCATGATTTCAGATATTCAGGGCTGGAATATCAGTTTGCTTCATGCTTGTACTGCTACTTTTAATTTTGTTATCCATAAAGTATAACAGGTAACTATGATTTATGATGTATAAATCATAGAGTAAGAAGAGACTTTAGAAATGATCAGTTTCCATATCCTTATTTTATAAGAGAGAAAAATAAAATTCAGAAAGGGGAACTCTCATGGGCTGACTTGTCCCCCCCACCTAAAATTCATATGTTGAAGTCATAACCTACAGTACCTCAGAATGTGACTGTATTTGGAGACAGGGTCTTTAAAGAGGAAGTTAAATTAAAATGAAGTCATTAGAATGAGCCCCTATGATTGATGTTCTTATAAGAAGAGGAAATTTGGACATAGATGTTTAGAGAGAAGATAATGAGAAGACACAGGTGTTGCAGGAAAACCAGTAAGATGAGTCCCGGTTTGTGTCCTCGTGTTGATGACAATTTACAAGACTGGACACAACATGAGTAGAAGTGACTTTTTATTTAAGAAAGGAAGAAACACTCCAAACAAACAGAGGGGCTGGTAGAAAGAAAGATCAAGCCTCTGAGGTCTCACAGTCCAGGAGTATTTGCATATCTGTAACAGGTTATCTCCAAGGAACAAAGGTAATGGTTGCACATTGGTTACTCTGCAGGCTGGGGATAGTCTTAATGGAACCCTTTCTAGTTGTTTTTATTGAAACCTAGATCTTGTCATCATTGATAAGTGTCTGTTACAAGAGGCTTCCATCCAGTTCTGTTTAGTGTGTTCATGCTGAGATGGCATTAGTTTGGCCTGCTTTGAGTCCGGAGCTCCCTCGCAGAGAGCAGCCTTCAATTTATAAGCCAATAGAGAGGACTCAGAAGACATCAACCCTGCTGACATCTGGATTTCAGACTGCCAAGCCACCAAAACTGCAAGAAAATAAATCGCTGTTGTTTAAGCTACCAACCTGCAGTGTTTTGTTATGGAAGCCCTAGCAGACTTACATAAAGGAGTTAACTTGCTCCAGCATGAAGATGTCAAGTAGTTACAGATCTGAGACTAAAATCCAAGTCGTCTACCTTTCTCTTTGATACATTCTCCATGCTACCAGACTATTAAAACGTAAAAGATCAGAGACTGTTGTGTAGTGGGTTAAGCCACCTCTTGTAATGCCAGTACACCATATTGGAGCGTGGTTTGGAGTTCCAGTTACCTTGCTTCCAATTCAGCTTTCTGCTAATGCTCCTGGGAAGGCAGCAGCAAACGACCCAAGTACCTGGGTTCCTGTCACCTCTGTGGGAGACCAAGATGGAATTCTTGGCTTCTGGTTTCAGCCTCGACCAGACTTTACCATTAAGGCCATCTCCTTTCTCTCTCTCTCTCTCTCTCTCTCTCTCTCTCTCCTCTGTGTCTTTTTTTCTCTCTGTGTGTATGTGTATGTCTCCCCTGATCCCTTCCATCCTTCCCCTTCCTTCTCTGTCCCTCTGCCTTTTAAATAAAACAAATAATCTTTAAGAAAATATAAAAGATTAATCCTCAAAATTTTTCACATATGCAAAATTATAGTATAATAAAAAATTTGCAGGTTGTTCTTGCTCTTTGCTGTTCTTGAACAACAGATGGTCTCAACAAATTTTGACTATCAGCAAAGGATTGAACTTTAGAGGTAATATGTTAATGCTCTGAAATATGGACTAAGGATTCATACCTTTTCGATATGTGGAGCCTTTAAGGCTTGAAAAATTTGACACCTGTTTTATAGTCTCATCTTTGCCATCACATCTGCATCCCAATCCCTGTTATATTCTTATATACCATGTACTACAATTCCATGCCTCTCTCTGTATATAGTTTGATTCTGGCCTTCATTCCATATTTTTTTTGTTCTGCAGTTATTGTTAAAATCTTAAAATTTACGCTAAAATTTAAACAAAACAGAGTTTCAGAATTCTTTGGTAGCATAAGAGATTTTTTTCATCTACCTTAAAATTTTGTGTTTTCTTTCTCACACTTGTATCTGTAATCACTTCCCAATCTATAGTAAAGTAATTACTGTATCTTATCTTGTCAAGTGCTTGAGATCTTTCAGGCTCAAAAATAACAAGCAAATAAAAATATTTGTTGTTAAAGTGGAACCACAAATCCTACAGCACAAATGTTATATAAAGTTACCTCATAAAACACAGTATACCAAGGAAATATTTGAGACATATTAATACTTTAAATGATTTATTGTTTTTCTGAATCAATTAATTAATTATTTTATTTGCTAAATCTGGACCCTAATTTTATGGAATTTAATGATAGATTTGATACCAAGATTTTTTCTTGTAATGAAGGCCCCCAAAATGTTCTCTTCCTATGTGCAGAGAAGATTATTAAGCATTTTGAGCCTTAGTACCTTAAAATTTAGATCTTAGTTATTGATAAGGGAATAATTCAAATACAAAATAGATAATTGACTGCAAATATCTTGCGCACATCCTAAAATGGAGTGACTGGATTTGAGTCCTATCTCTGCTCCTGATTCCAGTTTCTTGCTACTGTGTGCCTTCAGAGGCAGCAGTGATGGCTCGAGTAGTTGGGTTTTTGTCACTAATGTGAGAAACTAGTATTGAGTCTGGACTTTTGGCTTTGGTGTGGCCCAGCCCAGGCTATTGCAGGCATTGGTAGGTAAACTAGTGGATAGAAAAGCGCGCTCTCTCTCTCTCTTTCTCTCTCTCTCTCTTTCAAATAAAAATACATATATTTTTAATTGGTTTAATTAGAAGGAAAGTCAAATTTGTTGCTTTGTGTACTAAGTATATATGTGGGATCACCATACAGACCGTGCTTTAGCAGTATCTTGCGAAAGGAGATGAAAGGCTGAATATTTGTAAGGGCTGGAGAGTCTATTTTAAGGTAGGTCTTTCAATGTGATTAGCAGGACTAATTGGGATTAGCCAAAGTTTATAAAATAATAGTTTAGGATTTGTGGGATCAAAAAGGAATGATTTTGAAATTAGCCTTGAGGGGCCGGCGCTGTGGCACAGTGGGTTAAAGCCCTGACCTGAAATGCCAGCATCCCATATGGGTGCCGGTTCTAGTCCCGGCTGCTCCTCTTCCAATCCAGCTCTCTGCCGATGGCCTGGGAAAACAGAAGAAGATGGCCCAAGTCCTTGGGCCCCTGCACCCACCAGGGAGACCTGGAAGAAGCTCCTGGCTCCTGGCTTCGGATTGATGCAGCTCTGTCTGTTGAGGCCATCTAGGGAGTGAATCAGCAGATGGAAAACCTCTCTCTCTGTCTCTCCCTCTCTCTGTAACTCTGTCTTTCAAATAAATAAAATAAATCTTAAAAAATAGAAATTAGCCTTGAGAAATGAGCAGTCTCTGATAAGACCAACGAATGATCTATTACCCTGATGAAGGCAAATTTATTGGTTAAATATTTGGATAAGTGGATTTTCAGAAGGTTCTTAAAACAAACAATAAATAACGAGTAACAAAAACAACAATCACAGTAATGAAACAAATTATTTGCAACGTCATCTTCCAGAGGAAGAATTTTGTGGAACTGTATCCAACAGTAAAGGCATTTTAACATAGACAATAATCTGCCTGGCTGTAGATCATCAGCACTGTGTGTGGGCTGAGGACCACTGGAGTCCTGAGGCCCTTTCATGGGTCTGCAAAGTCATGCTGTATGCTGCCAGATCTTCCTCATGGATTTCAACCAAAACAACATAGTGCAAAAGATCGAATCAGATACAAGAGCTGAATTCTTTTCAATTAAACCAAGCCTCAGAGATTTTTTTTTTAAATGTCAATGCTACTCTTTTTGTTACTTCTTTTTGTTGTTAAAAATACAATTGTAGTCAAGAACTGTAAAGGATCAGAGATATTTCCCTATTTGCAACTTAACAAGTCAGTTTACTACAGTTTAATGGGAGATGATAGAAGACACAATTCTCTTGTATTATGGTTGACTTTTACACCACACCAATAGCCTGAGTATGTTTACACTGGTTTCCCCGCATTGAGCGTCAGTTCCCCAAGTGTAACACAAATGGGCTTAGAGGGATGACAGCATACATAGTGGGTTGCTTAACAGGAAAGGAAAACTGAATTGGGGACCCTGCCATTTATAACAGACAGTAAGCAAGTTACCCTCTGTCTTGGAGGGAAACCTTATCTTATTCCTGCTGGTGCACATTGCCTATGTTGCCGTGAGATAACCAAGGCAAGGAGCAATCACAATCTTGAATTCTTGGCATACACAGCAATATGTCAAAGACCAGGAGACACATGCTATGATCTGAATTCATCCAACAGTTTAGTCCTCAAAGTTTTATGCTGATAGGACTAAGAGCATAGAAAATTAATCCAGTATGTCTACAAACAGGGCATTAGGAACTGATCTGATTAGATTATAAAATAGGATGTGGCCCCCATGGTTGTATCTTGATGCCTTCATCAAGATACAAGGAGAGAAAGAGAAAAAAAAAAAAACAAAAACTTTTAGGCAAACACATGTGCTGCCTGTCTCTTCCCATCTGATGCTCTGTGTTGCCTCAGGGCTCTGCCAACAAAGGGCCTCCACCGGATGAAGCACTTAGACCTTTCACTTCCATATTAGTGAGCTAAAATAATCCTCTCCTCTTTACAAAGTTAGTTGGCCTCAGGATTTTTTTTTTAAAGATTTTGTTTATTTATTTGAGAGTTAGAGTTATAGACAGAGAGGGAGAGACAGAAAGGTCTTCCATCTGTTGGTTCACTCCTCAAATGGCTGCAATTGCCAGAGCTGAGGTGATCCAAAGTGAAGAGCCAGGGCCTTCTTCCGGGTCTCCCACATGGGCACAGGGGCCCAAACACTTGGGCCATCTTCTGCTGTTTTCGCAGGGAGCTGGATTGTAAGTGGAGCAGCTGGGACTTGAACTGGTGCCCATATAGGATGCTGGCACTGCAGCAGAGACTTAGCCTACTAAGCCACAGTACCCACCCCACCCCACCCTCTTTAAAGACTAATGAGAAGCTGACTATTACAACACCTGTAGACATAGGTCATACAAAAATTATTTTTCACAAAAATTGATTAGCTATGGCAACATGAAATAGTTATATTATTTTTAATGCATTAAATAATATTTGCATTTTTCTTGGTTTGAATCTAATTGGTAAATATCAATAGTTATAACCTTATCAAGCTCTTTGGAGTCCTCAGTAATTTTTAAAAATCTGAATGTGTCTGGAGAACAGATATTTGGAAAACTACTACAGTAGCTAAGTTTATTTCTCACTATTGTATTTATCTCAATTCTTTGCCTTTCCTTTTAGTCCTAGAGATTATTTATTTATTGCTGGCAAGGATGCCAAAGGGTCTATGATTTCTTTGAAACAGGAAGCAGTGCATGCTCTGAAATAAGCTCTTCAAAATGGTCTCTTGGTAAGTTACCATGATTGGTCCCACTGCATAGATTGTCCCAAAAAGTGCTAGCAGATTTAGGTGGATTCTGAACCAAATGGAATTTTTTTAGGGAGTCTCTTGGCTTTTCCTTGCTTACTCCTTGATTTCAGATTGGGGAAGATTCAGCTTTAAGTCTTTGCTGACTGTTATGTGTGCCCTTAGGTAAAGGCTTCCATGATCTTATTTTTTTTTTTTCAAAGTAACAAGGTTTTATTAGGGACAGGGCATCCATTAGAATGGAAGGGACAGAGAGTGCCCAGTCACTCAGACTGGGGGAAAGCAAGGTTACATGGTTAAATGGAGAGACTGCACCTGGGCAGGCCAGGCGGGTGGCTCAGCGGAGAGCAGAGAGCTGAGTGCAGTCTTTGTTTAGACTGGGGCTTATAAAGAAAAAGTGGTCTAGGTTTCTCTTTCCCCTCCTCCTTCTATAGGAGAAAGGGTTTGTTTTAGAGTAAATTAGCAAATTCCTCCCCAGGGTTGCCAGCACTCTAGCACTGGGGCAGAGGGGCTTCCCCTAGGACATCTGTGCAGGTTTTATTGCCCCATATTATCAGGTCAGGTAACCCATTTGGTCTTGAAGATAGAGAATTCTCCTGGGAGCTTTCCTTGGGGGAAGGGCTAGCACCACACTGAAGATCATCATGTTCTGGGCAGGACTTTGAAATGCAGGTACTGAGTGTACTTGGAAGGTTATCAGGGTGACTTTGAAATGCAGATGCTGTAGATATCAGCTTCCGCAGGCCCTTCTCACACACATAGGCTTTCTAACTTCCTAATATTTTCCCCTTCAAGAGAAAATACCCATAATCTTATGGGGATAAATGGCTGAAGGTCCATTTTCTGTAGCTGCTTCAGAAGGTGACAAATGGGCGTTGAGATGGATGTGGGTATTTTTCTCTTGCTATCTGTCCTATGATGTTCGAGAGTGGCCTTGGTGAGCATTGTTCTGCTTGGTCTATAGGTCTGGTCATCTTGTTTGATGATGGAAGCCCTGTCTCAGAATTACCTGGAGCTGGGTGCTTGTCTTCTGTTAGAGACGCATTAAAGCACAATACTCTATGGAGAAGCAAAAAGAATATGATGCTATGTCTCCAAGGAGAGGCAACTATCAGGATTTTCATGACCAGATGTTAGGCCAGATATTTTAGCCTTGTCTGACTGGGTCCTGGAGTTGTCTGGCGTCATCCAAGACAACATGAACACGATTTTGTACCCATTTAGTTTGACCCTCGTTTGAGGGCACTTTCTTGGGTAGAAGTTAGCAGGTCTAGGGCCTGCCTGTTTTGATGGACTTACTTCAGCAATCCTTTTGTGAGAACCTTAGTCAGGGCAGCTTTTCAATGCATGAAAGCTGTGCTTTGTTTGTTTGTTTTTCCCAAGGGAGGGGGCTCTGCTTTGGCTTCTTATTGAGAGCCTGATTTAAGAACTTTGATATTTCTCTGTATCTAGGGATCCATAACCTGTTAGGGAAATGCTGGGATTACCTGAAAGTTGCAGAAGTAGGAATTTGTGGCAGGGCCTGTATCCTCTCTTGGGGATGATTTTCTCTCCTGAGGGGTGAGTATAAGGGTTAAATAATTAACTTTCTGGTGGATTAGCCATGTTTTTTTCCTGGGTGCCTGGTAGCTATGTTTTGCTAGGAAGTTAAGCTAATGCACAAGACCAGAATCTCAGGTTGGGAAAGGTAGCAGACTAATAAACCATCTACATTTTGGATTATTTTGCACTCCCCTCAAGAGGTAGGTCCTTGAATTCCTCAGTGAGGAACTGTCCAGATAGGTGCAGGACTGTCTAAGTTAGCTATTTCTCTAAGCTCTGTTTTTTAGGAACTGGAAGGAAGTGCTTTTTAAGCCTAATAATATTCAGATAGACTTTAAGGCCTGGCCAGGTATGTGTGAGGCCCAGACCTATCAATGGGGTGCTGGAAGAGAATTACAAGAGAGATGTGAGTCTCCTTAAGGGAGGCACTGTGTTTTTTGATTTTTTTTTAAGATTTATTTATTTATTCGAAAGTCAGAGTTATACAGAGAGAGGAGAGGCAGAGGGAGAGAGAGAGAGAGGTCTTCCATCTGCTGTTCACTCCCCAATTGGCCACAATGGTCGGAGCTGTGCCAATCTGAAGCCAGGAGCCAGGAGCTTCTTCCAGGTCTCCCACATGGGTTCAGGGTCCCAAGGACTTGAGCCATTTTTACTGCTTTCCCAGGCCACAGCAGAGAGCTGGATTGGAAGTGAAGCAGCCGGGTCTTGAACCAGCGTCCATAAGGGATGCTGGCACTTCAGGCCAGGGCGTTAACCTGCTAAGCCACAGCACCCGCCCCAAGGGAGGCACCATGTTGACTCCCATTATGTGGCTGGACTAGGAGAAGAGCTGAATAGGAGGCTGGTACAAATAGGCAATTTACATTTCAGTGACCCTCGGCCATCCTCTCAATAGCAGCTGTTAGAGTTGGACCTGGGCAGAGCTAAAAGTTTTTTAGCTTGGGGCCAACCGGCTCTGTGGTTCTGAACCAGGAATCCTTTGACAGCCAGGGCAGTTCCATTTCCAGTGGCCTTGCTCTTGGCAGAGCTGACAGAAGCCAATTTCTGTCACAGCAGCTGCTTGACCAATGCCTTGGCTTCTCTTATCAGAAACAGATGCCATTTGGGGTGCACTGGCCTTGTTGAGTCTCCTTGATGACAGATCACTGTGTAAAGCAGTCATTAATTGGCCTGCTGCCTAGCTTTCCATTACTCCTTCTGCCTAGCTCTTTCCTCTTTCTCTTGGTCACTAAAAAGTAGACCACAGAGGGGTAGCCTCTATGATGTCAGTCAAGGAAGTGCTCAACCCAAACCTGATTTTTGAAGATTTCTTTTAATATCATCAGGGTGAGCTAAAAGTTATGGTCTTGGGGCAAATTCTGACACTTAGTATTTCCATGTGAGTTAAATGCATGATCTTTTATTAGAAATCCTCCAAACTGTGTGTTTATTTAATAAACCTTCTGTTCCTTTAAATACATCCAATAGGACTCTTAAGAGATATTCATATTTAGTCACCAGATCCTGACTGTATTTTGCTAGCACAGGGTCTCTGGGTTGACTTGCCTCCTTTCTTATTTATATTTTCTTAGGGAAAAATATTCCAGTGTCTTATGGCAAAAATAACTACTTAATCATTTTTTTTCAGTATTTTGTGTAATATGGTCAGGTTGAAATATGGTCTAATTACAAACAATAGATGACATCAATGCAGGAAATCTTCATTTTTATTTGAGCATTTCTATAACATTTCTTTACTAATGAGCAGTTACTAGTTTTTTATGCTAAAAATTGCACTTAATTATAGAATACAGAGGAAATTGGATATTTAAATGTAATAGTTGGCAACATAGACTTTACAACTAATGCTTCTATTCAAATTCAAATAGAATATAGATCATTGGACTGAAGGTTCCAGAAGGTCAGATGTTACATCTTTTTTTTTTTTTTTGACAGGCAGAGTGGACAGTGAGAGAGACAGAGAGAAAGGTCTTCCTTTTTTTCCGTTGGTTCACTCCCCAGTGGCTGCTGTGGCTGGCACGCTGCGGCCGGTGCACCGTGCCAATCCGAAGCCAGGAGCCAGGTCTCCCATGCGGGGGCAGGGCCCAAGGACTTGGGCCATCCTCCACTGCACTCCAGGGCCACAGCAGAGAGCTGGACTGGAAGAGGAGCAACCAGGATAGAGTCCGGCGCCCCAACCGGGACTAGAACCCGGGGTGCCGGCACTGCAGGCAGAGGATTAGCCAAGTGAGCCATGGCACCGGCCCAGATGTTACATCTTAATCATCTTTCTATCCTGAACACCAACAAAAAAAACAAAAACAAAGCGAAAGAAGTATTCGAGGACATCATAGGTACTCACTAAGTGTTTGAAGTATTGAAGAGGTAATTAAAAACAACAACAAATTATTAAGTGTTAGTATCCTGGAAATCACAGCCATACTTCAAGTTATCTTTTTACTAGATTACACCCAGACTATTCTGTTGAGCCAGATGAAACTCCAGATGTTATAGAATAGCAAAGTTATGGCTATTTCCATATGGCCATTCTTAAATAATGTAGGTCATTATTAGTTGTTATATATATATATATATATATACATATACATATATATATATATATATATACTTTCACAAGGGTCAAATACAGGGAAGAAAACAGGTTGAAGTTCCTTCTATTGAAATAATCTCACTATGCTTATGTAATGGAAAGGGGTTGGATTCAGGGTGAGGGAAACTATGATGTATTAAAGATTCAGGAGGCACTTGTGAGTGGATCAGCAAATTGTAATCAGACATATTTTGTTTCTGAACCATTCATGTTAATGGCATTCTGAAGACAGAATATGAATTTGGATTAGGGTTCTGAAACAAATACAGGATGTTATGGAGTCATGCAATGTTCTCTTGAAATTGAAGCAAATAGATTCATAATACTTCATTTTGTACTTGGAGTTTTAAAACACATTATTTAACCCTGTTTATCATGGAAGACACAATCCAAGCGAAGGAATCACTGATTGAAGCAGTGATAATCATTTTGCTAATGGTCACTTGAGTAGTACTGGTCAACCTCTTTGTTTTCGTTCTCACTCAGAAGCCTGCCTTTTTGGCAACATGTCTGATGCTAGTCAGTTCCTATCACCAAAGAAACACACATGAGAATATTTTATTGGTTAAAGCAAACATTGAATGCAAGACATGAAGTGGCTTAAGCCAGCAGATGTGTCTAGAACAGTGTATTCCAACCTCTTTCACTGCAGCTCTCACCAGTAAATCCATTGCATATCATGATCCCAACACACACACACACACACTCACACATATACAACTAAAACAGAAGTTTTATGGTATTTACCTTGGATATTCAGTATTCACAATATATTTTTGCTTTTTTTGTTCTATTCTATTAAAAATTTCCATAATCAACAGTTCTCATAGTTTTTTTTATTCCATTCTTTCTTTTTTTTTCTTTCTTTTTCTTTTTCTTTCTTGGAGTAAACAGGAAAGGGAGAAGAGAAGGGGAGAGTGGGTGGGAGGGCAGGTAACATGGGAAGAATTACTATGTTCCTAATGTTGTATTTATGAGATGCATACAAATAAAAATCAAATGTCCATAATCCACTAAATTTGTTTGTTGGTATGTACCATTAAGTAACAATCTAACACTGGGAAGTAAGAAAGAGTTAATATATGAACATATAAAATTTTTATTTTAATAAAGCGTGGTACAAAAAATATAAAAAGACAGTTGTCTACAGAAATGAAAACTTGTAAGTAAACCTGCTTAGTGGCAAAGAAAGTCTCAACAATTGTGTTTTCTGAAAGGCAGAGTGACAGAAAGAGAGGGATTAAAAGAAAAAGAGATCTTCCAGGCTTGTGCTCTGACGTAGCAGGTAAAACTGCTGCCCTTAGTGCCGCTAACCTGTATGGGTGATGGTGGGCCCCTGTACCTGCGTAGGAGGCCTGGAAGAAGTTCCTGGCTCCTGGTTTGGGATTGATGCAGCTCCAGCCATGGCAGCCACATGGGG
This sequence comes from Oryctolagus cuniculus, assembly GCF_051225735.1. Classification (NCBI taxonomy): domain Eukaryota; kingdom Metazoa; phylum Chordata; class Mammalia; order Lagomorpha; family Leporidae; genus Oryctolagus; species Oryctolagus cuniculus. The sequence goes on along the minus strand of NC_142869.1, from coordinate 153,538,512 downwards.
AATAAACCACCAGATGGAAGACCTCTCTCTCTCTCTCACTCTCTCTGCCTCTGCCTCTCTATAACTCTGCCTTTCAAATATACATTATATATATATATAAATATATATATATAAATATATATATATATTTAACAAAAAAAAAGAAAAAAGAAAAAGAGATCTTCTATGTGCTGATTCACTCCCTAAATGACAGCAACAAGGAGGGCTATGAACCAAGATCTGGGAACTCCATATAGATCTCAGAGACCCAAGTACTTGGACCAGCATCCATCTCCTTCCCAAGTGCATTTAGCAGGAAGCTGGATGGGAAGCAGAGTAACCAGAACTCAATCCAGCACTTCAATGGTATGCCTGCATCACAAGTGGGCCACAATGTAGGGCTCTCAGGAATACTTTCTGAATTGTGTGCCTTTTGGTAGGATTTTATTATTAATTAATATAGGTTGCTTTGGAAGCAGATGCCTTCTATAACTCCCATTTACCATGTTTCAAATTTATGTATGTAATATTATTTTGATTGTTTTAAAACATATCACCGTTCCCTGAGACTTTGTCATTGCTAACAGTGGTTTTAATAATAGCATCATTTTCAAAATGTAATTCTATTGTTGACAATAGATTACTAAAGGTATATAAAGCAATCTCTCAGGGTTAGCATTTGGTCTAGTGGTTAAAAGACCTGTGTCCCACATTGGTGTGCATAGGTGTAATATGTAGTTCCAGCTGCTGATTCCAGCTTCTTGCTAATATGGACCCTGGAAAGTCATAGTGAGGCACAAGCAGTTTGGTTCCTGCCACCAACGTGGCAGACCTGGATTACGTTTCTGATTCCTGGCTTCAGCTTTACCCAGCCCTGGCCATAGTGAGTGAACCAGAGAATGGAAGTATATTCATACACTCTCTCTCCCCCCCAAAATAAATAATTTGTTAAAAATAAACAAAAAGCAAAGAACACACAAAAATCTCTTACCGTATATATACATACATGTATCTATATGTATAGATATATATGTATATATCTATGTTTTTTATATGTCTATCCATGTTTATGTCTATCCATGTATATGTCCAGCCTATTATACAATGGTAAGGCCCAAAGTGAAGCAGGGGAAGAGGACAGGAAACACTGGATGGAGACAGTTACAACTGTAACTTTAAAGGTGATCAGGAAAGGTATCAAAAGATGACATTTCTATTAAGACCTACAGTGAGGAGAGTAAGACGTGTGGATGGGAATCTTGAGAAAGGGCATTTGAGGTAGAGGGAATTGTGACTGCCAAGAATTTGATGGTGGAACCTGTCTACTGTATGGAAGGAACAGCAAGTACCCCACCATGGCGAGACAGAGTAATTTAAAGGATAAGTAGTAGAAGATAACAACAGAAAAGTCACCCCCAGAAAATTTCATAGGATTCTGCCAGTGACAGTAATAATTTTGGCTTTTACTTGGAGTAAAGTGTGAAGCCAATGAAGCGTTGGGAGGAGAGGGCTGAGTTAATTTCTTATACATTTGGGCAGATCTCTCTAGCTGCTTGTGATACACGGATTGAATGAGAACTGGGGGCAGGAGTCAGTTTGGGATGGGGGCAGGGAGAGTATTTGGTTGAACACTGCATTATCTGTGCACAAGATGACACTGGTAGCAGAGATGTGGGAGAAGTAGTAGGACAATGGATGTATTTTGAAAGTGCCACTGAAAGTTTTGATACAGATTGAACATAAATGTAAAAGAAAGGGGTCAGGGGCCGGCTCCGTGGTGCAGTAAACCTTCTGCCTGTGGCACTGGGATCCAATATGGGAGCTGGTTCTAGTCCTGCTGCCTGTCTTCCAATCCGGCTCTCTGCTATGGCCTGGGAAAGCAGTAGAAGATGGCCCAAGTCCTTGGGCCCCTGCACCCACATAGGAGACTAGGAAGAAGCACCTGGCTCCTGGCTTCTGATAGGCACAGCTCTTGCTGTTGTGGCCATCTGGGGAGTGAGCCAACGGAAGGAAGACCTTTCTATCTGTCTCTCCCTCTCACTGTCTGTAACTCTACCTCTCAAATAAATAAATAAAATCCTTAAAAAAAAAAAAAAAACAGAGAAAGGGGTCAGCACTGTGTCTCAATGGGTTAAAGCCATAACCTGCAGCACAGGCATCACATATGGGCACCAGTTCCAGTCCCTGCTGCTCCATTTCCAATCCAACTTTATTGGAAAAGCAGCAGAGGATGGCCCAAATCCTTGGACCCTGCCCCCACGTGGGAGACCCAGAAGAACTCAGGGCTCCTGGCTTCAGTCTAGCCCAGCCCTAGCCATTGAAGCCATATGGGGAGTGAACCAGCAGATGGAAGATTTCTCTCTCTGTAACTCTGCCTTTCAAATAAATAACTACACCTTTAAAAATATTTTAAAAGTGTAAGAGAAACAGAAAAGTCAAGGACAACTCTAGTGACTTTGATCTGAGTCAAAAGATTCAAAAGAGCTTTGATAGATCAATGTAAAAATGAACATCTCTGGCTGGCGCCGCGGCTCAATAGGCTGCCTGCGTTGCCGGCACGCAGGGTTCTATTCCTGGTCGGGGCGCCAGATCCTGTCCTGGTCGCTCCTCTTCCAGTCCAGCTCTCTGCTATGGCCCGGGAATGCAGTGGAGGATGGCCCAAGTCCTTGGGCCTTGCACCCGCATGGGAGACCAGGAGAAGCACCTGCCTCCTGGCTTCGGATCAGCACAGTGCGCCAACCGCAGTGGCCATTGTGGGGTGAACCAACGGAAAAGGAAGACCTTTCTCTCTGTCTCTCTCTTTCACTGTCCACTCTGAATGTCAAAAAAAAATGAACATCTCAATATAAAAATGGAGCGAAGCATAAAGGAACTTAAGCAAAAGTGATTTATCTTTTAAGTAACATTTTCTAGCACATCTTTATTGAAGAACAATGCACAGTCTCTTGGGCCTGGTATTTAGTCTTAGGGGTATAGGAGGCCTGTGTCACACATCAGAGTGCTTGGATCTGATGCCTGGCTCCAGCTCCTGATTTCAGCTTCCTGATAATGCAGACCTGGGAAGGCAGGAGTGATGGCATAAGCAGTTGTGTTCCTGTCACCCACATGAGAGACCTGGATTGAATTCCTGGCTCCTAGCTTCATCATTCTTCCTCTTCTCCCACTTTTCCCAAGTGTGCAGCTTGATGAATTTTCACAAAGTAAATAGGACATATCTCACAATCAACACCTGGGTCAAGAAACAGTCATCACCTGCACTCAAGGAGCATCTCCCAACACCCCGAAAGTTTTTTTTTTTTTTAAATAACTCATAACAAATGATGCAGAGTGACAGATAACAGAGCAGAGGATGTCTTCAGAAATCAGGGTAATAAGTGTTAAGGCACTCTTCCTGCAACCATGTGATGGGTATTAGTCACCCACTTGGTCTCATGAAATTCATACTGAAAGTTCTTTCTTAATAATACAATGTGAGACAGACAGATGGTAAAAATAGATACACTTTCTGCATAGATTTCAAAGTTAGAAAGTTCACAAGTGTTGCTTTAAAAAAAAGATTGAGCTGACAAAAGAAATGTTAAAAAGTCAAGTTGAATATACTAGGGTCAATGACCTTTACTTTTAAAGAAAAATATTATCTAGAAAACATCATAAGAATGAGCATCAAATTAAAAAACTTTAGATGTTGAGGTGAAAGCAGGACCTGGAACACAGAAATTATAGCTGTAGTTTTTCTCAGACATTACATATATATATAAAAAAATGAGCCAAAGTGAGTGTGTGAGAGGCTGGGGAGACAAGAGCAGGGAAAAATAAAAAAAAATAAAAAAAAAAAAACAAATAAAATTAAGTTTCCCAGATGACTATTTGAAACTTCATCCCAAAAAATAGAACTTTGGGAATGAAAATCTTGCATTTTAAAATTGAAAATATGGAGTGAGTATTTGACCTAGCAGTTAAGACTAGTTCGGTTGGCTGCCAAGTACTAAGTTTAATACCAGACTCCAGTCATGATTCTAGCTTCCTGTTAATGCAGATCCTGGGAGGCATCAATGTTGGATCAAGCAATTGGGTCTGTCATTCATGTAGGACACCTAGGTTGAGTTCCTTGCTCCAGCTTTAGCACCAGATCCAGCTAGTCATTGAGCGCATTTGGGCAATTAACAAGCAAATGGGAAATCTGTCTGTCTCTCTCTTTCTCTCTCTCTCTCTCTCTCTCTCTGCCTCCCAAATAAATAAAGAAAAATTTAAAATAAAGTATAAATCTAAAAACATTTTTTCTCTAAATACTAAAATGTAAATTGATTATAGAAGTGTACAATTTCATTATTCTGGCCACATTGGAAATATTGAATGCATCTAAAAGGTTACATATTTTTATTTTCGGTTAAAATACAGCTATCAAAGTAATAGAAATTTAATGTTAATAAGAACAAATGCTGGCTCCTTTATTTAAAAAATAGTCAGCATATTATATGCTGCAGTTATTGAGATTTTTATTTTTACTTATTTATTTATTTAGGCCTCCCAGTACTCATTCCCATTTCTTTGGGTAAGGCATTACTATTTTGTCCTGAGGAAATTATTTATTTCTAACTGTAGCATTCACCAAGAGGGCAAATCAAAGCATCTTGACCTCTCCTGGCAGCAAATGGGCCTGAGACCAAAGGGAAGCCAATCATGCTCTCTATTTCTAGAAAATGAATCTTAAGCTAAATGACCAAGATAGTTTGGGAATGATACTTACTCATTTGTTCAAGAGGTGCCCCCTGAAGACAGTGTCCTTTATTTCCTTGAGCTGCCCTGGTTCTTGCTGTTTCAAGGATTTTCTTTTTTTTCTTTTTTCCTTTTTGGAGTTAAAAATCAGTTTATTTTGGTGCAAAAAGCTTTTGAAGTTCACATGTAGTTTTTTTCATTGTACATATTTTCAACAGACTTTTTGAAGATCTCCTTGTGTGCAGGGATATCAATTTTTTTGCACCATAATAAGCTTATTTTAAAATTATGTTTTCCATTAACTTTATTTTTAAATTATTAAAAAAGTAATAATAACTTTATTTTGTATTTTTAAGTTTATTTTTTAAGGAGTACAAATTTCATAAGTACAACCTTAGGAATATACTTATTCTTTCCACCATACCTGTTCTCCCACCCATCCTCCCATCCCTCCTCTTCCCTCTCCCCTTCCCAGTTCCATTCTCCATTAAAATCCATTTTCAGTTAACTTTGTACATAGAAGACCAACTGTATGCTAAGTTAAGATTTCAACAGTTTAGGCACACATACATACACACACACAAAACTGTTTGAGAACTAGTTTTACAGTTAACTCTCATAATGCAACTCATGGAGCACAGAGGTCCTGCATGGGAACTTGTGCAGTGACTCCTGTTGTTAATTTAACAATTAACACTCTTATGCATGACATCAGTGACCACCTGAGACTCTTGACAAGAGCTTCCAAGGCTATGCAAGCCTTTTGAATCTACAAACTCCATCAGTGTTTGGACAAGGCCATAAGCAAAGTGGGAGTCCTCATCTCCCTTTGGAGAAAAGTACATCTTTCTTTGATGACCACTTCTTTCCGCTGGGGTCTCACTCACAGAGATACTTCATGTAGAACATTGTTTTGGCTTTGCATGCCTGAAATGCTCTCATGAGCTTTTCAGCCAGCCCAGGAAGCCTTAAGTGCTGATTCTGAGGTCAGAGTGTTACTTAAAGTGATTGTTATTCTATGAGTCGGCTGTGTGAACTGCTTCCAATGTTGAAACATTCTCTCCTTTTTAATTCTATCTATTAATATTACCAGACACGGACATTATGGGGGGGAAGCCATTGTAATCTATAAGCTGTACTTTGGAAATTTATATTCATTAAATAAAAGTTAAAAAAATTTAAAAAAAGAAAACAAGTTAAAAAAAATTACCACACTATTCTATTTATATGATCACTTTAACACTTAATCCTATCTATATGTTCACTTTAACACTTAATATGATGACTTTAATAATTAAGATGGTATTTTTAACACCATGATTAATGGGATTTGGAGTCCCATGACAAGTTTTTAAATTGTACCCTTAAAAGTAAGTCCATAGGAATGTATACAGAACTATACAGTTTTACAAACTTCTTCCTCCCTCTCTTATTCCTACTCTTTTTTTTTTTACTGAAATCTATGTTCAATTGACTTTATACACATATAATTAATTCTATGTTAAGTAAAGAGTTCAACAAATAGTATGACAAAAAAAAAAAAAAAACAAAGCATAACTGTTCCTCAACAGTCAAGACAAGGGCAGCTCAAGTCATCCCTTCTCAAAGTGTCAATTTCACTTATACAGATTTCGTTTTAGGTGCTCTTTTAGTTCTCACAGATCAGGGAGAACATATGGTATTAGTCCTTTTGGGACTGGCTTATTTCACTAAATATTATGTTTTCCAGATTCATTCATTTTGCTGCAAATGACTGGATTTCATTTTTTTATTTACCACTGTGTAGTATTCCATAATGTACATATCCCATAATTTCTTTATCCAGACTTAGGTTGATGGGTATTTAGGTTGATTACATGTCTTAGCTACTGTAACTTGAGCTGCTATAAACATGGAGGTGCAGATAGCTCTCCTATTTACTGATTTCATTTCCCTTGGGTAAATTCCCTGGAGTGGGGTAGTTGGGTCATATGGTAATTCTATATTCATTTTTGAGGAATCTCCATACTGTCTTCCACAGTGGCCTTACCAGTTTACATCCTCACCAACAGTGGATTAGGGTACCATTTTCCCCACATCCTCTCCAGATTTTGTAGTTTTTTGATTGCCGTATGAGAGCCATTCTAACTAGAGTGAGGTGAAACATTGTAGTTCTGATTTGCATTTCTCTAAAAGGTACAGATCCTAAACATTTTTTTTCATGTGTCTGTTGGCCATTTAGCTTTCCTCTTTTGAAAAATATCTGTTTAAATCCTTTGCCCATCTCATAACTGGGTTGTTTTGTTGTTGTGGAGTTTCTTGATTTCTTGATATATTCTGGTTATTAATCCTTTAAGAGTTGAATAGTTTGCAAATAATTTCTCCCATTCCATTGTTTGCTTCTTAACTTTCCTGAGTATTTTTTTGCCACACAGAAACTTCTCAATTTGATGTAGCCCTATTTATTAATTTTGGCTTTGACTGCTTGTGCCTCTGGGGTCTTTTCCAAGAACTCTTTGCCTGTGCCAGTGTCTTGCAGGGTTTCCCCAATGTTCTCTAATACTTTGATGGTGTTGGGTCATAGATTTAGATCTTGAATCCATGTTGAGTGGATTTTTGTGTAAGGTGTAAGGTACGGGTCTTGCTTCCTACTTCTGCATGTGGAAGTCCAGTCTTCCTAGCACCATTTGTTGGAGACTGTCCTTGTTCCAGGGATTGGTTTCACCTCTTTGGTCAAATATAAGTTGGTTGAAGATGCTTAGATTGATTTCTGGTGTTTATATTCTGTTCCATTGGTCTATCCATCTATTTTTGTACCAGTACAAGGTTGTTTTGATTATAACTTCCTTATAATATGTCTTGAAATCTGGTATTGTGGTGCCTCCAGTTTTGTTTTTGTTGTACAAAATTGCTTTAGCTATTCGAGGTCTCCTGTGCCTCCATAAGAATTTTAGCAGCATTTTTTTCTATATCTGAGAAGAATGTGTTTTGGTATTTTGATTGATATCACATTGAATCTGTAAATTGCTTTTTGAAGAATGGACATTTTAATGATGGTACTTGATGTTTCTTATAGCTATTGTGAATGGGACTGATCCTTTGAAGCTAAATCTCACCCTTGGTATTGTCTGTGTATACAATGGCTGTTGAATTTGTGTATTGACTATATCCTGCTACTTTACTGAACTCTTCTATGAGTTCCAAAAGTATCTTAGTGGGATATTTTGGATTGCATATATATAGAATCATGTCATCTGCAAATAGGGATAGTTTGACTTCCTCCTTCCCAATTTGTATCCCTTTGATTTATTTTTCTTGCCTAATGGCTCTGGCTAACACTTGCAGTACTATATTGAATAGCAATGGTGAGAATGGGCATTGCTGTCTCATACCAGATCTCAGTAGGAGTGCTTCCTTCTTTTTCTCATTCAATGTGATGGCTGTGGGTTTTTCATAAATTGCCTTGATTTTGTTGAGGAATGTTCTTTCTATACCCAATATGCTTAAATTTTTCATCATAAAATTGTATTGTATTTTATCAAATGCTTTCTCTGCATCTATTGAGATAATCATATCATTTTTGTCTGTAGTTTATTAATGTGATATATCACATTTATTGATTTGTGAATGCTGAATCATTCCTGAATACCAGGGATAAATCCCGCTTGGTCTGGGTGAATGATCTTTCTGATGTGTTGCTAGACTCAATTGATTAGAATTTTGTAGAGGATTTTTGCATCTCTGTTCATCAGGGAAATTGTTCTGTAGTTCTTTCTCTGTCACCTCATTTCTGGATTTAGGAATTAAGGTGATGCTGGCTTCCTAGAAAGAATTTAGGAGGGTTCTCGCCCTTTCAATTGTTTTGAATAACTTGAGAAGAATTGGAGTTAGTTCTTCTTTAAATGTTTGGAAGAATTCAACAGTGAAGCCATCCAGTCCTGGGCTTCTCTTTGTTGGGAGTGCCTTTATTATTGATTCAATTTCAGTCTTGGTTATATATCTGTTTAGGTTTTCTATGTCTTCATGGCTCAATTTAGGTAGGTGTATGTGTCCAGGAATCTATCCATTTCTTCTAAGTTTCTAGTTTGTTGACATACAGCTCTTTTTAGTAACTTCTGATGATTCTCTTTATTTCTGTGGTATCTGTTGTTTCATTTCCTTTTTCATCTCTAATTTTATTGATTTGTGTCTTCTCTCTCCTTTTTTTTTTTTGGTGAGTTGGGCCAATGGTGTGTCAATTTTGTTTATTTTTTCAAAATCTAGCTCTTTCTTTTACTAATTTTTTATATTTTTTGGGTTCAAATTGTAAAATGTTGTTAAAAATAATAGCTTTTAATTTTTGTGAATAATTATATTCATACATACAAATTATTTCCTAAAGCTACTCATATCTGAAATCAGTTTATAAAACTTGAATGTTTGTGGGATGACCTTAGAAGAAATGATTTTCCTGTTTAAATTCACACCATTGCTATCTAAGATGAGAAATTATTTTTAGGAAAAGGAGAGCTCTTGATTTTGGAAATAGGAAAAAATTGCTTGTTTTTGATTGGATAAAATACATTGGGATAGTTTTAATCTTGATAACATAGGAATGCAGCTTTCCAAATACAATTTTTTTCTTATTCTTCTTAAGCTATATGTAAGAAAATAGGAAACATTTCAGAATACTAAGAAATGACTGGAAGTGCTGAAACACCAACTAAGGCCCTTTTATGGTTAGCAGAAACTATATGAACAAGCCTATATGATTTACAGCCAAATAAACTCCTTTGCATTGATTGAAATAGATATTGCTCTAATTCAACCACCATAGTATTCAATACACCTGAATATTCTTGATATCATCTTCCCTGGGGTGCGTTGTAACATACCTACTTAAGCCACCACCAACAATGCCTGCATCCTATATCAGACAACAAGTTTGAGTCTCCAGCAGCTCCATTTACAATCCAGCTTCCTGCTAATGCGCATGGGAAAGCAGCAAATGATGGCCCAAGTCCTTGAGCCCCTGCTCCACATGGGATACTTGGGTGGAGTTCCAGGCTTCTGGCTCTGGCCTGGCTCAGCCCTGAACAGTTGTGGCTGTTTTGAGAGTGAACCAATGGTCGGAAGATTCTCTTTCTTCTCTCTCTATTTCAATCTGCCTTTCAAATAAATAAAATAAAATTTTTAAAAAGAGACCCAGAGGAAGATCTGGGCTCCTGGCTTTGGCCTGCCCATGCCTTGGCCATTACAGCTATTCAGGGAGTGAATCAGCAGATGGAAGATCTCTCTCTCTCTCTCTCTCTCTCTCTTTTTCTATACCTCTACCTTTCAAATAAATAAATGTTTTAAAAAATTCAACAGCTAAAACAAGAAAAAAGAGAAACATCAGTCATATTATATCTTGATAAACCACCTAGATATTTTATCTTTAAAAGGAGAACTCAAAAAGACATTTATGCTTGGGGTTCTCTTGAGGAGATTCTTGAAATTTGGTCCCCAGAAAATGATAATTCAAAGTAATAGATAAATAGTGATCATCAGTATTTTTTTAGGAATTACCCAAATGAAAGATTCTCTATGTAGATTATTTTACATTCAAAAAATCTTTCAGCAACTCTAACCCTTTACTAAGTAATTGTGACTACATCTACATATAATCTTATTTCAAAAACATAGTTGCCATCCAGTATTTTAGGTGTCTTCAGGAGATATCAACTAAATAGCTCACTTGTGTTCATTGGGCTCTCTAGTCTTTTTTTTTTTTTTTTGTATTAATGCTCTAATCACCTTCATAAGTGCTTAAAGATATATATTTCTGACACTAGACTTAGTGATCTGAATATTTCATGTTGGTAAGAGCTATGCTAGTTTGCCTACTGCTGTCTTCCAGTTAGAACCACACAGAATCTGGTACAAGTTGCTGCTTAACCAATATGTGTTGAATGAAAGAATATGAAGCCTTTGTATTTGTGAAAAACCAACCATGACACTGCCCTGAAGTTTGTCTTTATGCCTCTCAGCAGTCTTCTAATGTCAACACCATTCACTCACAGCATTTTGTCAGGAGGCCCATGAGATGACTGGGAAATATGGAGGCTTAAATTATCCAAACTGTTTTTGACGTGCATACTTATGCCAAGCCCAGCAATGCATCTGGCTCTGCCTCAAATATCCATGTGTTACTGTAGACACATGTGAGTGGGCTTAAGTGAGAAACTGCTCTTGAAAATTTTGAACTAAGAAATATTTCAATGCAATCACATTCACCCATCCTTCGCTTAGTTTCACATCTCTGTCTCTGAAAGTGCAGTCTACTTGCAAATCACATGATTTCTAATGAAACTAAAATAAATAATGATACCCCAATGTCTCTGGAACCAGCTCCATAAATTATCCAATGTTGTTTTGGAAAAAAAGGTAAAGTCACGCAATGAGAATTTCTAGTATTGTTTCGATTCTTCTTATCCTCCCACCCCCAATTATTCATCATAGAATAAAAAGTAGAATATTAATGCTCAAGTGTCCCTATGTTTAGATGTGGGATCTAATTCAACTTTTACAACAGTGATAGCATGCAGGTATCACTTACTCTGATTTACACATGAGCCTACTGGAAATGAAGTGAACTGCCCAAGGGGCACATGAACAGTGAATATCAGAGCTAGAATTTTAATCTAGCTTGTGGATTCTAAAACCTATGCTATATTTCCAACATCTCAATGCAGTAAGTGAACAATGGAATTCACATTCCCTAATGTTTAACTATTTTCTCTCATCAATTAATTACTGTGCTGTTTCCATATTTTCATGATGAGAGCAGATAGTGTGGGAAATCACATGAGAAATTTTTCAAAAAAGAAATTGATAATATGTAGCTTAAAATTTATACAGGTGTTTAAACATCTACTAAGCATCTATTTTGCTACTTCAGTTTCACAGCTTATTTAATTCCCAAAGACAGAATTATTGAAATAAACTTTTCGATGTGGAGAAATATTTCCTCAAGAAAAAAAAATTCCTTGCTCTTGAAAATATTTTTGTTGGAGCAACATAGAAAGGTACCATAGAGGGCTATTTGGAAAAAATTACTTGAGTCAGCAACTCTAGACAGACATCATCTGAAAGATTTGTGAATGTGGGTAAACACTTCTGAAGGAGAACTAACATCTCAGAATTCCAGCCCAGTAAGGGGCATATTTTAAATAAACAGTTATCAGTCACTGCTTTTCCAACTCTAAGTGTAGTTTCTTTAGATGTTGAAAGAATGAGCTAACCTTTGCACAGGGCACATACATGACCATTCCCCAGGAATTGTTTAGGTTGCGGATTAGATATAATTGTATTCTCTGTGAGAAGATTTCACAAAGTTTGTGCGAAATGAAATGAAAACATAAAATTTAAAAATAGAAACTTTCTTTCTCAACATACACTCCATCAAGTTTAGGACCTTTTTGTTAGTGATGATTTCAGTCACTGAGTCCATCCCTAAAGAACAGAAGGGTCCTGAGAACTTAAACATATCAATGCGGTCGATTTTTCCATTAGTAGCTGAAAAAAATGGGTGCCCTTTCAAGAATTTTTAATATGAGGAAACAAAGTGAAGTCAGAAATAGCTCAATCAAGACTGTAAAGATGATTTCCAATTGAAACTCTTACAAAATTATTCTTTGATGAGAACAAGCAGGAACATTGTCAAGATGGAGAAGGTGAGTCAGTGACAGATTAACTATTTGAAAGATGTTTTAATCCCCATAGTCATTGAACACTTATAATTAAATGTATCTTGGTTGAAAGTTTTATTCTATACAAGTACAATGAGCATAATTCCAATAATTTTTATAAAAATAATGTTAATATTTTTGAAATTCTATCTTGTATTTTTTAAAGATTTATTTATTTATTTGAAAGTCAGAGTTACACAGACAGAGAGAAGAGAGATAGAAAGAAAGATATTCCATCCCCAAATGACCATAACGACCAGGATTGGGCCAAGCCAAAGCCGAGAGCCAGGGCTTCATCCGGATCTCCCATGTGTGTACAGAGGCCCAAGGATTTGGGCCACCTTCCAGTGCTTTCCCAGGCCATTAGTGGGGAGCTGGATTAGAAGTGGAGCAGCTGGGACTCAAACCAGTGCCCAAATGGGATGCTGACATTGCTGATGGAGGCTTACCCTGCTGTGCCACCGCGCTGACTCAAACTTAACATTATTTTTCACTTATCAATATTTAATAAATGATTAAGTCATCATCTCAAATATTGTCACAGTTGTACACAAATTTCAACCCTTTCTACACTTAAGTCTAAAGCAGAGTGAACTTTGCATATTATTTAAATTGCCTTTATCAGATTTAGGGATTTATTTTAAATAAATTTGAAATCCTCTAGACTTTAATAGGGTTTTGTTATTGGTTTTGTTTCGTTTCATTATTTTTTTCTAGAAAGGGGAAAGGAAAGAAAACCAAATTTATTGATTACCCATTATGAACTATGGCAGGCAATTTACAAATATCATCACAGAATCATAGCATTGTTCATGTAACAGTAGATGGTGCTATTATTACCTGACTCCATTAAAACTATAACAACTTGTCTTTCTTACATTCATTTCTGTGGTTCTTAAGTTGAAAAAATAAGATTTCATAATAGTTATTATCTATTTTGTCAATTTGAAACAGAGGTCATATTTGAGAATCATGGGTTTTGGAACAATATTCAATGGACTACCTGTTAACTTGAATTTTCTTTCATTAAACATAAGTTTATTTATTTTATTAACTTGAATGTGAGAGAACCAGAGAGAGAGAAAGAGAGATGTCTACGATCTGCTGGCTCACTCTCCAAATATTTACAATGGCCAGGGCTGGGTTAGATCAAAGCTAGGAGATAGAAATTCAATCCAGTTCTCCCATGTGGGTGGCAAGGACACAACCACTTGAGTTATCACACAGTTCCTCTCAAGGTGTGCATTAACAGGAAGCTGGAATGGAAAACAGAGCCAGGACTTGAATCCAGGCACTCTGAAATGGGATGCATGTACCCCATGTGGCATCCTAACTGCCATGCTAAATGCCTGCCCCTGTGACTTGAATTTTCTTGTATAGCTTTTCTAGATATTTATTCAGCAGATGTCTATATTCTTTGCCACACAGGGCAACTCAGTACTTACTGAGGTAGTCATCCTCCTTTCAATTATCTTAGCTTTAAGCAGTTTCTCTCTAATATAAAGCAAAAATCTGCTTCCAAAATCCATCCACTGGTTCTGATTTTATCACTGGGGTTATAAGAAAGCAATTTATTCATTAACCGGTGCTATGGGTCTCCTAGGCCTTCTGTAATAAATTACCCCAGAGTGGTTGTTTATAACAATAAATATTTACTCTTTTCCAATTTTGGAGACTTGAAGTTCCCCAGTTTCCAAGTTGTGGGAAGGGCCATACTGTGCCTGAAAGATCTAGGAATGATTCTGTCTGTGCCTTTGTCTTAGCATTTATAACACTGTTGCTGGTGTTCCCAGCAATCCTTGATACTCCTTGGCTTTTAGATGCATCATTCCCATCTCTACCTCCGTCATCACATGGTATTCTCCTTTGTGTCTGTGTATCACTCTTCTTATACAGATGTTGCTTATGTTGGATTAGAATTCACTCTAATGATATCATCTGAACTTGATTACATCTAAAAAGACCCTGTTTGTGAATTTACAGATGTTATGGGGTTAGACCATAATAGGAACGTATCTTCTCGAGAAACAGAATTCAACTTGTAGCACTGAGCATCTGCTCTACTCCAGAGTGTGGATTAGTACCTGAAGAGCAAAGAGAAGAAAACATGAAATATTTCCATTTTGAAGGATCTTAGTCAACTGGCAAAAAAGTCCATAAGGAATCCATTATTGCGTGTTTAAAATAAATGAGAACAAAATGCTATGAGAATACAGAGGAATACAACTCCCACTCTGACTAGGGGAGTAGAACAAGACTTCACGGAAGAGGTTCATTCTAGCTTGTTTCCTCTCTACGCTCTCCCTCCCACCACACACACTAATTTTCTGCTGAATTATAAAATAACTTCCTGCGCACTGCACATCATTAACAAATCAATGAGTGCTACATGACCAAATGATAATTGTGTTTCCATCCAAACATAACAGTCATTAGCTTAGTTAGCATTTTTTCAATATTTTCTCTATGCACATATAAAATTTCATACAAAAAGGGCCAGATTTGGCATAATGTTTGGTCAACCTTTCCCTTTTTTCAATTAATAAGACCTCACGAATATATATATTTTTTTACTTTATAAAATGCTATTTTGGAATGATAGGCTATTTTGAATGTGGATCACAATTTGTTTAAACATCACAGTTACAGAAATAAAAATATTGAAGTGAATGTTTGGTGCAGCACGTAAGAAACAACTTAAATCACCTGCATATCACATCAGAGTCCCTGTTCTGCTTCTGACTGAGCTTCCAGCTAATGTGCACCCTAGGAAGCAGCAGATGATGGCTCAAATATTGGGTCTTTGCAATCCATGTGAGATCCCCTGATTGAGTTCCAGGCTTCTGGCTTTGGCCTGGTCCAGCCCCTCTTGCCGTAGTGGACATTTGGGGAGTGAACCAATAGATGGAAGATCTATCAGTCTCACTGTGCCTCTTTCTCTGTGTGTCTCTCTTTATCTCAAATAAAACGGAAAAAAAGTCCTTAACAAATGTAAAGTTTTTAAAAAAGTCTTAGTCAAACTAGATTTTCTCCCAAATTCTTAATTAATACTGTAAGATTATTTCCTAAGTGGTTTTAAATCCAAATTTTTTTCTGTGTAAAAACAAAAATGGAAAATTACAACAAAAATAATAATCCTAATGCTAGAAATTCCTGTTTACTTATTATGTTAATCATTCACTATGCATTATCTTAGTTAGACATCAAAACACTGTTATCTTGTGTTATCTTCATTACTAGATGATATCATCATTATTATCTATGCTTTAGTAATGACGAAAGTAGGACTAAGAGAAGTTAATATCAAAACTGCTTTAATTAGTGTGGTTTCAGCAGTTTAACATCAGGAAGAAATCACAGCATTTGAATGCAACTTTCTGTTTGACCAGTTCTCCATACACAATCTGGCCAAGCCTTAGTTTCTGGTATTTTTATTCTCTGCTGTTTGTCTAGTTGAAGTAGTAGCTTTGGAACTCAGTGATCCAATCACAGCTGCTCTTGAATATCATTGAGCCCTCATAGCTGAAGAGATCCTTGGAGGTCTATTCTTGTTTGTCCCATGAGGAGCACCCTGCATCTCCTCATCTTGTCTCTTAAGGTACCAGCTACCTTAGATGGGGAAACTACAAATTGGTTTGTGTCTTTTCTCTACTTGGAAACTCCTGCTCTAGCTCTAGCACATATTCCTAGGTTTTCCAGTGTGTATCAGGTATTCATTCTGATTTTCTCATCCTGGAGTAGATATTTTTAATTTTTGTATTGTTTTGACCATCTCAGTGAAGATATAGGTGTAAAATAAGAAACTAGTTGCTTACTTAGAAATCCAAAATGATCTTTTAAGTATAAGAAAATGTCCTTTAAGCAGAAAAGGGGAGGATGACATTCTAGGTAGAAAAATGAGATGTGGCAAAATGTAGGAGTAAGAAAGATAGAACTGCTGTGGTTGTAATTAGAAAGACATAATTTGGAAATATAGTTTGAGATCATATTGTGCAAGATTTTAAATGACAAACAGAGATGTATGGGCTTTGTTCTTTGAGAAACTAAGAGCCACAGAAGTTATTCTCTCCAAGATTTCAATTCTGCCAACCAAGATGAAAATCTATCACATTTCTCTTGAGATTATCTTCATCAAACTCATATATCCAGTTCCTTCCTTCTGTCACATGTACTATGGTTTGATTTCTTCATTTCTGATAGTTCTCTTTTGAACACACTTCAGTTCATATGTGACAGTTACTAAATATAGTTTATCCTGTGCCATTTTCCATTTTTAAAATGCTGCATTCCCCTATATCTTAGAGACAAAGGTTTTAGCATTTTTTTCTCTCCTCCTACCACACACAAAATACCTGAACTATTTTATTAACTGAGGAGACATTTATAATCATTATTGACTGAATATAGAAGTGTTTATTGCCTAATAGTACCAACAAATTGTGTTTGATTGTGATGCTGCAGATCTCTCATTCTCTTTCTCTTTAGCAAAAGATCAGAATAGGGTTTTTTTCCATGTCTGAAAAAAAATGAATCTCAAAGATCAGAAGTAGAGATAGCCATGCTCTCAATCTGGATCCATCAATTGCCTATCAACCTCTCAAATTCCAAATTGTTATTTGATTCTGAATGTAAAAGGATACTTTATTAGGAAACTTTTAATATTTTGTCCTACTGTTTCTGGCTTTACAACATAAATGAGTGAATGACATGAATGACATATTTCCATTTAACCAAAATACAAAAAAAGATCAAAGTACAGATTTCCAGAAAATTTTCCTATTCATTATTTCTCTTCTGTTGTCAACAATTACACAGAGTATGTTTAATTGCTGTATTGTTAGCTTGGACAATGGCCTGGCATAGCTTGCAGAAGTACCAACTTAAACAGGAAAAAAAAAAAGCACTAGTTAACTGTGATACAAAAAAGGTGGGGTAATAGCGAACACACCCCAAATACTTTAAGCAAATTTCCTGAAAATCAGCCAATGGAAATTTGGAATGTTGTATAATTGGCTAAGTGTGATCTCACCCATCATTCCTGTTCAGAGGTAAAAGGTTATGTGCTAAATTCTGTTAAAGTGATCATGGACTGAAATACTTAACCTACGAAGAACTTGGGGGTGGGGAGAGAGTTCCTTTGTGGAATTTAATAAGGAAGGGCATAACATGGGGAATTTCATCAAGTCTTTGAAAGAAAAAGATTAAATCATCTGCAATTATTTATGAAGAGTCCCACGTTAAGTATATGGAGGTGGCAAACACTGCAATATGCCGTCCTATTATGAAGGGTGAATGGCATTTTTTTTATAGTGAAGATTGGTAATATAAGGAAAGGATTTGTTAGGAACAATAATAACAGAAAATCAAACACAGGAGATGTAAATCTGAAGTCTAAACTAAAAAAAAATAGAGATATTTGTGATTACAATTGTACATTAAAATGAAGGCCCCTAAATCTAGCATTGGCTGAGTCCTTAGGAGTATGCACACAATACTGCATATTTTTAAATGAGATGAGAATCCTATATTGAATTTGCAAAGAGGCTCAAAAGCTATTTCTGTGTTGGTATTGATGCACACTGAAGGGCAGAAATAGAGATTTGAAGAGGTTTAATGGGGTAACATGATTTGGCTGAAGAAGAGGGAAGCTGGAGCATACCTTGATGAATAGGGTCTGAGGATGTTCGCTTCCTGGAACCACAGGAACTTTGCAAAAAAGGATCCCCAGCAATGGGCTTCTCTACAAAGAGAAGTATTCCAAAAGAGCAGTAGAACTTTAGATAACTGCCAAACTCAAGGAATATCCACTCTGGTTATCTACGACAGAATCTGACGAGTAAAATATTTCCTGCTACCTCATCTTCTTCTCCTCAAACCCCACCAGTTCCTCCTTGAATAGAAACCATGGGTTAGAATCTGGAGTAGGAAAGATAGATGCAGAAGACACAGAGAGTGGAAACTGATCCTCCCTTGAGCTAGGGAAGAGCAATGTGCTACAAATGTAGTTGGGAGTTTTTACAATGACACGGGAACTGGTTATTTACTATTGGAACTGAGATTTAGAAGACCAAAGTGACTGGAGGTTACCCTGAGCATGACCATAAAAGTCAGCAGTACCTACCCTATAGTGCATCTAAAGCCAAAGCAAAACCAGCCTTTCAGAATGGGTTTGAAGGAGCCATTATTCCTCATTGCACACTTAGTCTTCTCATTCAGTTTAATGTGTTTAGCTGCCTACTTTACTCCATGGCCCTGAAGGTTCCAGATATAAGACTACTTGACCCCCACTTGTGGTCTCAACTTCAGTTTAGTCCTGAGAAGAGAAGGACCCTTGTGTCTTCTATTAGTCTGTTTTTCATTACAAACAGAGATAGGAAAAGAGATCTTTCATCTGCTGGTTCATTCCTCAAATTCTTGCATGACTGGAACTGGGCCAGTCCAAATTCAGAGCTTGGAACTCAATCTAGCTCTCCCAAGTGGACACCAGTACTTGAGCTATCATCTGATGCCTCCTGAGGTCAAGCAAGAAGCTAGAAATGCAAGTGGAGTGGGGACTCAAACCTAGGCCGTCTAATATGTGATATGGGTGCCCCAAGTGGTGTCTTAGCTGCTGTGCAAAATGCTTACCCTCACCCCAACCTCTTAAAGTTCTATGACACCTCACATTACTGCCACCCTGGGGACCAAGTTTCCAATCTAATGTACCATACAGAGACAAACCACATCCAAACCATATTAAATTCTACATAGCACAGGACTTATACGCCTTATTGCTGGCCCCTCTAACCTTTATGTTATGTCCTATCTTAGTAGCCAGTCTTTTGCATCCTTGCTCATCACCAAGCCCCCATTTTATTTTCCAGCTCTGAGTTTATTTTTTTATTTGCCCTTGACATTCTCTACCTATTCTTCCTAGGACCTAAACCTCAATCTCCCTGACTCACCCCATTGCCAACTCATCTGATAGCCAGCCCTTCTCACAGATTGTTTCCAGACTCATAGGCTGTACAGAGTTCATTTACCAGGACAGCCTACTTACTCACACACAGCCCTCACTGATGCAGAACTCCTGCCAAAATGTCTACCTGTCCTTGGCTCTGTGTCACACATCTTTGCTGAGGTCGGCTCCTTTCACTTAGGTTAATCTTTGAACACTCTTCTTATGCTGCTGAGAAAGCCTTAGTTGTTGTTCCTGGCTGCTGGGTCCACCTCATCCTCTGAGGAAATTAGACTTTTCCACACCCACAGCTGCTTCTGGGCAACTGTACTGCTTTGTACAACAGGTGCACCAAGATTTCCAGGTCTTATTAGGTGCATTGATTGGTGGAAATGCAGATTCATGATTTACTGCTTACACCAGCTTGATCAGCAGGAGAAGCAATGTATCAGTAATACTAAAGGTATCAAGAATGTAGGTTAAGGCCAGCGCCACAGCTCAATAGGCTAATCCTCCACCTGCAGCGCCGGCACACTGGGTTCTAGTCCCGGTTGGGGCGCTGGATTCTGTCCCGGTTGCTCCTCTTCCAGTCTACCTCTCTGCTGTGGCCTGGGAAGGCAGTGGAGGATGCCCCAAGTCCTTGGGCCCTGCACCCGTGTGGAGACCAGGAGAAGCACCTGGCTCCTGGCTTTGGATCAGCGCAGCATGCCAGCCATGGCGGCCATTGGGGGGGGGTGAACCAAGGGAAAAGGAAGACCTTTCTCTCTGTCTCTCTGGCTCACTGTCCACTCTGCCTGTCAAAAAAAAAAAAAAAAAAGAATGTAGGTTAAGATTTGCATCCTTACATTAAACAAGTTCCCTTCCTTTCTTCATTCCCTGTTTCTGCTCCACCCACATTCTACCCAGCAAGTCCCTGTGGGCCCTGGCTTCACAAAGCCTACCCTGGAATCACACCCCACATAGGGGGTCCTTTGGTTACCATGGCAGGTGCTTGAACAGTATTGAATTCTGAAGATTAGGTTTGACTACAAGTGCTGTTAAAACCAAAACAATAGAGACTTAAATAAAATAGAATTTTAAATAAATAAATAAAATAGAATTTTATTTATTACACCAGGATATTCTTGAGTGGTGTGGTGACTCCAGGTTCATCAAAGATCCAGACTTCTGGATTTTTGCTTTGCCATCCTCAATACCTGGCTTTCATCTTTGGTGTGTGGCATCTGCTCAGGTTCAGGCCATGAGATCCACAGTCCAGCTAGCAGTTGAAGAGGAGGAGTGACAAAACATAATCTTTTCCTCTTTTTTTTTTTTTTTTTGGCAGGCAGAGTTATAGACAATGAGAGAGAGAAACAGAGAGAAAGGTCTTCCTTCCATTGGTTCACCCCCCAAATGGTCACTATGGCCAGCGTGCTGCACTGATCCAAAGCCAGGAGCCAGGCACCTCCTCCTAGTCTCCCATGCGGGTGCAGGGCCCAAGGACTTGGGCCATCCTCCACTGCCCTCCCGGGCCACAGCAGTGAGCTGGACTGAAAGAGGAGCAACCGGGACTAGCACCCTGGGGTGCTGGCGCTGTAGGTGGAGGATTAGCGAAGTGAGCCGCGGCGCCGGCCCAATCTTTCCCTCTTTAAGGACCTTTTCTAGAAATCGAGCAGGATACTTTTGCTAAAACAGATTCACCAGAGTGTGATGTCGTGACCCATCTAGCTGTAAGAGAAGCTGGAAAACAGAACCTTAATTCTGGATGCTACATGCCTTGATAAATTTGGGGGTTCTGTTACTGAAGAAGAAGGGGTGGGAGGATACTGAGATGACAACAAGCAACACCTCACACAATTTCTACTTTACATTTTGGTAGAAGCCTGTTTTACCTAGATTGCTTTTAATTTTTCTTTACTCACTTAAGAGTGAGATACTCAACACATATTTTCTTTTATTTGATTTTTTATAATATAAAGCACTATACTAAGCTTATATTTATTAATAAAATTACCTATGGGTAAATCCAAATGTCTTAGCCTGTAATATACTGTCCCTTGTGGTCTGATCTGAACTTTTTAACTTTTTTTTAACTCCCATTAATTACATCCTTTGTGGCCGGTTTTGTGTGGTAGAGGGTAAAGCTGTCACCTATGATGCCTATATCTCTATGTGTCCAAGATGCTCCACTTCCAATCCAGCTCCCTGCTAATGCCCTGGAAAAGTGGCGTGGGATGGCCTCTGTGCTTGGGTTCCTTCACTCACATGGGGAGACACTGATGAAGCTCCTGGATTCTGGTTTTGGCCTGGCCCAGCCCTGGCTCTTGCGGCCATCTAAGAGGGTGAACCAGCAGATGGAAGATCTCTTGCTTGCTTGCTTACTCTCTCTAACTTTGAATTTCAAATAAATTCAAATAAATAAATAAATCACTTGAAAAATGATACTTACGTCCTTTGTAAAACACTCATCCTTAGTGGAAATACCCCTGTTCCCCAAGTACCTGACATTTTCACTCTAGCATCAATTCTAAAGTTTATTTCTACTTTGTCTCAGCAACTCATCCCAGTTTTTTCTTTTTATATCTAATTTATCACTTCTGCAGTGACCTGTGAGATGCGCAGTCTTCTATCCTAAGTCCTGGCCCCTCACCAATACTGCTGTTAAACTTCTTACTGTAAGTGAGATTGTGCGGAATCTGCCCATCTCTTGCCTCCTCACACACTTATTTAGTAAGTAAATCTTATTTAAATTTAGGTTACCCCCGCAGCACTCTGCAGACGAAGCGTATGCAGGAAATATTTATTGAGTGTGTGAATAACATTGGCTTTGTCTACAAGTTAGGGCTGCTTAGAAGCAAATCAGTCTCACAAGAGGAAAAGCATATTTAGTCTCTAAATTTTTACTTTTGGTTTAAATTTAGTACCAGACAATAGGAAGAATTACTACTGGGTACCAGATGAATAATTCACAAACTTACACATAATCAGTCTAAGCCTCTTTGCAAGAGAAACAAAAAAATACATTACAAATGCCATGTATTTTATCCTCATAAATAGTGCATCTTTTACTAGGCATGTTAATTCTTCAGCAGGGTGTTTAGATTTATAGACAAATATTTTCTCAACAGTAAAAAAAAATAAGTACTTTAAGTTTGGATCAACCTGTTTGACATAAGATTTTGGCAATACTCAGAACAGGCATTGTTAACACTTCCTATAGAATGTAGAAGAGACCAGAAATGATACAATGCAAATCACATAATGGTTATCATAATGGAAAGTCAGGGAAATGTTATGTGCTGAGTATATCTTGATTTCTTTTTTAAATTATTTAAAAGTGTTCTTTATGGAATATAAAAATAGTATAACTGTAAAAAAAGTGAGAGAAACAAATATCCCCCTGTATAACCACCTAATAATCACATTTTTATTATTTCAAGTTCTTTCCAATTAGTTATTCATTGATTTATTTATTCACAAAACATTTATTGAACACTTTCTCTACTAATATATAGAATATTTGGATTTACTGAAATTTGACTTCCCTAATACTACCTGGATAAGATGATGAAATATGTATTGAATGATAATATAGCCAGATTAGTTTCACTTTATTAAATTATATAAAAAGAATGCAGTTTGCTGGTTTGCTGTCAACCTGAAGAGATGCCAAAAAATCTATTGCTGTCCCAATTCTAGTCAGTTTTCTCATCATAGCCTTGAATGTTGAAAGAAGTAATGCTCATTGGGTATGCAAATGTGCAGGTGAAGCAGAAATTATAGATGATCAAAATTGGAATTCAGTTATACTTCTACTATTGTGTCATAAGCCCCAGGGATGGGTCCATATGTTGATAACAATGATATTGATGGTATGTAATGTTTTAAAAATAACTGATCTGATATCAGTCATTTTGCTTAATATTTTACCGATTTTATTTAATCACCACTAGAAATTTTAGGGTGGGGGACTACTTCCTGGATGAGGAAACTAAAGTTCATTCTGATTAAGTAACAAGATTCCCAGATGGTGATAAATAAATCTGGGATTCCTACTCTGATCTCCCCATCATAAAATGTCTTGCTTTTTCATCAATGTCTTCTTACCTGACTACACCTAGAAAGTGATATTTATTTCCTAAGTGTTTCTCTCACTCCTTAACTCATTCTCAAAGGTTTCTGCTTTGTCCATACTAATTTTTATAGATTTGAGCATTCTTGACCTTTACAATTGAAAACAAAACCATGGACTCAGCACAGATCTCTGTATGTGGATCCACTGATCAGTTTAGGCTTCTTTCTCCTTTATCTCACAGGGGATTCTTTTGTAATGGTGCTCTCCGGCTCCCTCCTACTCTGCTTAATTCGTCATAGTAACAATAGTAGACAGCCTAGCTTCCTAAAATTTTTGACTGTTTATTTTTTCAAAGACTAGTGACTTTATTGCCTATGCCCAATACATATCTCCTTGGTTATCATACATTCTTAAAAAGGCTTAGTTCCAAGCTCCTGTCAATTGCTCTCCATTAACCCTCTGCAGTCTTCATAATCAAGTTTATAAACTAGCAATCCCATTTACTGCTTTTTTTAAAATCTGAAACAAGTGAAATGGAAGAGAAGGCAAATATTTATCAGAGGCAGAATGTAGCTTTAGGAAAACATTTGGGCTGCTTAGGTTACTCATTGTGTATATCCTTTGTTCCTGGGACAAGCCCTGCGATCTAACTTTTGACAGCACCTCCCATGCTTTCTATCCAGACAGGCAGTCCTAGTCAGTATTCTAGCACCATGGTGTCATCATTCATTTTTATACTTATCAAGATGTGGTCATTACACCTCCATTCTCAGAACATATCCAAAGTTGGTACCAACACCATGATTCTGTTATTCTGGTTTTGTTTTTAAAAAGCACATACCTAAGGGAAGATGTCCCAAATGGATAATTTTGATACCTATTTACTTGTGCTTTAAAAATATTATTAGCCACTTTTTAAAAAAGATTTATTTATTTATTTGAAAGACAGTTATAGAGAGGCAGAGAGAGAAAGAGGTCCTCCAACTGATGGTTCACTCCCCAGATGGCCACGATGGCTGGAGCTGTGCTGATCCAAAGCCAGGAGCCAGGATCTTCCTCCGGGTCTCCCATGCTGGTGCAGGGGCCTAAGGACTTGAGACACCCTGAACTGCTTTCCCAGGCCATAGCAGAGAGCTGGATTGAAAATGGAGCAGCGGGCACTCAAACCAATGTCCTTATGGGAATGCCAGCACAGCAGGTGGTGGTTTCACCAGCTATGCCCCTATTAGTCACTTTTAAATGTATGGTTATGTTGAGGCAGAGGAGTAGTACCTGCAGTCTTTTCTTATTAATATTTTAAGCAGAGAGCTACTATCCATTAATAGCATCTACACATGTAAATATTTAATTGAATTTACCTAAATGAATTCTTCAGAGAATCACAAAACAACCACTTCTTCATTGATTGAAAAGATTCATATTCATATTGCCTTAAAGGAATGCAGGATTTAACCCCAAATTTCCTTAATTAAGCACAGAGACCTAGTTCTACATCCTTTCCTCAATTCCTGGAGTAGAAAGTACACATTAGATATTACTATTTTTCTAGGCAATTTGAATAAACTTATCCAATCAGTAAAGGGAGAAGTAAAAGTCTGTGGAAAATCTGAATGATGTTTGGTATTTCGAAAATGATGGTTCAATATCCACTGAATTCATAGATATACTACAGAAGAAATAGTTTCCAAAGCAACAGTAACCAAGTTGCCCCTGGAAATTCAACCGTGTGAATTATTTATTTTTCAGAGATTTTTCAGTATGGATAATAAAAGCAAGTACACAGTAGCCATCCCATGTTTATAGCAGCTGACATTTGAAAGAAAAATAATGTTGCATTTAGAAGAAATATTTTGAATCACCATGCTTGGCGTTATTCTTCCTCTTCCCTGCATCTCAATGGTTTGGGCGAAAATGTGCAAGAGGAGAAATGAATGCTAAAATTATTTTTAAAGATTTATTTTATTTTACTTGAAAGGTAGAGTTGGAGAGACAAAGAGAGAGCACTCCACCTGCTGATTCACTCTCCCACAATGGCCAGGGCTGGGCCAAGCCCAAACCAGGAGCCAAGAGCTTCTTCCTGTCTGTCATGTGAGTGCAGGGGCCCAAATACTTGGGCCATCCTCTGCTGCTTTCCCAGGAGCATTAGCAGGGATTTGGATCTGAAGTGGAGCAGCCAGGATGAATGCTGAACTTTTTATGTCTTGCAAGACTAGGTAGGTGTATTGTTTTCAACAGGTACAAGGCTAATTGGTGAAATCCAAGTGCTGTTCCATCTGCAGGCTTCACTTAACTAAGAAGCATCTCTTATTCTCCATGAAAACATGTCATTTTGTCTGGTTGTTCTGATGAGAGAGCAGTGTTCAGCAGGTAATGGAAAGGAGAAAGGGAGGTAATGCCACTGGCTGGGGACAAAATAAAAATCCAAGCTGTCTCAGATGCATTTAAGCAACCTGTGAGTTTTTCACTATCACTGAAGGATGACATTTTTCTCTATTGTCTTCTATAAGGCCCCTCAGAAAGATCTTTGAGTGTATTTATTTTTAAATACATTTTAAATTTATAATTGACAGACTTATGGAGTACAGTGTGACATTCAATACAGTATACAAAGTGTAAAGATCAGAAAAGGGTAATTGGCATCTGTTACATGAGACATTTATCATTTATTTGTGTTGGAAGGAACCAAAATCTCCTCTTCAAGCTATTTTGAAATATTCCGGCCGGCGCTGCAGCCCAATAGGCTAATCCTCCACCTGCGGCGCCAGCACACCGGGTTCTAGTCCCGGTCGGGGCGCCGGATTCTGTCCCAGGTTGCTCCTCTTCCAGGCCAGCTCTCTGCTATGGCCCGGGAGTGCAGTGGAGGATGGCCCAAGTGCTTGGGCCGTGCACCGGCATGGGAGACCAGGAGAAGCTCCTGGCTCTTGGCTTCGGATCAGCGTGGTACGCTGGCCAGAGCGCACCGGCCGCGCCGGCCATTGGAGGGTGAACCAACGGCAAAAGGAAGACCTTTCTCTCTGTCTCTCTCTCTCACTGTCCACTCTGCCTGTCAAAAAAAAAAAAAAAATTCTAAAAAAGAAAAAAAGGAATATTCCATACAAACCTATCTTTAATTCTATTCACATGGGCATTCAGTTTCCTTCAATCTGATTTCTCCATATGCAAAGCTGAGTGATAGTGTTGAGTAGTGAGTATTTCCTATATTAGCACACCTGGGCCTCAGCCTTAAACATCAGTGTTCCAGCTTACCATGTCCTGTCTTTCACTCTCACAGATAGTAGATAGCAGCACTGACACCCTCCAGCTTAGTTTCCTGATGAGGATAGGGCAGCCTTCCCATATTGTCATTCAGCCCTGTCACTGGTTCAGTATTGTCAGTAACAAAGGACATTACAGGCTGGCCTGATGATTTCAGTTGTACGTGTTCTCTT
Organism: Oryctolagus cuniculus; assembly: GCF_051225735.1. Taxonomy (NCBI): domain Eukaryota; kingdom Metazoa; phylum Chordata; class Mammalia; order Lagomorpha; family Leporidae; genus Oryctolagus; species Oryctolagus cuniculus. Next base: position 153,511,710 of record NC_142869.1, on the reverse strand, counting down.
CTGGACACAAATAAGCAACTGATGAGGCAGAGCATAATTGCTCAGAAACATCTCCTATATATCTGAGTTGAAATGAACAAAATGAAACCTTGATCAGTCTTGCATCCATGTGTTGGAAACACAAACTATCCCAAGTGTTTCTAATATTTTCTATCTTATTTTTAATACTGCTTTAGAAATGTGAAGCATTAGCAATTTGACATTCATTTAAGGTTTCAACTGTCTGTTTGTTTCCCCTCAGGTAACACTCAGTTTATAATTAATTTTGTAAGTGTGTTTATTAATATTTAGCAACTACTTACTTAATGAGTTCATTTGACTAATCAATCTCCCCAGTAATAATGATGAATAGTTGCTCTTTTTAAAAATATTTATTTATATAATTAAAGACAGAGATACAGAAAGAGAAGGAGAGAAAGAGAGAGCGAGAGAGAGGAAGAAAGGTAGAGGGAGAGAGAAATTTACCTGCTGATTCACTTCCCCAAATGGCCACAACAGCCAGGGCTGGGACAAGCTGAAGGCAGGAGCCAGGAGCCTTTTCCACAAGCACTTGGGCCATCCTCCACTGCTTTTCCCAGGCACACCAGCAGGGAGCTGAATCAGAAGTGAAGCATCTAGGACTCAAACAGGAGCCCATGTGGGCTGCCAGCCCTGCAGCCATCCTTCTGAACCACAACATCAGCCCTGAGTAGTTGCTCTTAAAGTCCAGGAGTGGGTGTTCAGTGTCCCACATCGTACGTAGTACCTAAGTTTGCTTACCAGCTCCAGCTCCAGATTCCAGTTTCCTGCCAACGTTCACCCTGGGAGGCACCGGTGATGGCTCATTGGGTTCCTGGTGTCCCTAAGGGAGATGTTAGAGATCAACAGAGGGCAGGAAGGTTTTGGAAGGATGGAATAAGGAAAATTGAACTCAGGAAGAAGCTTTGAGATGGGGAAGAGGAGGGAAGGAAGAAGAGCATCCCAGTCTAAGAGAACCATTTGGTGACACCCAGACTTACACGTGAAGTACACCATATTGGCAGCTGCTTGGCAGTTTCCAGGGCATAAAAAGGAACGAGGAAGAAAATGAAGCTGAAGAGGCAGGTTGGGGAGAAGGGACTTCGGGAGCCAGGATTTGGCATTTTGGATTTAATCATTCAGGTACTACAAAAACCCAGAATTTTTTTAAACTAGAAAATTAAGATGATAAGGTTCTTATCTTAGAAAAAAACGTTAAAGTAGAAACAGGAGAAATGGTTGCAAAGAAATCAGTAGCCAGATGAATTATTTTCGTTTCTCATTTGGTGCATTTACAGACTGTGGATGTTTTAGGAAAGAATAGTCATGGGAGAAATAAAAACACAGGAACCAGTGCTGTGGTGGAGCAGGTCAAGCTGTCACCTGTAATACTGGAGCTCCCATACTAGAGCACCAGTTTGAGCCCTGGCTCCTCTGCTTCCAATCTAGTTTCATGTTACTGTGCCTGGGCCCCTGCCACCCATATGAGAGACTCAAATTAAGTTCCTGACTCTTGGCTGCTGCCTGGTCTAGCCCCAGCCATTGTAGTCATTTGGGGAGTGAACAAGCAGATGGAAGATCTCTGTCTCTCCCACTCTTTACATAACTCTGCCTTTCAAATTAATAAATCTTTCAAAAAAATTTAAAATAAAAAGAGAGAAGGACCACAGGGCAAGCTGGCAAGCATCAGCCAGGTGGAGTGCATAGGAAGAGGTTATAGGATGGAGTTCAGGTAAACACCAGTGTTTAAGGAAATATAAAAAACTAGAAACCAGAAACATATTCTAGCAGAATGAAGAAAATCTGGAATCTAATGCCCATGATCCTGATGGAGGTAAATTTTAAGAAAGAAAGAAGAAATGAACAGTATGAAACAGTGCAGCAAAGTCCAGTAAGATGAATATCAGTTTAGTCTGTTGAAAGCCATTGTGGCCATGACCACAGAAGGAACCAGTCTTGGTGAGGCACAGCAGAGTATAACAGGGGGTTGGGAGTGGAGGGAGGAGGAAGAAGTGGGAGGGAGATAGTTGGAGTTGGAGATGGTGTTAAGACTTTTTTAGCATGGTTATTGCTGAAGTTGTTTGAAGACTGGAGTAAATGATTAATGGAAAAGGAATAACAGAACAAGAGAGAGAGAAAGAAATACTGATGGATCTAATCCCAGAGAAGGCTATGTGCTTACCAAAAAGGGGGATACGACTAAATTGGTAGAAAGGTTTTTTAAGGAGGACAAACTTAGTAAACATTTATGTATTTATTCATTTATTTATGAATGTTTATTTTTATCTATTTCAAAGTTATAGTGACAGAGGGAGGGGTGTGTGTGTGTGCAAATTTTTGAAATCTTTACTTTTAGTATAGAGTTGGTCTTCTGTGTACAAAGTTAATTGAAAGTGAATCTTAATGGAGAATAGGACTTGGAAGGGGAGAAGGAGGATGAGGAGAGGTAGGAGTATGGATGGGAGGGCAGGCAGGTATTAGGAAGAATAATTATATTCCTAAGGTTGTGCTTATGAAATTTGCATTCCTTAAATCAAAGATTTCTTTGGGAAAATAAAAAAGAAAGACTGACCTTTCTGCTGAAAGGGATGCTTCAACAAATAGGGGAGAAAAAAAAGCTTGACCTGAATTGAATCCCTAATCCTTGTAAGAAAAAGGTAAAATACTTCATTGGAAAGCCTATTTTGGGGGTTCCGTGTGTGGTATAGCAGATTAAGCTGGCACCTGCGATGCCAGCATCACATATGGATGCCATTTCAAGTTTTGGCTGCTCCACTTCCAGCCCAGCTCCCTGCTAATGCATCTAGGAAAGCAGGAGAGAATGGCACAAGTCCTTGGGCCTCTGCCCTACATGGGAGACCTGGATGGGGCTCTTGGCTCCTGGCTTTGGCCTTGCTCAGCCCTGTCTGTTGTGGCCATTTGAGGAGTGAACCAGCAGATGGAAGATATCTCTCTCTCTCTCTCTCTCTCTCTGTGTGTGTGTGTGTGTGTGTGTATGTGTGCCCCTCTCTCTGTGTACCTCTACCTGTCAAATAACTAAAATAAATATTAAAAAACGGAAGCCTATTTTTTTCTTATTATTCATAGATGCATAAATTTTAGATTTGAAAGGCTTTAGAAGATCTTCTAAGGTTCCTGTCCAGTGAGCAAAGTGTTGGACATGGAGGAAAATCCTGACTTCAGGTCTCTTCTTCTAGATCCTGCCCTAGTGGTAGCTGCAGCTAACAGGCCGGGGGAGGCTCCTCCCTGCCTGCTCTGTGGCTCCAGCAGCTGCAGGGAGATTCAGATGGTGGGTGGGAGAGCATGGGGTCTGAGATTGGCCTGGGTTCTGCTCCATGGTGAGTATTTATTTTCCCTGCTCTTGATTGGTGCTCTGTCTGCTGAGAAAATGACACAGGAGTCCTCTGGGCCTCATAGCAGATAATCAAAACCACTTTTTAAAAAGTTCAATGGGAATGAGATAATAAGAAGTTATAAACCTATAATATATGTTTCAGATGCAAGAACAAAGTGATGCCACCATGGCAACACAGCTGGCACAAAGGAAGCTGAACTTAACGTCAGGAAGTTCACAAACATAAGATTTTAAAAGGCTTAATATTACAAAGTAATAAAATATTAAGTTCAATGTTACTTCATTTAAAATTAATTTGCATTAACATACTTTTTTCTAAAATGTGGGGGCTCTTCAAAAAGTTACTGGAAAATATATATTATTTAAAAACTATGCATATATTTCTACATTGTGCAATAGAACCAATTTATCTTTTTAAAAAAGATTTGTTAATTCATCGCTTTGAAAGGAAGAGTTACTCTCAGAGAGATTGATTTTCCATCTTCTGTTCACTCTCCAAATGGACAAAGGCTGGGGATAGGCCAGACTGAAGCCAGGAGCCTGGATCTCCATCTGGGTCTCCCACATGGGTGGTAGGGGTTCAGTTACTTCTAGTGCTTTCCCAAGCCCATCATTACCAGGGAGCTAGATTAGAAGCAGAGCAGCCAGGACTGAAATCCGCACTTATATGGGATGCCAGTGTTATTGGTGGCAGCTTAACTTGCTGTGCCACATCTCTGCCCCAAATTTGTCTTTTAAGTCCATTTTTGATGAACTTTTAATATGACCTCATTATTTGCAGCTCTGAGATATAATGAATGTTTGAACCATTTTCTTTTCAATTTGAAAAGCAAATACATTTTTCTTGATTATAAAATAATGCATGCAATACTGAAGACATTAAAATGTATGAAAATATATAAAAATACAATTAAGGAACTTGTAAAAATAGTATTAAGAAACACTATCCAGAAATAAATACCGTTTATATATAGGTTAATATCTCCCCAGATGGATCTCTTCTAAAAGCACACATCCAAACTGAGTTATCATAATTTTACTAATGATGCTTTAGTTTGTAATGACCTAATAAAACATTCAAGAAGGTACATTCCTGGGGGTTGGAGACCATGGATTCTCAGTGTCCTTTGTGCTGTAAGCTGTACTGCAGTGTGGATAGACAGATACACTTGGCCTGTAAGGGCATTTTATTCTGGTCACATCAGCAGCTGTTGTTTAAACAAGAAAAGACAGGTTCATCAAAAGTTTCTTTGTGTTTCCTTGTGAATTCTATCCCCCTCCACTATTTTCAGATAAATCCTCTTCCTGCCATGAGTTTCCTCAATAAAAACAGGGAAGCACACACCACTCGACAATGATGGCTTTTTCTCCCTGCCCTCCTCCCCACTTCACCATGCAGGGCCATAGAATTTATTAAGAAAATTTTATTTGTTGAGGCTGAGAAGTCTTGGTCACAGCTTGTAGCCTGATGTGGAGAGACTTACAGAAAAGGAAAAGGGAATCTTATCTTTTTTTCCCTATTAAGGAGATAAGGGAAGATTTAACTACAATGTGTTCTAGGACTTGTTCTCTGCTTGAAAACAGGAGGAAGCCAAAGAAGACTTGTGAGAGAGGTGGGAACTATTCCTAAATTTCCCCCAGAGGAGGGACAGTGCGAGCGTCAGCACCTTCTTGAGTGCAAAACTTTAATAAGAGCTCACTGGTTTAGGCAGGGCAGTGTAGGATGGGTCAGGATCATCACGGAAAGGGAGGTAGAAAGGGAAGAGAGAAAAGAGAAGTGAAGGCAGACGGGGTGAGCCAGCTCTGCTGACTCCTGAGACCCCTAGTTCACTTCTCTGTCTAGCTCCGCCATCCACCTCTGGAAACAATGACTTCTTTTCACACGGCCACATGGATCTGTTCATTTGCTCCTGTGTTTATGCTGTCTTGATTTGCTGCCTGGTCTTGGATTCCTATCCTGTCTTGTGCTTACCAAGCACAGTAAGATCAAGGGCCTTAAAGTTGTGTATCTGGAAAAAGAGCAGACATTGTGAATGTTCAAGGTAGTCTCCCGTGTCCCTCTTGTGTCTGTCGCAAATTTCCATTCAAATCCAGTCTCCTGACATCACAAGCTCCAGGCAGTGACTCTGACCACTCTTAGAAATGGCAACAGCTAGGAACAAAAAAGATCATTGCAGAAGTGAAATCTCAGTTACAAACCTAGCTTTATGACTCTACCACTGTTTTCAGCATTAGATAGCACATGTTCTGGCAATATTTACTCATCTGTACTACTGACCGGCTTCCTAAAAGAGACTCTAAAAGAATTTTGTGACTGATCTTAGAGTTTCAAGTGAATGGCACCTTTGAAGTGGCTTTTCTATGTGGATTTTAATATAATCAAAACAACAAGACACATAAAGTACTTTCTTGTGGTTTACTGATATAGAGAAAGAACTCTTTTTTATTTTTTATAGAAACTAAAATTATAATTTAACCCCATGAGCCTTTCCTAGGACAACTAAATTCTGTTCTGCTCCTTAGCTTTCCTGGGAAGCGTAGTGGTCCCCATCTCTGGGGTAACCTTATACTGGACTTGATAATTTCTTAATTTAAGGGATGATTAAACCCATTGTCTGCTACAACCTTTGCCATTCTCTTTTTTTCTTCATATACACATTGATGTAAAATAATTTTGTTCTAAAATATCATAAGTGAAATATTGTGCTTCAAGAAATGACAAAGTATATAGGACAGCATGAGCTACTGTTTATTCTAGTTGAAGAGGTATAACTGTGTTTTGTTATTGTTTATTCTTTTCCAAGTCTTAAATGTTTCAAAAGAAAATTTTACTGAAATGCTTTTTACCTTTCGACATAATTTCAAACATAGAGACAAATTGCAAGAATCGTACAAAGAATTCCTATAGATCTTTTGCTAATATTCCCCCAAAATCAGCATCTTACTACATTACCTTTATTTTTATACATATACTTTATTCATATACATATACATATAAATATTGTTGCACTCTTTCCATATATACTCTTGGCAGTTTTTCTACATATATACTTATAATTTTCCTGCATATACATTTTTCTCCCCTAAATGATTTGAGAGTAAACTGTGTGGATGACATCCTTTTATCCCTAAATACTAATACTTCAGCATGTAGTTCCTAAATGTCAAGGGCATTCTCTTTCAGAACAGCATCTCAATTAGCAAGATCAGAAAATCAGTACTGAGTGTGCTTCTCAACAGACCATATTCAAATTTTTCTGATAGTCCCAAGAATGTCCTTTATGGAGAAAGAAAATCCAGGTCACGGGTTTGTTTGGCCATCAGGTCTCTTCAGTCTGCCTTTGCCTGTTACAATCCTGCCATTTTTAGCGAGTATGGATTACCTATTTTCATAGAATGCTCTTAAACTTCGGTTCTCAAAAAGTGAGTTTTTAAGATCTTAGAGTCACTTCCTTTCCTGCATCTCAATATAACCTAAAACTTCATCTAAAATTGCACTCATTTCCCTTCCACCAGACCTAATTCTCTTCTATGTTCTAGTTCTATAAAAGATTTTATCACTTAATTCAACCCAGAAACCTAGGATTTACCCTTCTATTCAGGTTCCCTGACTGACAGGATGTCTTTTTTTTTTTAATTATTTATTTATTTGAAAAGCAGGGTTACAGATGGACAGAGGCAGAGAGGGGGAGAGAAAGAGAAAGGTCTTCTATCTGCAGCTTCACTTCCCAAGTGGAGGCAATGGCCAGAGACATCCGAATGGAAACCAGGACAAGGAGCCACCTCTGATTCTCTCATGCTTGTGCAGGGGCACAAGAGCTTGGGCCATCCTTCAGTGCTTTCCCAGGCCATAGTAAAGAGCTGGATCAGAAGTGGAGCAGCTGGGACTTGAATTGGCACCCAGATGGGATGCTGGCACTACAGGAAGTGGCTTTACCTGCTGTGCCACAGTGCTGGCCCCTGACATGATGCCTTACTAAAACATTTGCAGAGTCCTCTCCTCTTTCCCATCGTCACCACTGTTTCTGGCTATAGGGCCTCCCTCTTCTCAAATCCAATACTTCCAACTGGTCTCCAGTTTGTTTTCCAGTTGTAGCCCCTAAATCTCAATACACCTCCTTTCAGTCCTTCATCTTTGGAGCTCCCAGAACAATTCTCTGTATTTAAAGTAGAAAACTTTTGATGTTTCTCTACTACTTAAAATGCTTTGAAGATCATGCAGAGTTTGTGGAAGAAACTACAAATGCCTTTTCAGTGCATCCCAAGAATACCCTGATGGCATTAACTCCTAGCATCCCTCCAATCATACTCAACTGTTTAGAAATTCCAAATCTGAGTAATCCATCCCTTGAGTCTTCATGTGTGTTACTCCTTTGGCCTAAAACATGCTCCTGCCCACCTCCTCACCCACACATTCTTCACGACACTCATTGCTACTTTTCTATTAAAACTCAGCTAGCATAGCATCTTCTGTGCCAGACTTCCCTATCCTCATCTTCTACCTGCAGACTCATGGACTCTGTTCTTTTCTGTGTGTGACCTTGGGAGTTGTGGCATAGGAGGGTTAGATTTTACAATGTCAAACACCAAAGAAAACTTCCTGGTAGACACAGTTTTTTCTTAAACTGAGGTAACAGTCCAGAAGCCAGCACTCATTGGGATACCCTGAAGAGTACAAAGAGGTCATTCATTTTATTCTTGCAGTTTGTTCTATAAAAATCAGTTTCATCTATGACTACTCTAAGACACTTATCTGTATAACTGATTATGTGATGTTTCTTAGGGCTTCATCAGTCCACTTACAGTTCTCAAACTGAAGACTTTCCTCTTGGATATGGACTCCACATCGTCTTTTTGAAATCATATCACCTGTAACTTTACATATATGAGGGATCTACAAAAATTAATAGAAAATACATGTGTGTCTCTTTGTAATATAAATACTATATTAAAAATGAAATAACAATATTGATAATAATGGGCCTGAGCTTTCTAAGAAAAATCAAATAGTTAGAAATGGCTAAACATCGAAAGTGGGAACTGACAGGAAGTCCCTGACAGATACAAGAGTCTGAGGCAATGAATAGTACTAGTGTTATCTTTTAATTCCTCCTCCATGAACTTTTTGAAGCCCTCTCATGTAGTTAACTCTCCATATCTGTGGTTTTGCACACTTAACAAACTTGCAGATTGAAAATATTAAAAAATAAAAAAATCATCTCTACTGAATATATATAGGCTTAATTTTTCTTGTCACTTTTACCTAAATAACACAGTGTAACAGTCATTTACATAGCATTTACATCATATTATTAGTAACCTGGAGATATTTTAAAGTATAATGGAGGATGTGTATAGGTTATATGCAAATTTTACATAATTTTATACAAGAGACCTGAGTATTCATGGATTTTGTTTTCTGCCAGGAATCCTGGAACCAATCCCCCACAGGTACCAAGGAACAACTATACATATATATGCATATATACCACAGAAACTATATATATATATATGTGTGTGTGTGTATATATATATATATCCCAAATATCACAGGAATTGGCATTGTAAGAATCATGAATGATAGTGATGTTATCACAGTAAAGATTAATTACCAGGGAAAAAGTCCATGTGATTATTATTGCAGTGTGTTCTGGAAAGTCTAATTGATTGGTACACACAGTATATGAGACCCAGAACAGGCTTTCTTGCCCTAGGTCATTTTAACGGTGCCTAGCAGACTGCCTAAGACTAAATAAATATTTGATATTGATATTTCTGTCAATCATAGTGTATAATCAGTCCATTAAAGAAATAGGGATACTGTATTTCAGTTATGCACTTGAAAGAAAAAACTTGCTGTTTACTGCTATAGATATTACATCTAATTTGACATGCTTTCACCCAGACTTCTGAGAATGTGGCCAGAACCTCACATTGTCTACTTGCTGTGAAGTTACCCCAGCTTGGGCTTAGCTTCTGACTTTCAGTCCCTTAAATCAGTGATTTTCAAGTATGCTTTCACACAAGAATCATCTGGGATGTTTAGAGAAAGTACTGAGGCCTGGGACCTACCCCAGAGATTCTGATTGAACCAATCTAGCCTAGAATTTTGGAAATCATTTCTGGAAAAGAATGTACTTTCTTTCCGTTTGATGTCTGAACAAACATTTTTGTTTTTAATTTCACTTTTGTGTAAGTTTGTTTTGCTCATGGGGCTACCATGCCAGTTATAATTTGCATAATCATCTGTATATGTATATGCATATCATGATGTGAACCATCCAATTTCTTTAGAGAATACAACATGGAAACCCTGAAGGTATTTGACATTTAATCATTTGAACCCCCATGTAAGATTTCTATGTAAATATCAGTATTGCACTGGAGTTATACATAAAAAAATCTTAGCCTAAACAGCAATGATTGTTTTGAATGAGGTTATGAAAACTAATGAAGCGACTTTCTGTAAATGCCAGGAAAAATAAAGCAGCCAGGGACGCCAATTGCTATGAATCTGAGTCCAGTTCAAAGTGGATGGAAGGTCTGATGAATAATTGTTGAGTAATCTACTTCTTCTCCAAGTGACCACACATCCAATCTGTCATGAAACAAAGACGGTTTGCAGTGATACAGCAGTAAATCAAAACCGGTAACCTTTGGTGTAAACCATCAAATAGCATAACAATTGCCACCAACATTGTTAGGTAACACTGGCCATTTCACTAACATAAAACTTAGATGTCAATCCAACACTTGAAATCTGAAAGTACATTATTTTTATTAAATGTTACTATTTTTTTACATCATAGTTTCTCTTTTGTTTCTGATATTATAATCTAAATGATAGCCTATTTTCATTAGACATGTGGAAAAATTAAAGGAAGGCAGAACAAATTATAGTTAGATTTGACAAGATTTGACACTAGATTAATATGTAAAAAGGAAAATTAGGGTTATGAAAATATTGTTACTATGTTTAAAATTATTCAAATACTGTATATTGCAAAGATAGGAGTGGGTAAGAATGCTCAAAATCACAATGGGCCAAATTCAAGTCTCTGGTTCTAAGAGATTATTGCAAAACTATTTTCCATATGAAGTTACTCTTGAAGAATATAATATGTAAGTGTAAATAAGCTAAAAACAGAACACATGTATTCTGTCTTCTTTAAATTTTAATTATTAAAAATTTTAATTATTAAAAGACTGGCAAAAATGCAGAGAGAATAATAGAGTGACGAGTTTCCAAGTGCCACGTTTAGACACACAAATGAGGCTGTTTCAAACAGGCCAAAGCTTTCTTGCCTAATGTTCTAGTGGAAGATTGGAAGGAATTGCTTGGCCTGACACCAGTTAACTTTTCCCTTTGTCTCTGACTTTAGGGTTAGGAGGTATCCAAGACAGTTTGCTACCAGAATTTCAATTTTCTGTCGTAATTCCTACATGGAAAGACTTGTTGTTTCTGTGGTTCTACTTGCTCATTCTCTCTTTCTCTTTTTTTTTTTTTTTTTGACATGCAGAGTTAGACAGTGAGAGAGAGAGAGAGAGAGAGAGACAGAGACAGAGAGAAAGGTCTTCCTTTTTTCCGCTGGTTCACCCCCCAAATGGCCGCTACAGCCAGCGTGCTGCGCCGATCCAAAGCCAGGAGCCAGGTGCCTCCTCCTGGTCTCCCATGCGGGTGCAGGGCCCAAGGACTTGGGCCATCCTCCACTGCTTTCCCGGGCCACAGCAGTGAGCTGGACTGGAAGAGGAGCAACCGGGACAGATTCCGGCACCCCAAATGGGACTAGAACCCAGGTGCCAGCGCCGCAGGCAGAGGATTACCCTAGTGAGCAGTGGTGCTGGCCCACTCATTCCCTTTTATTTGCATATTCAACTATTCCTTTGTAATGATCTATAGAACAGCAATAATTATAATACAGAGAGCTCAGAGAGCATGAGCACTGTATTTCATTTATCTTTTTTTTTAAAGATTTTATTTATTTATTCGAAAGTCAGAGTTGCACAGAGAGAGGAGAGGCAGAGAGAGAGTCTTCCATCCAGTGGTTCACTCCCGACTTGGCCTCAATGGCCAGAGCTGCACTGATCCAAAGCCAGGATGGGATCCAGGAGCTTCTTCCGGGTCTCCCACGTGGGTGCAGGGGCCCAAGGACTTGGGCCATCATCTACTGATTTCCCAGGCCATAGCAGAGAGCTAGATCGGAAGAGGAGCAGCCTAGAACCAGCGCACATATGGGATGCAAACACTTCAGGCTAGGGCGTTAACCCGCTGTGCCACAGCAATGGACCCTGCATTTCATTTATCAATAACTCTAAGAAACTTGCTTTATATCACGTCACTATGAGTAGACAATTGGAAGACTTGGTAAGTTTTGTTGCAAGTGTCAATTGTCATTCATGATGGATAAAATCAGAATGGCTCCTAGGCATATGTGACTTTTCAACAACACTGAGATCAACCTTAAATGGCTCTGCATTATTTCTGTTACCTGGCTGTGCAGATAAATTGTCATGTCTCCTACCGTAGAGAGTCTCTCCTGTAGAGTATCCTGGGTTTCCTTCATCAACAATCAGGGAGAATCAGATGGTCTAAGCTCAGAGAGTGTACGCTAATGGCTTTGGAGAGCACCACAGGAGATGGCTCGGAGGGCTTCTCTGAAATGCTGTGTATTCCTAGGGATTAGATATGCAGACCCGGGCTTGAAACACTGATCTAGGGGATTTGGGGAGGTTTAGCCAGGTTTATCATTTGTCTCATATCAGGCACGATAGAATGGTGGAGGCAGTTCATAGCGTTACATGAACTCATCCGCTTGGGAGAAGCTGTATGGTTGTGACAACTCAAATTGAAATGGTTGCTAATAGTTTTGTGATGTTTGCACTTTTGAAGGCAGGGCAGGCTTGCTGCTGCCTTTCAGGAAAGAGACTCAGGACCCACTGCGGTGGGGTGGGTCCAGATGCTCATAAAAGGGTGAGAGACTTTGTTTCCTAACCTTCAAATATATAAAATTAATCAAGCTGTGTTTTGCTCTGATCTGAACATTATACAGTGAATGCAAGCGCTGAAATCACACAGCAGCCCATACTGTGTATAATTTTTGTGTCAGTTAAAAATTTAAATAAAACATTTTCAAATGAAGGTATTATTTGGGGGCTGGGGTCTGAAGAGAAACTTTTAAACCTATGCATTTATGGCCGGTTTTAGACACACTGAGAAGGTAGGAAGGGACTCTTTTTGAGTCACTTCCTGAGCTTCTCACGTTCATCAGCACAAAACAGCCTCAAGAGCACAGATGGAGTCTGGCTCGCCTTTTCACAAAACCGTGGAAGCTGCTCTCTGCTTTCAATTGAGTATCAGAGATTTTAATCTGTTCAAATGGGAAAGATAGGAACAATGGGTAATAATGTAGCATAAACACTCTTTTTTTTTAAATTGACAACAGGCCACCAGCTAATGGACTGCTACAGTCTACTGGTCTACAAGTCTACTGAGTAGTCTGTTAGTCTGCTCCCCTCTCTAGTTTGAAAAGGAAATACACACAAAACTATTCCATAGCAAAGGAGTGAAGTCTTTGTATTTGCTATTTTATCTTAGATAGTAATTAATTATTTTTATTTGAAAGGCAGAGAGAGAGAGAGAGAGAGAGAGAGAAAGAAATCTTTCAGCCACTGGATCACTCACCAAATGCTTGCAGCAGCTGAGGCTTGGCCAAGCTGAAGCCAGGAGCATGGAACTCATTGTAGGTCTCTCATGTGGGTGGCAGGGACCCAAGTACTTGAGCCATGGCATGCTGCCTTCCAGGAGCACGGTAGTAAGAAGCTGGAATTGGAAGCAGTGCCAGGACTCAAACCAGACACTCCAATATGATATGAGAGCATCCTAAGCAGTACTTTAACTGCTGTGCTAGACACCCACCCTCTGGGTATTTTGAAATAAAAATGCATCACAGTATGTTTTTCAAGTGCTTGAATTCTGCCTCACATGAAGCAACCTGAAGTATTATAAATTAGGATATGCTACAAATTTGGATACAAAGTGATCCATGAGTGGTCAATCCTCACCAGGCCTCTCATTTCATTAACCTAGAAAATTGTTCCCCACAATTTAATCAACTGAAGTTTCTGGGCCCTTCTCGCAGCATTTGATGGATTTTTACTGTATTGCTAAACTGTGTTTCAAAACTAAACACTGAAACATAGTGCACAACATTCTCCTCCAAATATACTGGGAAAGAACAATTGTAAGGAGTCTTAGATTCAGTCATGATTCAGATGGGAAGGCTTGGGATACAGCAGTGTGTAACTTAGCCGAACTGTCTCTGAAACATTGCTTCCCAAAGACAGGGGTCAGGGGTGAAGGCTGGAGGAACTGGGGCTGAGTGTGAGAACCTGAATTTTTCTAATGAAAGGGAATTTTCTTCTTGAAAATTTATTTGCCTTTTCCAGATTAAATCGTCTTGTTGCAGATAAGTTTCTCATAGATGCTCCGCCTCCACTTTTTCCTTCTCTTCTGATCAGAAGGTACATGGGCACCAAGAGCGTCGGAAAGTTCATGGCCTCAGAGGAAGCATAGGCTGACCGCATGCTGAATGGAGAGTTCTCTGGACCTCTGAGAAACTTTAGCCTTCGTGGTCTTTACTCTGTAGTAATGGATTCTGCTTGTGTTTGGGGCAAATCCGCAGGTGTGGTCTCTGTTGTCTATGATCTACATTTAAATCTCTGATAGTAATGCCTACCTTCTCTGTTCCCACCTCAAGACTACTCCAATCTATATATTCTCTCAACATTTCAAAAATTCTCTTGGAAATGAATTTCTAGAGGTTTCTCTAACTTGGAATTCAAGAACAAAAACTCATTCATGACCTCTCCTTGCCAGAGCATAGGTAATTCGTGTTTCTATTCAGCAGCACCTGTCTTATGACAATGCAGATCATTGATTGCCAATCAGTAAGGGAGCCATAATTCCTGCCTGCCCTCAGATCTCTGTGCTCTCCCTACCCCAACGTGCTAGATGAGGGGATAGAACTGAAGCCATCTCAAATGGAACACATTCAGGGTGGGTGTTGTGGTACAGGCAGTTAAACCAGTGCTTGGAACATCCACATCCCATCACAGGGTCCTGCTACTGTGTGCTTCTGCTCCAGCTTCCTGTTTCTCTACCTGAAAAGCAGCAGATGTTTGAGCCCAAGTGTTTGAGTTCCTGATACCCATGTGGAAGACCTTGATGGAGTTCCTAGCTCCCGGCTTTGGCCTGGCCCATCCCTAACTCTTGTGGTATTATGGGCACTTGGGGAGTGAACCATAAAACATAGAACATCTCTCTCTCTCTCTCAAATAAATAAATAAATCTTTTTAAGGGGTGGGGCAATACATTCAGCTGATACCCTCTCTTCTCTCATCTCTCTCCTGGCTAAAACCCCACACTCTTTTTGACAAAAAAAAAAAAAAATTCCCATAGAAAGATCATAATGTGCATCCTTTTCCCTCCAGGACTTGTTGTAAATCTCTGTGTTTCTACAATTCTATTTAAAGGGAAGTTTGGGGCATTTAGTAAATTATTTTCTTTCTCAGGTTCCAGGATGTAAGAAAGCCTATGTTCTCATGGCCAGCTCCACTTGCCTTGTCTGGGGTTTATTTTGAAACTGGAGGTGAACATTCTGTTTGTTTGTGGCTTGTTCTGCTTATACCCTGAAGGAATGGCCACTTCACTCTTAAGGAATAAAGGGCTGGGCACAGCAAGAATTACCAGAATATAAAGGCTCAGTGCTTTGGTCTCTGTCACCCACATGTAAGACTCCGGCTGAGCTCCTCAACCTGGCGCACACTCAGCTGCTGTGGGCGGTTTGGGAGTGAAGCAGCAATGGGAGATCTGTATCTGTCTAGCTTTGTCTCTGTCTTTAAGGTAAATAAAAATAAGTGAATTAAAAATTTAAAAGAATTATTAGGAGGGAAAAGCCTATCAGATGATATTTTAAATATTATTTTATAATATAACAGCTTGCAGTGACTCCTAAATAAAAACACGTTTTATTTTTCTCTAGCGACCAGCACGATAGGCAGTTTACAAGAAATTAAGCATATTTGGTGACAGAATGGATTCATCCTATGAAACCAGTGAAAGAATGCAGACTTCCTGTTCTTTCAGTCTAGTTGAAGCGAGGGGCCTAAGAAATAGATTGTTAATCTGTCAGCAGGTATAACATAATAAGTTATGGCATTAACTTTATATGTTGGTCAAATTAATTTGCTGACATTACTCCTACTCCTCAAGATGTCTCTCTGGGGTGCAAATGCCTGGATTTAGTGAAAGACAGCTGAGAGCAGTAAGAAGAGTGACTCACCAGGAATAACTCTTCTAATCAGCTTCAAGCTGAGACTGACTTCCAGGAAGCCATCTTTAACATCATGAAAGTTCCCACTTAGAGTCAACATCAATTGTGGGTAAAAACAGAAACTTGCTCTGAAACAGAAAAAAAAAAAAAAAAACGTTTTTTTCTTTCCTTTCTTAATCCATTTCCCTTTAAAAGATCTTTCTAGTTCTAGAAGAATCAACAATGTGCTCTGATTGCTTCAGAAGATTTCATCTGTGTAACAAAATTAAGGGTCTTTAAGGGAAGTAGTCATATCATAGACATATTGTGTACCTCTGAGAATGCCTGACCAATACAAGGATGTTTTAAATAAAATGAAATATTTTACCCAGTAGGGTGCTCTTCTATGATTTCCTGGTAGACAAAGACTACAGATAGTGAATGCTATGCATTATGAGGGAGGGAGCACATCCATTTCACTATAGTGGAGAAAGAGAAGCAGTAGAAGCCAAATGTTGTGATGCACATGATAGAAGCAAGTAAGGTCTATGCTTCCATATTTCCACCCACCTGGAAGATTAATGGACCCCTGTAGTACAAAAGAAATAAATAAAATGCTTTTTGGCTTTGGTCTTAGCTCTCTTCAAATTGCTTAGGATCCCACAGTGTATCATACATAAGTCTGATGGTCTTCTTCCTGCCTGCCTTGTGTTCTCTTCGCTCTGTAGCAGGCCCTAACAATGGCTGGCTGCAGACTGCACCACTGCTGTGACATCATCTGTCATGTCTGATGTAGGTGCTGTGGCTGCTCATGGCCATCTCTCCTGCTGTGAATGTGCTTCTGATGTCCAGACCACTCAGCTTCTCTGGGTCCTCTTACTGAAGCGTAGCTGCTCCCATTCATACTGTGCTCTGCTACTTGGTTCATGAAGGAGCACACTCTCTCCTCACAAGGTCTTATAAAACTGTTAGTGTCACAGACATAGCCCTTGGGATCTAACCACAAGTTTCAAGGGATAAAGAAAAGGCCAAAAAGCGATCTGGATGTACACAGACTAACCTGTTTTATTATTTATCACTGAGTAACAAATGATCCCAAAGCTTAGCAGCTTAAAATGATAAGAATTTACGACCTACTAGTGTTTGTCAGTCAAGATTCTAGCCATTGTTTAGCTGGATCCTATGGCTCTTGGTCCTTCCTGAGGCTACAATCAAGGAACCAGCAATGGCTGCAGTCATCTCAAGGCTGTACACTCACTCACATAGCTATTAGCAGGGCCCGGGTCTCCTACTGACCAGACACCAGTTCTTTGCCACATTGGACTGTCAGAAGGTGGCTCATAAGGTGGCAACTGACTTCTCTCAGGAAAAGTGAGCAAGAGTGGGTGAGAATAAACAGGAAAAAGCACAGGTTTTATTTTGTTGCTGTTGTTTTTGGGGTAAAATACTCTCTGAAATGACATCTCATCACATTAACCATATTCCATTCGTTAGAAGCAAGCTAGGGACTGGTGGTGTAGTACAGTGAGTTAAGCTACCACATGGGACGCCAGCATCCCATATGTAGTGCTAGTTTGTATCCTGGCTGGTCCAATTCTAATCCAGCCCCTTGTTAATGTGCTGGGGAAAGCAGTAGAAGATGGCCGAAGTGCTTAAGCTCCTGCCACCCAAGTTGGGGGAGACATGGTTGGAGTTCCTGGCTCCTGGTTTTATCCTGGCCCTACCCCAGCTTTTGAGGCCATTTGGGGAGTAAAGCAGCAAATAGAAGATTCTCTCTCTGTCTCTCCCTTTCAAATAAATAAGTAAAAAATTTTTTTAAAAAAAGAAGCAAGCCAGGAGGTCCACATGCAAGGGCAAAGAATTACACAAGGGCATGAACACGAGGAAGGAGAGAATGAGCGATCATGGGAGTCATTTCAGAGGCTACCCACCACAACTTGGAAATTTCTGTTCTTTTGAAATGATGGAACTCTTTTAAGATCTTAAGTTCCTATGCAGCTACTGGGTAGACTCAGGTCTGAATTTGTATAGCTACTCATTTTCAAGCATTTGTTTTACACGTTTCTTCATAATAGGAATCTGGCATCAATGTGGCAGATGCATTTAAGAAGGTTTATGGCTGGCGAAATAAATCCAGGGACTATTGTAATAGTTTTGACAGGAAGTAATAAAAATATGAGGCAGGCTGTGGGGAGGGAACCAGAATAGAGAAGATAGATGCAAAAGAGACAGAAAAGCAAGCATCAAACATACTTGGTAAGAGACTGGATATGGAACAAAATGACAAGGGGATACCAATAACTTGGATTCTCTGGTGTCTCCAGAGTGTTGTGCCATTTATGAAAAATGGGAAATTTTGGAAGGAAATCCAGGTTTGGGGGAAAATGATTAAACTTGATGTTAAATTGAGGTTTTATTTAAATTATGAGTAAGCAAATACAATCTGCCTGGTTTTGTGCTGGTTGGCCTCAGACATGCAAAGACATATAAATGAGTCTCATGAACTTGAGGATTTTATAATGTCTAGGAAGCTGAGGGAATGACTGAAGCTAAGGACAGCAGTCAGGACACACGTTTTAGATTTATTTGTCATCAGTATAGAAACTTTGAGAGAAGATAGAGTCAATGGGAAAGCTCAAAGTTGGGAGACGAGAGAAAGAAGAGTCTTCAGATAATACCCGAGATTCAAAATCACTTTGTAATTTACAACATACTCTAATGTGTGTTACTGCTTTAAACATTAGGTAAAGCAAGGGTCGGCATTTGGCCTAGCAGTGGCCTAGCAGTTAAGACACTGATAAAGCTGCCCTTGTCACATGTTGGAGTGCCTAGGCTCGAGTCCTGGCTCCAGCTCATGATCCCAGTTTTCTGTTAATCCTGGGAAGCAGCAGTGATAGCTCAAGTAATTGGGTCTCTTCCACCCATGTGGGATACCTAGATTGAATTCCCACCCCTGGCTTCCACTTGGCTCAGTACCTGCTGTTGTGGGCATTTGGGGGGGTGAACCATGGATGGGTTGGCGAGTGTACTCTCTCTCTCTGTTTTTTAAAAAACTTAAAAATTTTTTATTTAGTAAATCAGATCCAATTATCTTCTTTTTTCCACCAAGAAACCTCTTATTTAATGACTACAAATTTCATAAGTACAACTTTAGGAATATAATTATTCTTCCTACCATACCCGCCCTCCCCACCCGCATTACCACCCCATCTCCTCCTCCCTCTCCCCTTCCCAGTCCCATTCTCCATTAAGATTCATTTTCAATTAACTTTATAGACAAAAGACTGACTCAAAGATTTCAACAATTTGCACCCACCCACACACACACACACAAACTATTTGAGAACAAGTTTTATAGTTAATTCTTATAATACAACTCATTCAGAACAAAGGTCCTGCATAGGAAGGAAGTGCACAGTGACTCCTGTTGTTAATTTAACAATTAACACTCTTTTTTTATTTATTTTTTTTTATTTTTTTTTTAACTTTTATTTAATGAATATAAGTTTCCAAAGTACGAATAATGGGTTACTATGGCTTCCCCCCCGTACCGTCCCTCCCACCCACAACCCTCCCCTTTCCCACTCCCTCTCCCCTTCCATTCACATCAAGATTCATTTTCGATTATCTTAATATACAGAAGATCAGCTTAGTATACATTAAGTAAGGATTTCAACAGTTTGCTCCCACACAGAAACATAAAGTGAAAAATAATGGATGATTTTTTTTTAATGATGATGAAATCAGATCAGACCTATTGTCATGTTTAATCCCAGTGAGAGTCAAGTTGGGAGTTGATAGTTTCTTTTCTTCTTTTTTTTTTTTTTTTTTTTTTCAGAGGATCAGTTTAGTATGCATTAAGTAAAGATTTCAACAGTCTGCACCCCCATAGAAACACAAAGTGAAATATATTGTTTGAGTACTCGTTATAGCATTAAATCTCAATGTATAGCACATTAAGGATAGAGATCCTACATGAGGAGTAAGTGCACAGTGACTCCTGTTGTTGACTTTACCAATTGACACTCCTGTCTATGGCATCAGCAATCCCCCTATGCTCCAGTCATGAGTTTCCAAGGCTATGGAAGCCCCTTGAGTTCTCCGACTCTTATCTTGTTTAGACAAGGTCATAGTCAAAGTGGAGGTTCTCTCCTCCCTTCAGAGAAAGGTACCTCCTTCTTTGAAGACCTGTTCTTTCCACTGAGATCTCACTCACAGAGATCTTTTGCCAGAGTGTCTTGGCTTTCCATGCCTGAAATACTCTCATGGGCTTTTCAGCCAGATCCGAATGCCTTTAGGGCTGATTCTGAGGCCAGAGTGCTATTTAGGACCTCCGCCATTCTAGGAGTCTGCTGAGTATCTCACTTCCCATGTTGGATCACTCTCCCCTTTATTTATTCTATCGGTTAGTGTTAGCAGGTACTAGACTTGTTTATGTGCTCCCTTTGACTCTTAGTCCTTTCATTATGATCAATTGTGAACTGAAATTGATCACTTGGACTAGTGAGATGGCATTGGTACATGCCACCTTGATGGGATTAAATTGGAGTCCCCTGGTATGTTTCTAACTCTACCATTTGGGGCAAGTCAGCTTGAGCATGTCCCAAATTGTACATCTCTTCCCTCTCTTATTCCTACTCTTATGTTTAACAGGGATCACATTTCAGTTAAATTTCAACACTTAAGAATAACTGTCTATTAATTACAGAATTCAACCAGTGGTATTAAGTAGAACAGACAAAAAAACTACTAAGAGGGATAATGTATTAAGTTGTTCATTAACAGTCAGGGCTATGCTGATCAAGTCACCGTTTCCCATAGTGCCCATTCCACTTCAACAGGTTTCCTTTTTGGTGTTCAGTCAGTTGTCACTGATCAGGGAAAACATATGGTATTTGTCCCTTTGGGACTGGCTTATTTCACTCAGCATGATGTGTTCCAGATTCCTCCATTTTGTTGCAAATGACTGGATTTCATTGTTTCTTACTGCGGTATAGTATTCTAAAGAGTACATATCCCATAATTTCTTTATCCAGTCTACTGTTGATGGGCATTTAGGTTGGTTCCAGGTCTTAGCTATTGTGAATTGAGCTGCAATAAACATTAGGGTGCAGACCGCTTTTTTGTTTGCCAATTTAAATTCCTTTGGGTAAATTCCAAGGAGTGGGATGGCTGGGTCGAACGGTAGGGTTATCTTCAGGTTTCTGAGGGATCTCCAGACTGACTTCCATAGTGGCTTGACCAGTTTGCATTCCCACCAACAGTGGGTTAGTGTCCCTTTTTCCCCACATCCTCGCCAGCATCTGTTGTTGGTAGATTTCTGAATGTGAGCCATTCTAACCTGGGTGAGGTGGAACCTCATTGTGGTTTTGATTTGCATTTCCCTGATTGCTAATGACCTTGAACATTTTTTCATGTGCCTGTTGGCCATTTGGATTTCCTCTTTTGAAAAATGTCTATTGAGGTCCTTGGCCCATCTCTTAATTGGGTTGTTGGTTTTGTTTTTGTGGAGTTTCTTGATCTCTTTGTAGATTCTGGTTATTAACCCTTTATCTGTTGCATAGTTTGCAAATATTTTTTTCCCATTCTGTCGGTTGTCTCTTCACTCTCCTGACTGTTTCTTTTGCAGTACAGAAACTTCTCAATTTGATGCAATCCCAATAGTTAATTTTGGCTTTGACTGCCTGTGCCTCCTGGGTCTTTTCCAGAAACTCTTTGCCTGTGCCAATATCTTGAAGGGTTTCTCCAATGTTCTCTAGTAACTTGATGGTGTCAGGTCGTAGATTTAGGTCTTTAATCCATGTTGAGTGGATTTTTGTGTAAGGTGTAAGGTAGGGGTCTTGCTTCATGATTCTGCACGTGGAAATCCAATTTTCCCAGCACCATTTATTGAATAGACTGTCCTTGCTCCAGGAATTAGTTTTAGATCCTTGATCAAATATAAGTTGGCTGTAGATGTTTGGGTTGATTTCTGGTATTTCAATTCTGTTCCATTGGTCTATCCATCTGTTTCTGTACCAGTACCATGCTGTTTTGATTACAACTGCCCTGTAGTATGTCCTGAAATCTGGTATTGTGATGCCTCCGGCTTTGTTTTTGTTGTACAAGATTGCTTTAGCTATTCGAGGTCTCTTGTGCCTCCATATAAATTTCAGCACCAATTTTTCCAGATCTGAGAAGAAGGTCTTCGGTATCTTGATTGGTATTGCATTGAATTTATAAATTGCTTTTGGGAGAATGGACATTTTGATGATATTGATTCTTCCAATCCATGAGCATGGAAGATTTTTCCATTTCTTGGTATCCTCTTCTATTTCTTTCTTTAAGGTTTTGTAATTTTCATCGTAGAGATCTTTAACGTCCTTGGTTAAGTTTATTCCAAGGTATTTGATTGTTTTTGTAGCTATTGTGAATGGGATTGATCTTAGAAGTTCTTCCTCAGCCATGGCATTGTCTGTGTATACAAAGGCTGTTGATTTTTGTGCATTGATTTTATACCCTGCTACTTTGCCAAACTCTTCTATGAGTTCCAATAGTCTCTTAGTAGAGTTCTTTGGGTCCCCTAAATAAAGAATCATGTCATCTGCAAAGAGGGATAGTTTGAGTTCTTCCTTCCCAATTTGTATCCCTTTAATTTCTTTTTCTTGCCTAATAGCTCTGGCTAGAACCTCCAGAACTATATTGAATAGCAGTGGTGAGAGTGGACATCCCTGTCTGGTCCCAGATCTCAGTGGAAATGCTTCCAACTTTTCCCCACTCAATAGGATGTTGGCTGTGGGTTTTTCATAGATTGCTTTGATTGTATTGAGGAATGTTCCTTCCAAACCCAGTTTGCTTAGAGTTTTCATCATGAACGGGTGTTGTATTTTATCAAATGCTTTCTCGGCATCTATTGAGATAATCATATGGTTTTTCTTCTGCAGTCTGTTAATGTGGTGTATCACATTGATTGTCTTGCGCACATTAAACCATCCCTGCATACCACGGATAAATCCCACTTGGTCTGGGTGGATGATCTTTCTGATGTGTTGTTGCATTCTATTGGCGAGAATTTTATTGAGGATTTTTGCATCTATGTTCATCAGGGATATTGGTCTGTAATTCTCTTTCAGTGCTGCATCTTTTTCCGGCTTAGGAATTAAGGTGATGCTGGCTTCATAGAAAGAATTTGGGAGGACTCCCTCTTCTTCGATTGTTCTGAATAGTTTGAGAAGAATTGGAGTTAGTTCTTCTTTAAATGTCTGGTAGAATTCAGCAGTGAATCCATCTGGTCCTGGGCTTTTCTTTGTTGGGAGGGCCTTTATTACTGTTTCAATTTCTGTCTCAGTTATGGGTCTGTTTAGGTTTTCGATGTCTTCCTGGTTCAATTTAGGTAGGTTGCATGTGTCCAGGAATCTATCCATTTCTGATAGGTTTCCCTGTTTGCTGGCATACAAGTCCTTGTAGTAATTTCTGATGATTCTTTTTATTTCTGTGGTGTCTGTTGTTACATTTCCTTTTTCATCTCTGATTTTATTGATTTGGGTCTTTTCTCTTCTTTTTTTAGTTAGTTGGGCCAATGGGGTGTCAATTTTGTTTATTTTTTCAAAAAACCAGCTCCTCCTTTGGCTGATTTTTTGGAATGTTTTTCTTGATTCAATCCTGTTGATTTCTTCTCTGATTTTAATTATTTCTCTTCTCCTACTAGATTTGGGTCTGGTTTGCTGTAGGTTTTCTAGATCCTTGAGGTGAATAGAAAGCTCATCTATTTGGTGCCTTTCCAATTTCTTGATGTAGGCACCTATTGATATAAACTTCCCTCTTAAAACTGCTTTTGCTGCGTCCCATAAGTTTTGGTATGTTGTGCTGTTATCCTCATTTACTTCCAGAAAGTTTTTGATTTCTCTTTTGATTTCTTCTATGACCCATTGTTCATTCAGGAGCATGTTGTTCAATCTCCATGTGTTTGCATATGCTCTAGGGATTCCTGAGTTGTTCATTTCCAACTTCATTCCTTTATGGTCTGAGAAGCTGCATGGTATGATTCTAATTCTTTTGAATTTGCTGAGACTTGCTTTATGGCCTAGTATGTGGTCAATCCTAGAGAAGGTTCCATGTACTGCTGAGAAGAATGTAAAATCTTTAGCTGTAGGGTTGAAAGTTCTGTAGATATCTGTTAGATCCATTTGGGCTATAGTGTCGTTTAAATCTACTGTATCCTTGTTGATCTTCTGTCCTATTGATCTGTCTATTTCTGAGAGTGGAGTATTGAAGTCCCCCAGTACTATTGTATTGGGGTCTAAGTCTCCCTTTAAGTCCGTTAACAAATGTTTTAGATAAACCGGTGCCCTGTAGTTAGGTGCATATACATTGATAATTGTTATATCTTCCTGTTGAATTGATCCCTTAATCATTATGTAGTGTCCCTCTTTGTCTCTCTTAACGGTTTTTGTGGTAGTTTATGGTGTCTGATATTAAGATGGCTACGCCTGCTCTTTTTTCATTTCTGTTGGCATGGTATATCTTTTTCCAGCCTTTCACTTTCAGTCTGTATGGATCTTTGTTGGAAAGATGTGTTTCTTGTAAGCAGCAAATAGATGGGTTTTGTTCCTTAACCCAATCAGCCAAACGGTGTCTTTTAACTGGACAGTTCAGGCCATTCACGTTCAATGTGACTAATGATAAGTGGTAACTTTGCCCTGCCATTTGCCAAAGATAAGTTCTAATATATGCTTTGAATTCCCTGTGATCTTTTGCTGTGAGCTTTCCTTCCTTGGTTTCCTTCCTTTACCTTCTTTCATATTGATGACCGTGTTTCTTTGTTTCTGTGTGTAACACATCTTTAAGCATCTTTTGTAGGGCTGGACGAGTGGCAACAAATTCTTTCAATTTCTGTTTGTTATGAAAAGTCTTTATTTCACCTTCATTCACAAATGAGAGCTTTGCAGGATATAATATTCTGGGCTGGCAGTTGTTCTCTCTTAGTACCTGGGCTATATCTCGCCATTCCCTCCTAGCTTGTAGAGTTTCTGATGAGAAGTCAGCTGTGAGTCTGATTGGAGATCCTCTGAGAGTAATCTGACGTTTCTCTCTTGCACATTTTAGGATCTTTTCTTTATGTTTCACTGTGGAGAGTTTAATTACAACGTGTCATGGTGAGGATCTCTTTTGGTCGTGTTTATTAGGGGTTCTGTGAGCTTCCTGTACTAGGATTTCTCTGTCCTTCTCCAAACCTGGGAAATTTTCTGCTAATATCTCACTAAAAAGGCCTTCTAATCCTTTCTCCCTCTCCATGCCTTCAGGAACTCCTAGAACCCGAATGTTGGGTTTTTTAATAGTATCCTGAAGATTCCCGACAATATGTTTTAGATTTCTAATTTCCTCGTCTTTTCTTTGGTCTGACTGTATCCTTTCCTGTTCTCTGTCTTCTAAGTCTGATATTCTCTCTTCTGCTTCTCCCATTCTGTTTGTAAGGCTCTCTATTGTGTTTTTCATTTGATCTATTGAATTCTTCACTTCAGTCACTATCCCAGTTTCCTGTTGTACTAGTTGTTTCGTTTCATTTTGATTCCTCCTTAATATTTCATTTTCACGAGAGAGATTTTCTATCTTGTCCATTAAGGATTTGTGTAGTTCCAGAATTTGTTTTTGATAACTTCTTAACGTTCTTATCAATTTTTTGAGATCTGCTTCTTGCATTTCTTCTATGTCATCATCCTCATAATCTTGAATTGGGGTGTCTTTTTCATTTGAGGGCTTCATGGTGACTTCCTTGTTTTTATTACCTTGGTTTTTGCATTTGTTATTTGGCATATTGGAGATATTTGGTTTCTTCACTGTGGTGCTTTTTCTTGTTATACTATGACTCTAGATTAAGTGGACTATCTGTTTTTGATGGAGCCTTAGGGCTTGAGATGGGTGTGGCCTGAGAGCTCTGTTTGGTGTGCCAAAGGTGACACTCCCAGGTTAGGCGTGGTAAACCTCTCTCTCTCTCTCTCTCTTTTTTGATTCAAAAGGGAAGTTATTCTGCACAGCTGAACGAAGTTGGAGGTAGTTAGCAGGCAAATGATATACCCACAGGAGCCAGAGATCGGAAGCTCTTTCCCAAGGACCACACAGGGAATCTGTTCTGCCCTCAGAGTGGGCTCAAATTCTCCTTCAGTCTCCCACTGGGTTGCCAAAGTTACGGAATTGTAGCGTCTCTGGAGAGTGCTCACATGAATTCCGTGAGTTCTCTCCCCCACCGTCTCTTTTTTCACAGTCTCAGTTCAGTAGTACCCACAAATTTACTAGGTCCTAATCTCCTGTTAATTCGCCCCGCCCAGAGTCAGGTTTTTCTGCTAGGCTCAGGGCCGGTGCAGACCTGAGGTTGCTCTGCTTATGACGTATGTCCAAGATGGCGCCTGCTCTTTGTCTTGCTCGCCCTTGAGAGGTGAGCGGAGAGAGAGAAACCCGTGTCCGTACCAGTCACCTTTTTTTTTTCCCTCTCTCTCTCTTCCAGTTAGCTTGGTGAAGTCCCCCCCCCGGGGGTCGTTCCCTCTAGTCTCCTCTCTCCGCTTGCCTGCTGGTGTCTCGGGTTATTGAGGTTCGGCTCACCTCGCGTTCCAGCGCTGGTGTGTTGAGTCTGCTGCTGGTGTCCCGAACTGTGGGCTCCCACGCTCTCCACGCAGGTCTGCTCCCCTTCCAGCACCGATGTGTGGACTCGGAGCCCTGGACGTCCCAAGTCTCCCCGCTGTTGCACTCCCCTTCGAGCACTTGCGCGCAGACCCTGCAGCTTGCGCAGCTCAGTCCCGCGGCTCGGCTTCCGGGGCTCGGTCCCAAGGCTCGGTCCTGCGGCTCGGCTTTCACGCGCGGTGGGCGACCTTGTTCTCCCAGTAGGTCCTCCGATTCACGCCCACTGGATCCAGAAGAGTTTCGTCTGCAATATATTTTCCTGGTTCTTTTTTCTGAGGCTACCGTAACTCCCCTTTTATTAAACTAAATTTTCCCGGACTATCGGTGCGCGCCCTCACTATTCCGCCATCTTGGCTCCGCCCACAATTAACACTCTTATGTATGATGTCAGACAATTATCTTCATGTTATGCCTGAGTAGAGAAAGTCTGGGCCAGAGAATGAGGAGTGGCCTGCTTCGGGTCACACAGTCTGTATGTAAGACAACTGGGATTTGACTGCAGATCTTTTGGGAATCCTGCCCAAAGTTTTTTTCCACTTGCCTGGAGCCACCACTTAAAATGTGTGCAATAAAAAGAAAGAAAGATAAAGGAAGAATTTTGTAAAATATGGTGTTGTGAAAAACCAGAGTGCGGTTTTTTAAAGGAGGATATTAATAGTCACAAACATTGCATAAAATTTGCAGAGAATTACATGAAAAAAAGAGACCATTGATGAAAATAAGGATTCTATACTTGAGAAGTGAAAAGTATAACATCTTTTACACATGCTGGAAGGAGCAGATTGCAAGTACACAGTGCAAGCTGTGAGGTCACCCTGATTCTTAGGGGAAGGGAACGCTTCCAAAATAGTCATCAGCGCTCTGAGTGGTTAAGCAAAGGTTATGAGCAGCACATTTAAGGAGAGACTATAGGATTAGGTGTTTTACATCAGAACAGGAAAAATATCAATTACAAGCCACATCAAGGGAAAAGTGTGCTCCACCAATTTTACCACTCAGAGGTTGAAACATACAGTCTTTCTTTTGGTAAAGAGCCAGAGTTTCTTTTGAACATGTAATTTTTCATATGTCCTAAATCTTACATAATTCAAGATTCTTAATATTTTATTGACAAAGAAGGCACTCATTCATTTCTTTATTCATGGTATCAATATTTATTAGAAATTAAAGTTATATTATACCATAATAAAATAAAATGGAGTCCACTGGCCTTTCTAACAATGAGCTAATTAGAGATATCACATTGGAAACTACATGGCAGCTTTTTCTCCTTTGGGGTATGAAGAAAGTTTCATGTAGAGCATACTGTCTATGCTATGAGAGCCAAGTATGCAAGAAGAGTTCATAAACTAATTTTGTTAATTAAGTATGTCCTGAGTTTGAAGCAGTTGTCCAATTCTGGGATTCTTAGAGCATCAAGGTAGGAGAGAAGTCTTCATCCTCCTTCTACCTGCCCCCCTCTCCCACACAAACCCAACTCCCAGCCTAGAGCCGCTGCTGGAATAAAAGGTCTTCATCTACTGATTCCTACATGGTTTTTAATTCCTCAGGCTATTCAGAGGAAAACATAAGTATCCTTAATTTTCATTAGAACTATTTTATTTATTTGAAAAGCAGAGAAGAAAGGGAAAGAGAAAAAGAGAGATACAGAACTTCCATCTGTTTGTACACTCCCCAAATCACTGCAATGGCTGGGGTTGGGCTGGGCCAAAGCTAGGAGCCTGGAACGCCATCTGCATCTCTCCATGTCTCAGGACCCCAGGTACTTCCTTTCCCAGGCACATTAGCATGGAGCTGGATTGGAAGTGGGGTAACTGGGACTCAGACTCATCCATGCTCTGATATGGGATGCCAGCAATGCACAGAGCAGTTTAACCTGCTGTGCCACAATACCAGCCCCAGCATCCTTACTTTTGAAATGATAACAAAAGTTCTCTATTTAAACATCCTAAGTTCTGAACCATTTGTAACTTTATTTCAGAGATCATTGACATAATTAGTTAATGTATGTGAAAAACAAAACCAAAGTCCAGTCTGCAAGTACAGACAGCTGCTCTTTCCAGCAGGCCATTTGGCATCTGCACTGTAAGATAGCAAAAGTGTTAGGCCAGAAGCCTCTGTGTCTAGTCAGACATTTAGCAAACAAAGGGGCTATGAATAGGAGAGTGCTGCCACTAGCACAGCCAGCACCACGTGGCCACTCCACCTGCCTGCGGGGACACTAAAGGAGACAGAAGCGGAAAGGCTTCACCTGAAAGCAAATCTGCAGTTTCCTCGCTGTCGAAAGATTACAGTCCTCACGGGAAGAGGAGAGAAACACCTTCTAAACAAATCAGAACAGCAAGCAAAAAATGAAACTAAGCAACCAACCAACCAAAAACCCCCACAAATCGTTAAAGAAAAGCAGCAACTCTGGGGTAGACATTTGGGGTAGGGATGAAAACACACTTGCCATGCCTGCATCCTGTATTAGAGTGCTTCTTGCTAGTGCACACCTTGCGTGACAGCAGGTAGTGGCTCAAGTATTTGGTTCTTTGCCAGCCACATAGGAGACCTGAGTGGAGTTCCAGCTGTGGCTTAGGCCTGACCCAGCCCCAGGTGTTGCAGGGATTTGGATGGTGAACCAGTGGATGGGAAAATGGAACAGTTTCTCTCTCTCTCTCTCTCTCTCTCTCTCTCTCTCTCCCTTTTAAATAATAAAATAAAATGTTTGCAACTTCAGAATATCAATAAGTAGCAGGATCAGATAAAATAGTCAGAGGACAGTGTTTGGAACAGCTTATTTGTAACTCCCTATTCTACTTCTTTACTCTTCTCGCTGCTTTCTCTCCTGCCCCTTCATCTTCCCTCTTCCCTCCTCAATTCTTTTCTCCTTCCCTCCTTCCTTCCTGTGAAAGTTCTCCCATCCTCCAGGGTCTAATCCCCACAGGCAATGTATCTGGGGTTGGACCCTGCCAGGTGGTAGGTTGGGTGAGAGGCACACCGGTGGAAAGAGCTGAACTGCGGATGCTTGAGAGCCCAAGAGGCCTTCTGAGCCGGGAGTCTGGACCCAGTCCTTGCAACCAGCATGGAGAGAGTTGGTAGCTTCTCTGTTCTATCTGAGCTCTTTGACAGCAGAGCTTAACAAATGGTAAATGAAAAATTTTCTGGAAAATCATAAATATAAATAAAATTATTGTAGGATTTATATATTATGGAATCTATCAAGGTGGAATATTTCATTTTTTGTGTGTATTGTAACTGAAGATTGTTAGTATAAGGAGTAATCTTTGAAAAACCACTTTTTTCACTGAAATTATATAGAATATGGAAATGATAGAAAGTGTTAACATAAAAATTGATTATGAATATTTTGTAGGAAATAATTCCAAATGTCAAAACTATTTTTAGTACAGAGTTTTTAGTATAGCAAAAATGTGTTACAGAAATGTGTAAAAATGGAGCTGTGGATTCATAAATCATGATGTATACATACAAGGGAATCTTGTGCAGCTACTAAAATGTTTCTTTGCAAAGTTTTAATGATAAATGGTAGTTAACTAAGAAAAGTGTCATATGCATTATACAGTCAACTAAAAATGTATTTAATCTATATGTATTGATATGGACCTGTCTTCAAAACAGATGATAGTAACAAATAGGATTTTCATAGTCGCAAACTTTGTGCAAAATATAAAATTTTTATTTTTATTACTTGCTTTAATAGCTGGTTCTTCTTTCCCATTATCCCTAAAGGAGGAAGTCATAGTGTAGTCATTTCTAGGTGATTTTGCAATCATTTCAAGGTTTAGACTCAAGCAAATCAGGGCACTGGATGCTGGAACTCTGTCATGGCTGCCCGTAAAAACCCAGATGCCTGCACTATCGTGCTTGCCACGAAGCACATGTCCATTATGTCATGTCATGTGCTCACCTCTATTTATGTCCATACCTCACTTAGGGGTCATCAGTTTGTCAAATAAGTTACACACCAGCTCCAGTTTCAGAGGACCTGATATGTAATCAGTTGTTATGTTTTATTTTCCAGGGTTTCTTACATATAATGGCTAGAATCACTTTGGTATTGCAACCAAAACTGGCTCCAGCACCCTCCATTAGGTTGACCCTATTTGTCTCCAGTTTCCGATTACTCAGTGTAGTGGCCCTGTGAAATTTAAGGATTGACTTTAAAGATCAACTTTGATTATTCAACTGACTGCAAAAAGGAGACTTCATTGGTTAGGTTTCCCTTTCTAGATATGCAATTTCACTCCCTGTGAAATTGCAAATCTCTCTCACAATTACATTTGCCAAATGAGACAATGCCTCCATTTAGAAATCATTACATGTCCATTAAGCACCATGTGCAAGATAACCAAGAAAAAACTGATCATGCCTCATGTGTGTGGAGTGCTTAGATTTTATATCACACATCTGTTTATTTTCTTGGCCCCTGAAAATAAGTTTGTGAGATGAACTAGGAAGAGACTGAAGGTCAGAATCAAACCACTTGCCCTAAGTCAAACCACTACTAAATAGTGAAGCTGGAACCAGGACTCAGCTGTTGAACACTGAGAGCTAGCTCCTATACTCCACATCATCACATTTTCTATTGACTCTGTAAAGAGGCTTTGTCAAGGAAGCTAGGGAAATTCTGGCTTCCTAATCCATCTTCTTTACTATAACTGAATACTACAGACTTGGTAATTTATTTGGAGATTTAGTTATTTATTTACTCAAAAAAGTGACAGAGAGAAGGAGAGATAGATTGTCCATCCAATGGTTCACTCCCCAAATGCCTATAACAGCGGGGGCTAGGACATACTGAAGCCAGGACTCAGGAACCCCATCCTGGTATCCTGGTCTCCAATGTGGATAGTAAAGACCCAAATACTTGGGCCATTATCTACTGCCTCCCAGGTACATTAACAGGAAGCTGGACTGGAAGCACAGAGTAGCAGAAACTCAAAACTGTACTCTGATATGGAATTCAGGTGTCCCAGGGGTAGTCACAACATGCCACACCACAACCCCCCCCTTCCCATTCTTGTAAAGCCACCAGTACCATCATGAGAGCTCCACGCACATGGATAACTAATCCTAGTTACCTCCCAAAGGTCCATCCTCCACATACCATTAACAAGGGAACAGAGGGGTTAAGTTTCCAACAGTTGAAACTTTGGGGGACACCCTCAATCCTTACCACCTGGAGAATGGGATGGGGGAGAGGTAGGAGGGTGCCTGTTAAAAGCAGAGGCCAGTGGAGCCGAGTGCTGTCTTTCTGCAGATTCCCAGCATGCCCAGGACCAGCCTTCTGGCTCCCTCTGTGAGTAGGTACATACATCCCCAGCTCAGACTGTGTTCTTTCTTTTATTTATTGCTTTTTGGTCTCCTGAGCCAAAAGTATCCTGATCACTATATTATGGGGGAAAAAAAGGTGCAAGTTGCAAATATGAGATCCCACAAGATTCCGCTTGTCAAAAAGCAAGGCTATAAAAAACTGTCACGATGGCCTTGGTGAGGTGCTTGTCTCCCTTTTCAGAATAACTCTGTGAACTTCTACCTCTGATCTGCAAACACAGCCTTCTCCTTAAAGCCAGGGCTAACACTGATGTGTGTTGACAGGATGACAAAGACTGGAAACATGAGTCCACTGAAAATAACAACCTCTTTGCTAATAGTTTGTCTTTTAATTTTTTGCATATTTTTAATTGCTTACTTATTTTCATTTACTTGAAGGAGCAACAGAGAGAGATCCTCCTTTTGCTGGTTCACTCCTCAGATGCCTGCAACAGCCAAGGTTGGGGCCAAGGCAATGCCAGGAGCTAAGAACTCCATCTGGGTCTTCTACATAGGAAGATGGATTGGAAGCAGAGTAGCCAGGACTCCAACTGACACTCTGACACGGGATAGGGGTATCAATACCTGCCCTCAATAGTTTATAGATTTTTTTAAGATTAATTATTTATTTGGAAGGCAGGTTTACAGACAGAGAAAAGGAAAGACAGAAAGCGAGTAAGATCTTCCATCTGCTGGTTTACTCCCCAAATGCATGCAACTGCTGAGACTGGACAAGGCTGAAGCTGGGATCCAGGAGCTTCATCTGGGTATCCCCAGATACCATCTTCTACTGCTGGGGCCATCTTCTACTGCTTTCCTTGCCACGTTAGCAGAGATCTGGATTGGAAGTGAAGCAGCCAGTACTTGAACTGGTGCCCATATGGGATGCCAGCATTGCAGGCAACAGCTTAACCTGCTGCACCACAGCACTGGCCCCAAGGTTGTATTTTTTTTTAAGATTTATTTATTTAATTTGAGAGTCAGATTTACAGATACACACACACTGAGAGAGAGAGAGAGAGAGAGAGAGAGAGAGAGATCATCCATCCTCTGGTTCACTCCCCAGGTGGCCCAATGGCCAGAACCAGGCCAGGTTGAAGCCAGGAGCCAAGAGCATCATCTGGGTCTCTCACATGGGTTATAAGGGCCCAAGCACCTGAGCCATCCTCTGCTGCTTTTCCCAGGTCACTGGCAGGAAGCTGGATCAGAAGTGGAGCATCAAAGACTCAAACTGGCATCCACATGGGATGCTGGCATCGCAGGCTGGGGTTTCACCCACTGCACAACAATGTTGGCCCCAAGTTTGTATTTTTAATATGGACTATGGTGGCTGAGGATAATTCAGTAAGCATGATTAGATTTACATAAAGACTGCAGACTTTCTGAAATCACAAATGAAAAGTGGATGGAGGAAAGGGAGGTACAGGGAATATGACTGTGTTACAATGCATGCACCAAAAGACAGAAACAGCCCACTCATCTGGCCCAGTTATCTGTAGAAGCCCAATATCCCATGTCAGCAAAGGAAAAGAACAAAAGGATGAACACAAGGAATGCCCACGACTTTCACAGTAGAAAGGAATGCAGGTAAACACTGCTAAACAATTTTAACTGTGTCTGTCAGCCTGAAGTAAGAAAGACTATTTATCTGTTTAGAGCAACATCCTGCTTCTCTTGTTTGGGTCCGAATGGACGTGCAGCCTGTTCCCATGTGTTTGGCTTGGGAAAGTGCCCTCAGATTGGTAGCTGTGAAGCTTAGCTAGCACAATGTCATAGTTACCCCAAAGTCATGGGTTTCATTAGCACCTTGTTGATTCAATTATACATTGTCTTGTTCCAAAACTGGTTTGAAGTGACAGCCGTCCAAATCAGTTGACTCAAACCAGTGTTTCTTTTGACCAGAAAAGCTATAGCATAGAGGCACTTGCTGTGTCACTAGGGTTTGAACAAGATGTTCCTGTAATTACTGTTAATTCTACCCAACCTAATTTTAATCTCACACTAAATTGGGTTCTTTCTCTGATGTTCCAGAAGAAAATGTTAATTATGGCAGAGTTCCAAAATGGTAAAAAATGAATTCCCTGTCTTCATTAGATAGAAGTGAGGACTGCTATACCTACTTTCTAGCTTGTTCTGTGGACTTAGACAATCCACTTACATTCTCAGTGCTTCTGTTTCCAAATTTGAACATGAGATGATAATAGGATCTGTCTCAATAAATGTTATATCCAGTGAGATAGTACTTATCAAATGCTTAGCATACAATAAATGCTTGCTGGTACTGGCTATTATTGCTATCTGTTTCATACTGTCCTGGGTCTTAGAGATACCAAAATGATTAAAATACAGTCTGCCTAAAGGAGCTGCTCATATGGTCTGGATGTTATTGAATGAGGAAAGTGCTGTCATGGAAGAATAAAAAATGAGCTATGACAGTCCTGAGGTAGAAGATGCTAACAGGCCTGCGGTAGCTGTGCAATGCGTCTAGTAGTTTGGATATGTGAACTATGCCTTGCAACTTGGGAGCAATTTTACATGAGTCCAGTAAATGGAGTGCGACAGAATCCTAGGTCATTTATCTCTCTTATTTGTTGCTAGTACACTAGTCCAAATGGCCATCATTGTTACTCCATTATTTTATTAGCCTTTTTACTAGTCTCTCTACTTTTACTTTTGTACCTTTCCAATCGATTCCCTACACTGCAGCCAAAGGAAGCATTTAAGTCCATGAGTCCGTTCATAGTGTACCCTATTGTCAATACTCCAATAATTCTTTCACCACACTTGGTAGAAAATGCCTTGCACTATAATGCCTTGTAGAATACAATCCTTCGTTGCCTCTCCAATCTAATTTTCTGTGACTTTCATTCTCTGCTGCTGGCGTCAGCTACACTGAGCTCCTTAATAAATAAGACAAACCTGCCTTGAGTTCAGGATATTTGTTTTTACCTGGCACAGTTTTCCAACCAGTACTCGTGTGGCTGTCTCCCTCAGTTTATTCAGGTTTCTGCTCAAAGCCAGCATCTTTCAATGGTGAAATAGCCCTCTTGATAAAGTATCTTTCTTCAGTTGTGATTGTTGTTAAAAGTCCAGAAAGCTTCTGGCATGAGATGAGGCTTGAGTTGGAGTCTGAAGGATGAGTTGGCAGGTAAGGAAGGGGGAGAACAGGAGAGAATCCCAGGTCACAGGAGCAGTATATGAAAGGCTCAGCATCAGGACACACATTTCCATCTTGGAGAAAGGCAGGTGGTCCAATCAGAGCTAAGGGAACTGTGTTGATGACTAAGGATGGAGGGGAAGACCGGATGATCTGGCACACACACATCTGGATGCCCACAGGTCCTGCTAGTCTCATTCTTACCTGCCAGTGCCATGCCCTTCATTGCAAGGTACTAGTCTCAGATTTCACGGTTTATAATAGTTTTTCTCAACTTTTTTTTTCATTTTTTACCATTCTTCTGAGTCTACTTAAACATTTTTTCCTAATACTACTCCCTATAAAATTTTAACGCTGTGAATATATTGTATATGTTCATGTATTATATATGTACTATAAACATACAAATAAGCCTTTTCAGCTCTTTCTAAGAGCCAGTTTTCACCCACATTGAGAATGCATGTCTTAAAATCTCTCTTTCCTTCCCAATTACTCTTAGACATGCTGTTTTCCAGGATCAACCTAATACCCCAGAAAATCATATATGTGAAAGAAACAAGCCATTCTTGCATGATGGTAATTAAACCACATAAATCAGGGTGCAATTACCCTTTAGCTGCCATGAAAAGTTAATAGGACCTTACTAATTCCACCATTTGCCTCATATGAGGACCTATCTATATCAATGCCTCCTCAGTGGTATTTGGGAATCAGTAATGTTCTAATAGATGTCAAATCACGGACTTGTAGAGTTCTGCTTTCAGTAACAATTCATTTATTTGGAGTTTTACTTATCCTCAAATTCATCCAGCCCTACCCAGGGCAGCACTGAAGATACCAGGGCTAGAAGGGAGGCAAAAGGCCTGGAGTGGCTGGTCTCTGTGCTACACAGTCCCACCATCAAAGCTGTGGTTTTTTGGGACATGGGTTTTTTGAGGAAAAACAATAGTTTCTTCTACAAAACTTACTTACACTTGGTGCACACATAATTCTATTATGATTGGCAATCTAGACTCATGATTGATTTGTGGTAGCAAAACAGGAGAGGAAAGGGCTGACACAGGCAAGCACATGACAGTGGAAAAACGGGAGCTGATGGCACTGCGATCACAAGTGAAATGCAGAAATGCAGTGAAAGTCACTTCTAATAATACAAAAAGCACAAGAGTCCAAGGCCAGCTGCAGAAAATGGTCCCAGGGATATCAATACACGGAGGCTTACTGGTGTTTATAATGGCATTCCTAAATGCTCACCATGCTACCTCTTATTTAAAAATATAGTCAATGCAACATTTATTTCTTGACATAACTAAAATTGTTAGAATAAAGTACATTGCTTAAAGGAATAATGCTTTTTCTAACTAGAAAATTTAGCTAAGCATAAAGATTCCTGCATAGAGATACAAGGTAATCGAAGCTCCCATGTGACAAAATACAAACTTTGTTCATTCTGAATAATGACATATGGTATGGATCAATCTCAGATGAAAACTTTAAAAATATTTGTTTATATTTTTAGGAAAAAAATATAATTTGAAATGGGTATTGTAGATTCAGCCATTGTTTGCGATGCCTGCATTCTATGAAATACCTAGGATCAAGTCCGCCTTCATTTCTGATTCAGGTTCTTGTTAATACATCCCTGGAAGACAGCAGCAATGACCCAAGTACTAGGGTCCCTGTTAGCTTCGTGGGAGACATGCATAGAGTTCTCTATGCTAGTGGTTTCTGCCTGGTCAGTCCCAGCTCTTGTAAGCATTTTGGTGAGTGAAACAGCAAATGGAAGATAGCTTCCTGTCCCCTGCCAGGCCCCCGTGAACTCAGAGGCCGTGGTTTAGTTTCCGCTTCGAGTCAGCTTCTTGAATACACTCCACACTCTGGGTGGAATATAACTCACCTTTACCCAGAGTTAATTATTAGTGGGAACAGTGCTTGGAGTTGGGGCAGGAAGCAGGGCAGGAGAGGAAGAATGAGAAAAGAAGAGAAGATGAAGGGACAGGAGAAAAAAATTATAAGAGAGGAAAAATTAAAAACAAGTTAAATCCAAATATTTTTCTGATTTTTTTTTCAAGTCTCTTGTTAACTCTGAAGACTTTTTTTAAACTACTCTTGGGTTTCTTATTTGATTGGTTGGTTGGGTTGATACTTTTTGTACATTCATTGGTTTATTTTATACCATTTTTAGAATTGTTTCATTTCATTTTATTGCAGGGATGACAGGAAGTGCTCCCTGAGTCCCTGTCTATTGAGAGGCTCTGCATTGTGTTGCACGGGTGCACGTCCCTTTGTCACAGTACTTAGAACTTTTCAGTGTTTGCCTATTTTGCCATATCTGTTGTCAACATAAGCCATCAAAAGAGCAGAAACTGTTTTATTTTATGTGTTTGTTTTGCTTTTTATGTCATGAATTTGCCAGAACATAATCTTTTCTATAATGTAGAACCCTGCCCATGAGAACTCTCAGTATGGGGAGCATTTAGCTCAGGGGCTGAGACACTGGTTAGGACACCTGCATTCCATATTGGAGTACCTGGGTTTACTTCTCAGCTCTAGCTCCTAACTTTAGCAACTAGCGGAAGTAAACCTGGGAGGCAGCAGGGGATGGCTTCAGTAATTGGATTCCTGCCACCTACATGAGACACGTGGATTGAGTTCCCAGCTCCTGGCATGGGCCCCAGCCAGGCTCCAGTGATTTGGGGCATTTGTGGAGTTAATCAGTAGATGGGAATGCTCTCTCTGCCATCCTTTTCCACCACTCCAGTCTTTCTGCCTCTCAAGTTAATATATTAAAATTTGAAACAAAAAAAATTCTCAACAATACACGTCACAATTGAGAGAAAAGCACACAAGTGAGAGTGTGTTCTATATGTTACATTAGGATTTTACTTCTTATGAACATGTGGGTATAATTGTGGCTCAATAAAAGAAAGTTGCAATTATATCTCATTGGTCCTCCCTTTGAAACTCTCCCTGTTTGATGACACATTTGACTAGCCATCTACTGGGTAGTTAATACTCACAAACTGGAGAATTTTTTCTGAGTTAGCAGGACATCTGGGTAAGTGTGAAAACCATAACTTTTGCTGAGTTTCTACCTGTACGTTCTCTTTGCTTTGTTCAACAGTGCTTGCTCCCATGTGGTCACACTCATACTTAACTTCTACCAATCCTGAATATCAAGGAAATTTTCTCATAGAAATATTCATGCCTCACAGAAGACCAGAGGCTCAAATCTTGGTCTTTCTCATGTTTCTCCAGCTCATGTTTGAGTTTTGGCTTTTAGCATTCTCTCCTGCTATAAGGCTTAATCATACATAATTTTGTTTCTATCTGTAATTTGGGGTCACCGTTAAATTTATTCTCTTCTGCATTCATTTATTTCATGGTCAACAAACACTGAAGAGTTGCCGTGGCACCATCAAAAATAAGAGATGAAAAAATATTAGTCCTGCTGTCCAGAAATTTGCTAGGGGGAAATAATCATACTTACAGAGCCGCAAGTGCTGTTTATTCAGTCCAGTAGTTCCAAGCCCCTACTCTGTCCCAGACACTGTTCAAAATAGGGCATATGATTAGATTACCATTCAGAGAGGTGTTTGGGGTGGAGGGGAGTCTTCCAGAAGATGTGATCCTCAAGTTCAATCCTGAATGATGAGGAGATTTTACCAGGAAAGCTGGAGATGGGAGCAGGTAAAGCATGGTCATGGTCAAAACAGAGGATGCTGCACCTGAAAAGTAGAAGGAAAAATCATCTACTAGGGGCAGTGCAAGCTCAGCTGTGGCCTGGCCCTTAGGGATGCAGGAATTGGGTTTAGGGTATTTTATGGCAGCATTCATCAAATATGTACTTCAAGAAGTTCATGAGAAATGCATATGATGAGCAAACTATGTATCAATTTTAAAAAATTGCATCAAAATAAACTTATCTTGTAATTCTACTTTTCCAAAAACTTTTTTAAAAAAAGATTTATTTATTTGAAAGGCCTAGTGATAAAGAAAGAGGGAGAGACAAAGAGAGATCTTCCATCCTCTGATTAATTCTCCAAATGGCCACAACAGCCATGGGTAGGCCAGGCCAAAGCCAGAAGCCTATAACTCCATACAGGTTTCCCACGTGGGTAGCAAGTCTCCCACATGGGATCCAAGTACCTGGGCTATGCCCCACTGGCCTCCTGGGCACATTAGCAGGGAGCTGGATAATAAGAGCCAGTTCTCCAATATGAGATGCCAGCATCACAGATGGCAGCTTAATCCACTACACCATGACACCAGCCCCTCCACTTATATGCATATATATCCATATATATCCACTACACCATGACACCAGCCCCACCACATATGATGCATCTTCATATATGTTGAATGAAAAAAGGAGAAATGATGGCGGAAAGGCAAGCAGGAATGCAGTCTTGAGAAGCTTCGTAAACCTTGCTAAAGATTGGCCTTGTCTTGACCATTCTGTGGATCCATTGAAAGGAATGTCAGATTGTGTGGAGCTCAGAGTGGGAGCACCTGTGCTACAAGAACGCCACAGGGAAGGATGAGGTTACTGCTGTAATGCAGATCTTAGGAACCAAAAATGTAATCCTGGACCAAAAGCATCATCCGAATCGCCCAGAAACTTGTTAGAAATGAAGAATCTTAGCCTCATCCAGACTCACCGGGCCAGAATCTGCATTCTAATGATTTCACCCAGTTATTTATGAAATATTGACATGCCCTGATCTATACTTCAAAATGTTAGTGGTTACTGGAATACAAAAAAACAAACAAACAAAAACAAAGTGAAGCTTATCCAAACCCTGTGAATGAACAGGTGAGGAGAGGAAGATAGGTGGGTAGACAGGATGCCTCAATGTGAAGAAAAGGGGCTGGTGGAAGGCCCTAATTGATAACCTATTTTTTAATTGGTTTGTAATCTCTTGGTGAGTAATATGGTTGTTACACAGCTACCCTTTGCTCTAAGAACTTCAGTCAGGAGAATGTTTAGACTTGCATCCCAGAAAGTGTCATGGAGCAAAAAGATGTCTGCTTACAGGGTAGCATTTTTTAGAATTTATTTATACATTTATTTATTTGAGAGACAGAAACAGAAAGGCAAAGAGAGAGAGAAAGGAAGTGAAAGAGAACACTCCCATTAGCTGGTTCACTCCAAAAAGTCTACAGTGGCTACTGCTACTGGCCTAGATGAAGCCAGGCGCTGGGAACTTAATCCAGGTGTCCCACATACATGGCAGGAACCCATTAATTGAGATGTCACCACTTTCTCCCATAGTTCACATTAGAAGGAAGCTGGAATCAAGATCCAGAGACAGAAATAAAACCCTGGAACTCTGATGTGGGGTTTTTTGTTTTTTTTTTTTTTAACTGGCACTTTAACCGCTAAGCCAAATGCCTGCCCCAGGGCAGTAGTTTGTTTAGATTACACCCACCTCAAAACTTCTCTCTTCTTGGTAACACATTAGAGACTGAAAAAAATACATGGCATTTGTTTTGCTTAGCATATGACAAGCAAATCGGAGGAGGAGAAAGAGAAGGTGACCAAAAAGAGAAAGAAATAGAGACCAACCAAAGCTTCTCCCAAGTCCCAGCTACAACCACCAAGTTTCAGAGCATGTTGGAGAAAACAAACCCCTTTATCTATAAACTTCACAAAAATGCTAAACCTGAGGTAAATTTTCCTAGCAAATTTAAAGGGAT
Source organism: Oryctolagus cuniculus (assembly GCF_051225735.1). Classification (NCBI taxonomy): domain Eukaryota; kingdom Metazoa; phylum Chordata; class Mammalia; order Lagomorpha; family Leporidae; genus Oryctolagus; species Oryctolagus cuniculus. The sequence goes on along the minus strand of NC_142869.1, from coordinate 153,471,218 downwards.
TGATAACATTATCTAATGATTTTTGAATGCCTACTATGGGCCAGTTATTTCTATTCACTGTAAAACTTAGTCATTTATTCCTCCTAATAATCCTGTAAGATAGGAATTCTCTGAACAGTTAAGATGCTTGAGTATCATAAATTTGAAGGCATCGGCCCAAAGTTGATAAGCCAACTCAGATTTTCAACTCAGATTTCAGCTCAAGCTACTCAATCTTTTTCAACCATGTCACATAGTCTTTTAAACTAGGTAAGTGTTGGGGATATTGTTTGGTCTATCTGTAAAGATGCAAGCTGGGATGTTCCACTTCCAATCCAGCTCTCTGCTAACACACTAAGGAAAATAGCAGAAGATGGCTCAAGTACTTGAGGTCCCTGCTACCCATGTGAGAGACCCAGTTGGAGTTTCAGGCCCCAAGCTTTGGTCTGGCCCAGCCCTGGCTGTTGCAGCCTTTTGGAAAGTGAACCATCAGATGTTCTTTCTTTCTTTCTCTCTTGCTCACTCTCTTTCTCTCTCTCCTTCCCTCTCTCCCTTTCTCTTTTTTTCTGTCTTCTCCTTCTCTCTGTAACTCTGCCTTTCAAATAAATCTTTTTAAAAATTTTAAAAATACATAAAATAGTTAAACACAATTGACAACTATAGTCAGAAATTTGGAACCAGACAAAAGCAGAATGATGCCTTAAACAGAGCTAACTTTTATCTACACTGGAAGTTATGAATCCATTGAAATTTTGAGCACATTGTAGCTAGACCTTGTGGAAGAATAAAAAAAAAATCAACAAACTATCACTCTTCCACCAAGGACCTAGCAATCTAGAATGGGAGATGCAATACGCTTGGTAATAACAATAGTAAGAAACACATTAGGTACCACCTGTGAGGCAGAGATAACATGAGCTAGACAAGTGAGTGCTTCACTTATAATGGACGTGTGACAATTTATCCAAAGACTTATTGGTATTCAATACCCAGTTATTATTCTGTGGTTTAGAAATAACAGTTTGTCTCTTGATAATGTCTGGGGCTGCAGTTGGATGACTCAAAATTTGAGGCCTGGGATCACCTGAAGGCTCATTTGTTTGCGTGTCCGGTAATTAATGTTTTCTCTACTCAAAGGGCTGTTGTTCTGGAACAGCTGGGGCTCCTTGGGCATCTCATTCTGTCATCTTCTGGCATCTTCACCTGCTCTCTTAAGCATGGCTTCTGTCCTGAGAGAAATTACCAGGTGGAAGACGTATGGCCTTTACTAACCTCACCTTACTTAGCAGCCACTTCTGCCATGTTCTGTTTGTTATCATCAATTCTCTAAGATGATGCCTTATTTAAAGAGAAAGGAACTAGTCTCTCCCTTTTGTGGGAGTAATATCAAGGAATTTGGGGGCATGATTAAATTTACTGCCCTGAGAACCCAGGAAAAGCTTTGTGGAAGTTCTACTGTTTGAGTGGGGGTATTGAAAGGCAAATGTAATTTGAATAAAGTGAGGTGAAATCAATGGAAGTAACGAGGAGGCACCTGCATTATAAGCAGGCGAATTGTGCAGAAAGGACATATTAGGCTGAGGCAATGGGAGGACATGAAGGGAAGCTGCAAACAGGTGGGGATCAAGGTGCGGCTGGACCAAAATGCCAAGCTTAAGGGTGTGGATTTGATTCAGCTGGGAGTAGAATGCTATTGCAGTAGTAGTTTCCAACACAGGTTGCCATCGGGATCTTCCAGGGAGCTGTAAGAATCCTGGTGCCTGAGCCCCATCCCCAGGGAGTGTCATTTAGTGGTTCTGGAATGTGACCTCCATGTCAGGACAGTTGAAATCTTCCCAAGTGATTCTACTGTCTGCCAACGTTGAGAACCACTGCACTGAAGGATTTGAGGAAAGGAGCGATATTATCAGAGATCCCTGGCCACTCTTTCTCTGGGAAAGCGGTAGAGGTTTATAGATGTCTTTTTGTTTGTTTGCTTGTTTGTTTTTAAAGCTGAGGTCCTAAAGACCCTCCTGGCAGTTTGAATGGGTGCCCTGGGGCTCAATCTGAATTCATTAATCCACAGACTTCTCCCTTTTGCCATGCAATATTATAATTCTGATGTAATCTGGAAGAAAGTAAAACTACTCATGTGTTGAGTCTCCAGAATCCAGGGCTTTGAAGCAGCAGATTCAGTCACTGGGATCCTGTCAGGTCTTCTTTAATCAATGAACTTCATGCCTCCTCCTGTATCCGCTCATGTCAGCAAGATGGCAAGGGTTTTTAGGACTTGTAATATCCTCAATTGCTTAAAGTCTATCAGAATCCCCACTTCTCCTCATTGTTTGGTCAGGGTTCTCCAGAGAAACATTATGAGGAGTTGGCTTATGTGACCATAGAGAATGCAAAGTCCCCCGATGTTCTATCTACAAGCTGGAGACCAGGAAAGCCAGTGGCATCGTTCAGTCTAAGGCCCAGGGCCTGAGAACCTGGTGATGCACGGTCATCTCCCAGAGTCGCTTGGAGACAAGGTTTCAGCACCCCTCACATGTACCGAAACCTGTGGATGTTCAACTTTCACATACAAAATGGTGTAGCATTTGCATATTACCCACTTACAACCTTACATGTATTTTAAATCATCTCTAGATTACTTATACCTAATACAATGTAAATTCTATGTAAATAGTAGTTAGACTTCATTTTCAGGGAATAATGACCAAAAAGTCTGCATGTTCAGTATATGCGTTTTAAAAATGTTTTGATCCATGGGTGGGGGGGCATCCCTGGCTAATGAGATCTGACTGTATCCCAGTCTGTAGGAGCAGGTGAGAAAATGGCTCTGCAGGCAATGAGGCAGGAAGCAAAAGGGGCAGATTTCTCCCTCCTCCACCTTTTGTTCCATTCAGACCCCCAATGGATTGGACAGTACCCACCCATGTTGAGACGGCAATTCACTCAGCCCACAGATACAATACTAATGTCATCTAGAAATTCTCGTAGACACACTGAGAAATAATGTATAATCTGGATACCTCGTGGCTAATCACGTTAGCAGTAAAATTATTTCCACCTGCCTCCCCATTTAGCCCTGCATTCTAAGTACAGACAATAACTATACTGAAGTAGCTGTACTAGAGAAACCTGGCGTATAAAATGAATACATCATTAACAGACTGCAGTGGAAACTTTGATACATGGAAATTTAAGGTACTAAATTCAAAAATATTGATGTTTTATTTCATTGCTTATGTATAACAATTCATTTGTGCTTAATACACATTCAACTATGTTATATCTATAACCCAACAATTCTACAAGAGAAGTCTTATTATCCCCATTTCACAAATAAGAAAAATTGAGATTTATAGGTATTTTGAGTTGCCTGATGTCAGAGAGCTAGTAGACAACAGAATGCAATTTGAGTATAGCTTTTCTGATTTAAAATTTTTCTTTTGGGAGAGGTGGAATATAATTTCTCATCATTTTAGCTCAGAAATTTGGGTACATAAACATCCTTGCTTCCTTAGATATAAAATAGATTATATTAAACTCTTTTTAAATTCCATACACATTTTCACCACATTTACTTTATAAAGTAATGAGATAGGTAAACTGTATTTTTTAAATTCTTTTTTTTACTTATTTATGTCTTTCAAATTTCAAAGGCTATCATTTTATGTACAGTTTGTGGGGGGAGGAAACTCTCCATCTCTGTTATGTGCCAATGACATCTGTGTACAATGATGAGTGAGACTGCAAGACTTTTCCATAAATGACCTTCTCTTTCAGGAGGTGAAATGCCAGGAGCATGCCACAGTGCAGGTAAGACTACAATATGGTGTGTACAAGGGGTTGCTAGGATTTTTTTCTCCAATGTTCATCCTTCCTATACTCATTTCTTGGCCTTCCTGGTTGTCTAGTTGTGAATGCCTGCAGTAAATATGCTTCAGGGCAGCTTAAGGGATTTCCTTATATGAATAAGTCAATACTATCTTCTTGTAAATCATTTAGAAATTTTACAAGTTGTTATATGATCCCAAATTATGTATCTGTCACTCTTTTTGTCAAGATGAAATATACAATAATAGTTAACACTTAGAGAATAGTTTGTATATATTTACTTATTTAATATTTACAAAAGCCCTTTGAGTAGGTAATATTATGTGGATGAAGAAACGGCACGGAAGGGTTAGGTAACTTGCTCAAGATCACGCAGCTAATAAGGAAGAGAACTGGGATTTGAATCCAGGCAGCCTGACTCCTGAGTCTAACCACAGTGCCTCCTGCCTTTGAGAAATAAACTAAATGATATTATTCCCATCTGCAGGAAACTCATAATTAGGTTGAAACCAATATGCCATGAAATATGTCAGCTTCTTATATTCTATAATGACTGGGTCGATAAAAACCAGGAGAATTTACTTTAATTAAAGAAATTTGAGTATTAAGATGACTTTTTCAATGAGAATGAAGACCACATGAGAGCTGAAGGAGCCCTTGTGAGGAAATGCATCACACCAGCTCAAGGTCAGCCTGTGATACTCAGTTCCTTCTCTATCTTTAAGTCATTTCCCTCACTGTGAAAGCAAACCCAAGAGCTGGGCTGAGGGATACAGAGTCTTTCATCTTCCAGGCAGGAGGACCACTAGGGAAGGCAGGCTGATGAGAGCTGCAGGGGAGCTGAGCCATTTAAAAAACACACACATGAAAGTAAGAGCTTAAGAGAGAATTTTTATGAGGATGGCAAAGTCCGGTGTACGCTTATGCACACATGCAGGAAACGTTGGTTAAAACTGATCAGGGATTAAAATTCCTTAGACCTTTAAAATGCAAATGATCTGAAAAATGTCATATATTTGAAAAGTAAGCATTCTCATTTTTGGGAGCTACAACATGGTGCTTTGTTTCTGAGAATTTTTTGAAATCTCATGAAATTCACCAGACCTACAGTACAAATTATCAGATAAAAATATTGCTCCTAGGACTTGGGAAAGAATTCCACTGATTTTGCATCCCTCCCTTTTTAGTCCTGCAGGCAGTGGTAGGGCAATTACACTTTTCTTTTTGTAACCTTTGAGCAGATAGTGGCACAAACATTTCTGTGTAAATTGGAAAGACGGTGTCACTAGCTCCTGTTTTTCAAAGCAGTGAATTCCCACTCACTGCTCAGGTCTCTGGGAGATTGAAGTCAGGTGCACACATTTTCAATGACACCATTTTTCCCTTTGTCCTTCCAGACTTGCTGCTGCAGTTTTCTCTCACTAACACGTGCTGCCAGCTAGGTTCTTCGACAGGAATAGTGAGTGCTCTGTCTCTCTTACTGGGACTCTCTAATTACAAGGTGAGGTTTGAAGATTTCAGCTTATTTTGGCACACAGGGTGGTGACTCAAGATTTAATTCTCTCCTCGGGCTATCTAATTAATAAAACTCTCTAATTTTTGTCAGGATACATTCAGCAGGGGTTTAAATAACTAGTTCTCAAAGAGCCCTATTTTGCTTTTGTCAAAGGCTGTTCTTTAAATCTGCTAAAAATATCCCAGAATACAGTAAATGGAACGCACAACTTCCACCCCTTGTAAAGATATGGTAAATCGCTTGTGATTTGGCTGTTTTAAATATATGTCAAGGAGCAGAGAGATGCAGGAATTTTTGGCACCAAAATTCTGTAACTCGAATGACTCAAGATGTGTCTTCTCCACCCAGAGGGCTGGGGATAAGAGAGTTTAAAATTCTTAGATTTGTCCTTTCTTCCTTTCACTTCTGTTCTCTTCTTTATTTTAAATATGCATTTTCTGCCTCAAAAAAAATAATTTTCACTGCATGGTGAATTCAACTGGAGTTGCATTTTTCTTCCAAGAAATTAAATAAATTAAATAAATAAATTCTACCATGATTGGCAGTCAGGGATAGAAAAGCCACCTGACCTGTGAAAAGAAACAAATTATATATTAGATCAAGGCGTATATCATTATTTTGGAAATGTCTCTTAAGAAGATTCCCAAATGGTGATTTTGATTTGCTTATAGAAGGATGTATGCTGTGCCATTAAAACAGCATTTTAGTTATTTGGTTTATTCTAATGAATTTTCTCAATTTTTTAATTTTTTTTTCAATTTGGGAAAAGAATATGTTAAGCACCTTAATTTATACTTATTGAGCATCTTATACATGCTAAGCAGTAAAACGTGACTCCTGTGTTTTTAATTTTACTTTAGGAAATTATTGTTCATCCAATGAGTATGTATTGAGCATCTTGTATGTAACAACATGATGTGAAATAGAGAACGAAACAGACAGAAATCTCTTCCTTCCTTGAATAGGTATTATAGTGGGAGGAATAAACAGCCAACAAGATAACCAAAAAACAACATTATTCTTGATGAAAACAAGTGTTAAGGACGAAAGTAAAATGTAGAAGTGTGACTATAAAGCGTTCCTGGGAATTGCAATGTTAGAGAGAAGCCAAAGGTATAGTAGAGGAAAACTAGAAAGAAGTAGGGGTCTAATGTCAAAGGGGGAAGAAAGCTTCAATACAAAGCCCTGTATAAGAGGGGCTAAGGGACTTCCGAGATGTATTTGATATATTGTCTGACCCCAAGACTGTTACAAATCAGTATTAAAGAATTGTTATGATATGGATCTACTTACCAAATTATTGGCAGATTCCAAGGTTGAGCAATTTGGCTTCCCAGAAACCTAAACCAAAGGGAGAGGGGGAGGGAAATAAACTCATTTTATTCAATTTATTTTTAAAATGGTATATTGAAAATATATGTCCATGCAGAGTCCCTGGAACATGTGGACTACCTTGGTAACCCCAAGATGGAAACAACATCCTCCTTTTGCTACCAGTAAACAAAATCATCGTCATCTTTGTGTGGCAGAAAATGTTCGCAGTATCTAGGCCATTTCTATATTCAGCCCTACGCTGAACTGGGGCACAGCTGATGCATTCATTTCAGACAGAACCAATTGCTGCAGATGGACTTTCCATTCATCAATGGGCATAGTCGCTAATTTGGCAGAACTGATGAGTTTAATTGTGGCATATTCTGCTTCTTTCATGTACAGAGTCCTGGTGTTACTCTAAATACTTTAGACCTTCAGGCAGAAAACATCATCACTGTAGAAGTCTGTTACTCTTGACATTGGTGTCAGCCAGATGACACTGATTCTAGACTACACAGTGTATGCTGACAGAGCTGGGAGGCTGTGCAGAGGGCTTTTCCCTCTACATCTAGGTTCCATAGTAACATGTATTCTAGCGGTGCCCAGTTGAGTTGTTAATGACAAAAGTTACTCTCAGGTTACTGGAGTGTTCTACTTTAATAAAATCCCATCTAAATGTGTCAAAAATATACATTAGGGGAAAAGAATTCATAGAATGAAATAATCCCTTACAATATGTAAATGTTTCCCGCAAAGTCCTATAAATATTCAATTACAGCTGCATTTTAAAATTGCCCAATTTTCCAAATATAGGTTTTTATATTTATTGCATAACATGAGTTTCAGGAGAACAGCAAATGTCACAGTTACTATTTGTAATCGAAACTTTTTGAAAATGAGAGATCTTGTGGGTCAAACTGAATGTTGCAAAGTTTATTCTATTAAAAAAATAAAGCACCATTATGTGTCAGAGGATCAGGCAAGGCCGGATCTAGAGTTCAGGCAAGCAGGTGGGCAGGCAGATGGACTGAACAGTGAAGAGGTGGGTAGGCAAACTGGCAAGCTACTCCATCCATGTACAAGGGAGGATGGGTAGGCGGGAACCAGTGAATGGCAAGACAGACTGGCATCCAGGGGAGCATCAGAAAATGTGGTTGGTGGACTTCAATGTTAACAGATAGCCTGTTTGCTTAGCGCTTTCTCTGTGTGGGCAAGTCACCTGCTACATGTAGGCAGTCCTGGCCCACAGGCTTGCAAAGAGCCAGAAAACATCAGGAGCTCAAGTGAAGTTTACCCATGATCAGAGATTCTAAAATAAGCCTCAGAATAGCCTTGTGACTATGAAGGAGTAGATCCTTAACAGAGCCTGCTCTGTGTCCCTGGGAGTTGATGATAGCATAAATAACTTCACATTCTGCATGTGCACTGCATGGCCATGACAGTCAGTGTGTGGTTCAAGAGGCTGGTGGCCTTCCTTGATAGAGCAGGAGACCCTGATGGAGTTGGGAGTCAGCTTCTCTTGAGGTTCTGTCTTGGGTAGGTATAGTTAAACATGAATAAACATACCCTGTGGCTAATATTTTTAAGTTCCTAAGAAAAGGGTCTGTTGAACTGGAGACAATGAAAAAAGCAGGTAGGTATCAAGAAGAGTGCTGGCTTTTCAGTAAGAAAGCAGGGAGGAAATTTGGGTGGTTTCTTTCTTCCTATGACAAAATACCATGGTTAGCACTCTGAAAACACAGAGGGAGCTCACCACTAAATATAAGCAGGAAAGAAACAGAACCCACTGGGCCAGATGAGATTTCAAGTGAGCCTTTGAAATCAGAGATTGTCTGCATGTTCACAGTCCTCAGTGTTCGAGAGTGGGTGTTGTACTCCTTCCTAGAGATGTGTCCATTCTTCTAACAAACCTAAGTTTCCCAGCTCTTATGATATAATCTGGCTTTGTAATTTTTAGCTGAAGGAAGCAGAAAGAAAATGGAAATTTCCAGTTCCAGATGGTGGTATGTGTTTACAGAGTACATTTATTCACTACTTTAATGAATTTCCTTAGTACTAGCTGTGGCAAATTCTGCATGACTACCAAGACCTTTTAGTAAGAAACCAACTCTCAGCTAACTTTCTTCAGACCTCAAGCTTACCTTCTTATTTTATCTTGAGTACTCTAAATCCTCCACTAGTGATTTTAAGTTTGAAGCCTACCAAAACTTCCATTTTGACTGACTTATACTTTCTCCTCGCTCCCTAATTTTACCCATTTCTATAGAGTCAGTTACCCTCTAAGCACCCATGAGTGCCAAATATAAAGCCACTCTCCAGTGACTCTCAAAATATGTTCTCTGAACCAGCAGTAACAGCATCATCTCGGTTATCAGTAGATACTCAAGTTCTTTAAAAAAAAAATACAATTTATTAGAGAAAGTTCAGTGTAAAAATAAATACATATACATTCCAAGGAAACATAATATGTAACTACATCAAACCAAACTGGTAGTAAATATAATTTCTTGTCTTAATTGGCTTCACTGTAGAGATATTAAAGAAAAAAACCAGTTTGCATTTTCAATGTAATGAACATTTTTTTGAATTTGTCATTTATGTAGGGTATGATATATTATAAAATTTGATTAAAACAATATCATTTATGAAATTGATATTTTCCTCACAAAAGACATTTCCATTTTAGAAAATAAATTTTATACATTTTCAACTCAATTATTACATCTCTATTGATCTCTATGAATGATAATGAAAATGCTATTTTAACTTTATGTAGCTTAGATAAATGTTCTCCCTTGATATTCCAGAATTACTTTTGTAAAACTAAAGAGATTCAAAACTCCCTAGATAACACATGGAAAGACTTCTTGAAAATCAGATAGTCATATAAACTTCTAAATATTCTCTACAATTTTATACAATTATATGAAAGGATCATATCTGTCAATGTGCATTGTACGATTTTTCCTTTCAAGAAGTGAAAATTGATGTAAACAAAAGAATATATAATTATAAAAGGTAGTCACAGAAATGCATTAGTGAAAATGACTGAAACCATTTCCTCTGAACTTAATGTGATAGATAATTTTGAGGAGTATAATTTTATTATTAATGACTTATTGACCTATTTTTAAAGGATGTATTTCTAAATAGTTGTACAGTAAGTAATTAAATGCAATCTTTTAAAATCTTTAAGATACTTGAATTCTTAATCCTCTTCCCACAGACCTATAATACCAGAAACTGTAAGGGCGATAGCCAGTAATCAAGCTCCACAGGTGATTCTGACAACTAAAGTTTGATAACCACTGCTTTTGCTTGTACTATTCTTAGTTCCATGCTGGCATAGCCAGTTAACTACAATTTTGTGTCCAAAATAGAAACCATAATCTTAAATCTAACCCTAAACTCTCCCACTTATGCTATTCTGTATTTCAGTCAATATCATCCCTCAGTTTCTTAAGGCAGAAATTTGGGGATCATTCTGGATACTTCTTTCTTGACCTTCCATATTCAACTAATCACCACATCTTGTTTAATTTTATTTCCAGAATGTACTTGCCACCTGTCTGTTTCTTTCCTTCATCAGTCCTGCCTCTTGATCTATGTTGCCATCATCTCCTGCCTGGACTCCTGGAATAATCTCCCAACAGGTATTCCTGTTGCCTTTTTTGGTACACAGCAATCTACGTTCCACGTACTGTTTCCACAATTTTGATTCTGTCAGTCCTTTCTTGAGACACTTTCAAGAACCCACATCTTCAGTTGGGTCTACAAAGCCAATGCTTCTCAAAGTATAAGTGGAAAAAAAACTAGCTACTCAATAAGATCTCTTAGGATAGGGCCTAGAAATTTGTATATAATAATATGTTAAGAATTCCAATCACAACAATTCCTCATAAAATTTTATTTTCAAATATTTGGTGTTACAATGTGCAATCAATAAAAGTTTACATTTTATGTGTCATTCACCAAAATTTTTTTTCATATTTTTAAAGGATTTATTTATTTGAAAGGCAGAGTTACAGAGAGAGAGGGAGAGACAGTTAGAGTGAGATCTTCTATTCATGGGTTCACTACTGAAAAGGCCGTGAAAGTCTGGGCTGGGTGGGGCCAAAGCCAGGAGCCAGAAGCCAGGAGCCTCCTCCGTGTCTCCCACATGGGTGACAAGAGTCTAGGTATTTGGCCCATCCTCAACTGCCTTTCCCAGACCACCAGCAAGGAGCTAGATTGGAAGTGCAGCAGCTGGGACTTGAACTGGTGCTCATATGGGCGCCAGCATTGCAGTTGGTGGCAAAAGAACATTGGCTTCTCATTCACCAAAATTTTGAACTTATAATTTTCACCAAATGTGTCACTCAAAATTGAATCCAGAAAAATAATGTTTAAAGTGTCACAGAGAAAATTAAAAATTAAAACTAAAACTATGTGTATTCTGTTACATATAAGTGTGATATGATGGTCAAAAAGTATTTGTAAGCACAAAATATAAAAGATGAATATCTTAGAAGTATAGAATAATAAAATGAATTCATATAGAAAAGGTGAAAATTTCTAAATGGTAAGGAAGAACTTATTAAAATATTTCAAATAAATTATGGTTATCAGATTATATTTGATATCTTTTAAAATATTTTTAAGAATATTATAATTTTCTGCATCAATTTTTAAAATATACCATAAGTTAAATGCTTTGTGACTATTTAATATTATGATTTTTTTTCTGAGAGATCAATAATGTATTGAATTAAGTTATTGCAAAGGAGTAAAAAATATAAAACACTCTACTCACTCAGGATACTAGTATTTGAGGAATATTTTTCCATCCCAGCTAGATAAGCTCTTGATTGACCTAAAAGTGTTTAACAGATTCATCTTATTTGTAAGCAGACATTGAGGTAACCTACTCTGATAGATTAGTGGGAACGTGGTTGTTTCCCAAATTCAAAAAGTCTTGTAAGATCCATTCTTATTGAACTGTACCTCAGAATGAGCCTTAAAATAAGACTGGCCCCCAAAAGACTTGGGCAAAAGCATGGTTATATATCCAATCAGAACCATTTAATCTCCAAGGCTTTGGAGACATCAGTCAAAGCAATGCTTCCTATCTCACCCAGTCTGGTCTGGATAGATGAGAACATAGGAACATGCAGAAAAGGCAGATGCAGATAGGAAGTATCCAAAGACCATGAAATATGAAATTTTTTTAGAGAGTTATACCACTGCTGAGAATTTGAGAGGGTGGGAGCATGGGTGGAAGAGAGGACAAGATGGAAAGTATCACTATGTTCCTAAATCTGTATATATGAAATACATGAAATGTTTCCATCTTATATAAATAAAAAAAATTTAAAAAAAGAGTAATGGTGCCACTAAAGTAGATATTCTCCAAGGCTGAGTTCTATATACATGAGAAACCTCTACAGCTCAGTTCATCTGTTCTCCAGAATAAGCATAATAAATTATTTATTTTTGCAGTTAACATATCCATGGGAATAATTTTCATATTATGACTGGTTAACCAAAACTCTATTATATTATTTATGACATTGTACCTTTCCAATTTAAAAAAGTTGTACTGATAACAACTCTATTTTTTAGAGTATACTTTTGTATTTCTTTATGAAAAATATCTTTCTTTTATAACTCTACCTGATCTCAAATGATAAGACAGAAGACAAATGTAGAAACAATACTAGAACCATCACTAACTTTTCATATATTTCCTACTTCTAATTTTTATATCTTCATATTTTCTGAAAATTAACTATATCTAAAAAAAAAAAAAAACAAACCAATTTGACCAGATTTGGAATTCCTTGTTTTTACAGCAAGGATCTGGGGTTGATATGTTTTGGTTAGAATCTTTCCCATATTTCTGTATTTAATAATTTATCTGTCTTCTGTAACTGCATTATTTTACCTATGAAACAGATGTACCTGGTGAAAACCTCTTCTCCCATTATCTTATAATATTTCCCTTTCTACTCCTTTACTAATATAAAGGACTTTTTCACAATGTTAGTATTTATTTGCTACACTCCAGTTATACCTGGGGAAAAGTGGGAATTAAGTGATACCTTTGAGGCAAAAATATTAAGTTAAAGGGTTCAAAGAATACCAAATGCTAATAAGAGGGAGAAAGAAAAATTCACTGGGTGAACATTTGGAAATTAAGCTTGCATTAAAACAAGACAATAACATGAATAACATACAAATGTGTAGTAGTGAATGCAAAGGAAGAAGAGTCAGGGAAGAAAAATCCCAAGGAAGGAGAGGAGGAAGTGTGAGCCATGTGATTCTCTCAGGGAATAGTGAGAACCAAACAAAAGGTCAAAAATCTTGAGGTAGGCGCATGCTTTCAGACATCAGTAGTAGCAGTGTGGCTGGAGGTGAGTGACCAAAAAGAGAAAGCTAAGAATTGAGGCCAGAGAGTTGAAATTGGACTGGGTCACAGATAATGTTACAAATGACTGCAAGGGCTTATACTTTTATTCTGAGTTGAGAAGCCATCATGTGGTTTGCAGCAGAGACATGATATGACATGACAGGATCACCCTGGTTGCTGGGTTGAGATAAGGCTGAAGTAGAACAAAGATCAACTGCAAAGGCTCATTAGGAGACAAAGACATTTCCACATCAGAGATTTCTTGGTGATTTTACTAAGGGAGTGGCAAATGGAGGTGCTGAGAAGTGATCAGAGTGTGGGTAACATTTGAAGTTATAATACACTTCACTAACTAGAAAAATTTAAAAATAGTTTATAGGTTTGGTGAAAATAAAGCATGGCATCAATAATATTTAAGGATATTTCAAAATATGAGTCTCTTACTGCCTCTGACACCATAAGGCAAAAGGTACTGAAGAAAGGTAGGGGTGGCTATCCTAGCATAAACTAAATGTCTACAGGCAGGTTGTTGGCCTTTTGTGCAGGAAAACCTGGACTCATGCCAGTGCTTGGGGCTAGTAGACAGTCAGCCTACCTGATCCTGATTTCAGAGGGAGCAGGGAGATTAGGATGACAACACAAGCCACAAAAGAAGACCAGCTGGAAAGCACTTGACGCTGCCTAACACAATTAGTTCAATGATGAAGATGCCCAGGCATGTGGTAAAGGTGAAAATATGAATGTGTAGCCATATGTGTTCCCTTTAGAGTGATATTTTCTCAGCAGGCTGGAGGCATGAGGTTTGCGAGGTGCACAAAGTCAGAACACACAGAACTGAGCATTTGTTTTTTGAGCTAAAACAGTCAGATTCCCTTCCAACCAACAACACACCCAGAGCTCTCAACTTTGTCCCAGAAGGTTCTTTGTTCTCCTATTTGAACATCCATCTGCTAGCTGACAGCTTGGGGATTTGAGCATTTAATTCTCTTTCCTGCCAGGAACCAGCCCTTCCTGCTAGACTTAAGACTGACTGATTGCCAAAGTAGCCAATTAGTCTTATCTCTTTTCCAAAGAGACACCAGCTACATTTTCACACGAAAGGGAATATTCCAAGTTATAAAATCCAGAGGAACACAATGCCAGTAGAGAGTTTAGGCAGTGGAAGAGAAGTGATGATTTCAGAAGAGGGAATGTAGATAATAGAAATCCAGTATAACAAAGTTGGATGGAATAAACCAAAAACCTAATCCAGGTCCCTGTAGTCACATTTTTATCTTGGGCAATAAAAGTTCTTTGCCAGAAAGCCATGGACAGATTTAATTAATGCTGTTAGGATGATTTTTACCTAGCAATAAAATATTCATATGTCTAGTTACAGAGATAAAATAACCTTTCATATTGCTATGACTACATTTTCCTTTATCTTCTTCACTTTCACTGGCTCTCATGACATTGTAGATCAAATTGACCCCAAATCTTTAACTACTCCTTCAAGGTGATTTGTACATTTTTCACCTTTCCCGCTTCTCTCATGTCTTCATCTCTTTAGTTTTTCTAATGTACTCACACGTAATTGCATAGCATTATAATATTCTATTAAGCTAAATCACTAAGCTTTGAGATTTACTGTTGCTAGATCAAAGCCAAGGACCAAGATATCATGCTCTTTGAGAAAGACACTAGTATATACACACTCATCAGACAAGCCATCTTGGCCACAAGATAGTTTGTTAACCTATTAGTGTAAGTTGGCTCCTATTTTAGGCTCCTAAGTAAGCTCTGATAATCTTTCTAAGAGGATAACAAGGGTGTTTAAAACTTTAAAGCATTAGACAACAGTACATAATTCAGAGCCTTTACATTTTTCATTTTACACTCCCAAATTTTGAGACCAACCTAAGGGGGTTGCTCTAGTTGTCCATGGTTCTAATTTTAAAATCATTCATTTATTTAACCACATCTGCTTATGTCAAATGGATTCCCCACATCCTTTTGTATGATACATATTATCAGCTGTCTCCAGCACTTCAGGTGACTGTTCTACTGTAGTGATTGAAATATACACTGATCTAAATAGTTCTTTTTCAATAAACTCTTTAGAAAAGTTTCAGTGATTAAAAACTTTCCAGTCCTGAAGATGCTGCACTTTGGGAGAATGACACTTAGAAAATAAAATAGAAGAAGTGAAAGAATGTTGAAGAATGAAGAGCAAAGTAATGTGCAGAATAATTGGCCACACAATGTACTAATATGTTCAAGTTAAAATAGTCATTTAGGAAGAAGTAAACTTTAAAATTTGAGGAGAAGCGAGGTTAAACTGAAAAGAGTATCAAGTTCAAGGATGAGTTCAATAATTGCATTGACTGGACACAGACATGAACTTGCTTTATCCACGCTTTGCTTTCTCGTTGTTCCCACCACACTCTGTGTGATGGCAGAGTGGCCCATGAGCAGATCTACTACTCAGTCAAGTCCTTAGAGGGACTCTGCGTACTAGCATGTTATGGCCCACAACCATATCTACTACACGGGCAAGTCCTTGGAGGGGCACTGTGAATAGCGGCATGCTCGTTATGTAGAGAATTTTCCAAATAAGTCCTCAAAACCCATCTGACGTCTGAAGAGCAGTGGCAGAAATTTGATGTTCAGTGCAGCTCAGACTGGATTGATCACATGATCTATGAGGTAGAACCACACATTCTTCTCTTTAGACACTCCTTTCCAAAAAAATCAGCATCAATGAGTTTTATCTGGAGACTGTCAATTAAATGTTTTTCACATTTCATGTTTATGTGATGTTCTGGCGTTATGACGTAATGGGTAAAGCTGCTGCCTGCAAAGCCAGCCTTCTCCATAGGCTCCAGTTCTAGTCCTGTTTGCCCACTTCCAATCCAGCTCCCTGCTAATGGCCAAGGAAAGGTAGCAGAAGATGGCCCAAGTACTTGGGCCCCTGCCACCCATGTGGGAAACCCAGATAAAGCTCCTGGCTTTGACATGGCCCAGTAGGCTGTTGCGGCCATTTAGGGAGTATACCAACTGATGGAAGATCTCTCTCTCTCTCTCTGTCTTTTCCTTTTTCTCTGTAACTCTGATTTTATACACACACACACACACACACACACATATGTGAATATAAGGTAGTATCCCATGAATAATTTAACATTGTATATCATTCTTCCATACCTCTGCATATTCTTCTCAGCAACAGAGCTCAGTTAAATGCACCTACAATTAGATTACTGTAATACATCTAAGATAAAATTTCTTCTAGTCAGTTTGTCTCTTAATATAAATGCCTGTTGACTTTATCTCTTACTTTTGTTAATAGAGTTTGCATATTTCATTTTTTTGCATATTGCATTTTTTTAAAAAAGTTCAAGGATGATGAAACATTGATGTCAATTTAATACAAATTGGTATCCATGAAATATAGTGGAAAGTAGGGTCTGGTTCTTTGCATAATTTAGATTACAGTAGAATAATATGGTTTGCATACATTTGGAATACAATCAGCTAGCAAGGGAATTATCTCAGGACTATGCTAGAACCATATGAGATTATCAAGGACAACAAATTACTTCCTTTATTACAATGTCACATTTACAAAAGGAAATCCATATAAAAGATCAATTTCAACACTAAATTAGAGAATTTCTCACTGGAAACCTGAAAGAAATCAAAAGAGAACAAAGATAAAAATTGGGTATGTGTTTTATGTAAATATGGAAATTTATCGGTGAAATTAAGACTTTCCTTGCAGGAAAGTGAATTTGACTTAACTACAGAAAAATTTATGAATTATTTTATTCCTCAGTGGGGACTGCCTGTTTTCCATTGCCAGACAGAAAGAGATCCAAATAAAATAAATGAGTAAATTCTGTAGTATACAACAATAATGATGCTACTGCATTTGTCACTTTTCAAAGTGCAGGAGGAGAAAAGAAATGAAAGGGAATGTTGAGTTACCAGCTGATTAAATTTAAATGTTATGAAACTTTGCCTTTTGTTGTGATCCTTGCTTTCATGAAGGCAAACAGGAAAACCAATGAAAAACCTCCCTGTATATTTGCTAAGTTGGACCACATCAGGTATTTCTGGCAATTCATCTACCTTAGACACACACTCATATGAGAAAGTATTGTTTTAACCCACAACCCTTGAAGTCCTAAGCTGAACATGATAACCTTGCCAGTGAAATACAGTGCACCAAGTACCTCTGCACTTTGCTACTATTGGTAGAGTCTAGGCAGTCTTGTCAGAACAAGGGCTGCATCTCTTTTGGGAAACCAGGGTTTGAAAGAGATATGGTGTGTCCCTTAAGCTAAAAGAGCCCAACAGCTTTCAGACTAGCATTAGCATTTAAAACTCTGGCTATGTTTGAAATTGATTGATGGCAATATGTGCTTGAAGAGCCTCCCTCTTAGTTCCTTTTACATGTGGCTCAGGTAGTCTTTGAGTGGGAAAAGAATTCTAAATTCTAACTTAGGAAAGTTGGCTTGTGGAAATGAGGGTTGCCATTGATCTGAAAATATCCGCAGTGCAGCTGTCATCCTACCACTGACTGTTCAGTATCAGTCAAATCCTGCACTCGGAGACTACACGTATCTCAAGTGCTCCTTTTGTGTATCTATTCCTTTGGGTATGTGCAGCCATATCTGTTCTTTTTTTTAAAGATTGGTTTACTTATTTAATTGAAAAGCAGAGTTACAGACAAAGGGGGGGGGGAGAAAGAGAGAGAGAGAGATCTTCCAACGGCAAATTCATTCTCAAAGTGGCCACAATGGCCAACATTGGGCCAAGCTGAAGCCAGGAGCTTTATCTGGGTCTCCCATGTGGGTGCAAGACCCCAACTTCTTGAGCCATTTGCTGTTGCTTCCCAAGTACATTAGCAGAGAGCTGAATCAGAAGTGGAGCAACCAGGACTTGTACTGGTGCCCACATGGAATGGCAGTGTCACAGGCAGTGGCTTAACCCACTAGGCCACCATGCTGGCCCTTTTCTTCCTTTTATACACATCAAAGTGATTTTCACAGGTTTATATTGGAATATATTCTGCAAACATATACTTCCTAGCTTAGAGTCAATGATGTCATATAAATACCAATATATCTATCTCATATATATATATATATATTCATTCCTGTGTACACTGAATAAAAGGAGGAAAAGTCTCAGAACCTCCCAGTGTCTGGGCACATATATGGCACATATACTTAATAGCAACATTGTATCAACAGCAAGAGTCCAGGGCAAATATGGCTCAGCTTCCTGGTCTCCAGTTAGATTCAATCAATAGAAGGCATAGGGCAGAGATGGGGAGCAAGTTGAGGTAAGAATTCTTGGTTTCTAGTCTTCCTTCTTCCAACTTCGAATGCAACTCCAGAAGTAGCTGCATCTCTGTGGTTCCAGCTCCCCTTGGGCAGCGCCTTTCTCGCAGACTCCAGCTCCCAAAGGCAGCCCAAGCACTTGTATGCTGCTAAAGATGTTTCCTAGCCTTGTCCCTTCAGTTGTGCATGTGGTATGTGGCTTCTTTGTGTCCCATGTCTGAATTGCCTGCCTAGTCTGTTTTCCCTTTCAGCTCTTCTAATACTTTTAAACTAGTGCTCACACTAAATTCCTTTTGCTTTAATACCGGACATAGGTCTGTTTCCCTGAGTACACTCAGACTGTTACAATGAAGTAGAATGCAAACAGTCAATTGCTGTCTGGAAAGCCCAAAACCATAGCATCTGGCATTGATTACTATGTACTTCTATATGAACTTTTGACCATAAGTGTATCTTACTTGCAAAAGTGTTAACATATGCAGTAGTTTTTGCTAATCTTCTCATAAAAGGGGGTCATTCTCTGGCCATTCTAAATACATATAAACCCAGAACAACCTGCAGGCTGACTTGAATGCAGTCTGTTTGGTGAGAGGTGCAGAAATGTGCTAAAGCAGTGATTCTTAACCTGAGTTTCACATAGCATAACCTAGTTGCTAAGAAAATTTTGTATATTTAAGAAAAGTACATTGTCTAGGTTGCACCACATATGAATTAAAATGAGAGACCTTGGGAGTGGAACCCAGGTAGCAGTACATTTTAAGGCTTTCTAGGGAATTCCAGAGTGTACCCAGGATGAGAACCAGTTGGTTAAAGGGCATTTCTTTCTTTTTGTTTTGTTTTGTTTTCTTTCTTTTTAAAAAACTTTTATTTAATAAATATAAATTTCCAAAGTACAGCTTTTGGATTACAGTGGTTTTTTCCCCCCATAACCTCCCTCCCACCCACAACCCTTCCATCTCCCACTCTAAAGGGCATTTCTTTTACTAACCCACTTGCTGATGGAGATAACTAGGTTGGTGCTAGCTGATTTAGGTAGTTACTTCCTCTTGTTCCACCCACCAGTCAGCATTATCATTGACTGATCATAGCTATGGAAACAAATGGAACCCGTACTCATGACAGTGCATGTGAGTAGAATCAGAGTTGATGTGGTTGTAGCAAAGGTGATGGCCACCATGATTATAAACTCACTCTCCTTGATCTTGCCAGCTTCCAGGAATCATGAAGTGAGGCTGAGTTATCAATATTGGGCAGAAGAGTCAAGGTGGGATTCCATTTCAGATATCTTAAAAATTATGTTTTCTCACATTGATCAAAAGTAGATACTATCGGAAGCCGAGCCACGGGACCGAGCTGCGCAAGCTGCAGGGTCTGCGCGCCAGTGCTCGAAGGGGAGTGCGTGCCACACAGACAACAGTGGGGAGACTTGGGACGTCCAGGGCTCCGAGTCCACACATCGGCGCTGGAAGGGGAGCGGACCTGCGTGGAGAACGTGGGAGCCCACAGTTCGGGACACCAGTGGCAGAATCAACACACCAGCGCTGGAACGCGAGGTGAGCTGAACCTCAATAGCCCGAGACACCGGCAGGCAAGCGGAGAGAGGAGACTAGAGGGAACGACCCCCGGGGGGTGGGGGGGACTTCACCAGGCTAACTGGAAGAGAGAAAAAAAAAAAAAAGGTGACTGGTACGGACACGGGTTTCTCTCTCTCCGCTCACCTCTCAAGGACGAGCAAGACAAAGAGCAGGCGCCATCTTGGACATACGTCATAAGCAGAGCGACCTCAGGTCTGCACCGGCCCTGAGCCTAGCAGAAAAACCTGACTCTGGGCGGGGCGAATTAACAGGAGATTAGGACCTAGTAAATTTGTGGTGCTACTGAACTGAGACTGTGAAAAAAGAGACGGTGGGGGAGAGAACTCACGGAATTCACGTGAGCACTCTCCAGAGACGCTACAATTCCGTAACTTTGGCAACCCAGTGGGAGACTGAAGGAGAATTTGAGCCCACTCTGAGGGCAGAACAGATTCCCTGTGTGGTCCTTGGGAAAGAGCTTCCGATCTCTGGCTCCTGTGGGTATATCATTTGCCTGCTAACTACCTCCAACTTCGTTCAGCTGTGCAGAATAACTTCCCTTTTGAATCAAAAAAAGAGAGAGAGAGGTTTACCACGCCTAACCTGGGAGTGTCACCTTTGGCACACCAAACAGAGCTCTCAGGCCACACCCATCTCAAGCCCTAAGGCTCCATCAAAAACAGATAGTCCACTTAATCTAGAGCCATAGTATAACAAGAAAAAGCACCACAGTGAAGAAACCAAATATCTCCAATATGCCAAATAACAAACGCAAAAACCAAGGTAATAAAAACAAGGAAGTCACCATGAAGCCCTCAAATGAAAAAGACACCCCAATTCAAGATTATGAGGATGATGACATAGAAGAAATGCAAGAAGCAGATCTCAAAATATTGATAAGAACATTAAGAAGTTCTCAAAAACAAATTCTTGAACTACAGAAATCCTTAATGGACAAGATAGAAAATCTCTCTCGTGAAAATGAAATATTAAGGAGGAATCAAAATGAAACGAAACAACTAGTACAACAGGAAACTGGGATAGTGACTGAAGTGAAGAATTCAATAGATCAAATGAAAAACACAATAGAGAGCCTTACAAACAGAATGGGTGGAGCAGAAGAGAGAATATCGGACTTAGAAGACAGAGAACAGGAAAGGATACAGTCAAACCAAAGAAAAGAAGAGGAAATTAGAAATCTAAAACATATTGTCGGGAATCTTCAGGATACTATTAAAAAACCCAACATTCGGGTTCTAGGAGTTCCTGAAGGCATGGAGAGGGAGAAAGGATTAGAAGGCCTTTTTAGTGAGATATTAGCAGAAAATTTCCCAGGTTTGGAGAAGGACAGAGAAATCCTAGTACAGGAAGCTCACAGAACCCCTAATACACACGACCAAAAGAGATCCTCACTGCGACACGTTGTAATTAAACTCATCGCAGTGAAACATAAAGAAAAGATCCTAAAATGTGCAAGAGAGAAACGTCAGATTACTCTCAGAGGATCTCCAATCAGACTCACAGCTGACTTCTCATCAGAAACTCTACAAGCTAGGAGGGAATGGCGAGATATAGCCCAGGTACTAAGAGAGAACAACTGCCAGCCCAGAATATTATATCCTGCAAAGCTATCATTTGTGAATGAAGGTGAAATAAAGACTTTTCATAACAAACAGAAATTGAAAGAATTTGTTGCCACTCGTCCAGCCCTGCAAAAGATGCTTAAAGATGTGTTACACACAGAAACAAAGAAACACAGTCATCAATATGAAAGAAGGTAAAGGAAGGAAACCAAGGAAGGAAAGCGCACAGCAAAAGATCACAGGGAATTCAAAGCATATATTAGAACTTATCTTTGAAAAAAGAGCGGGCGTAGCCATCTTAATATCAGACACCATAAACTTTACCACAAAAACTGTTAAGAGAGACAAAGAGGGACACTACATAATGATTAAGGGATCAATTCAACAGGAAGATATAACAATTATCAATGTATATGCACCTAACTACAGGGCACCGGTTTATCTAAAAGATTTGTTCACGGACTTAAAGGGAGACTTAGACCCCAATACAATAGTACTGGGGGACTTCAATACTCCACTCTCAGAAATAGACAGATCAATAGGACAGAAGATCAACAAGGATACAGTAGATTTAAATGATACTATAGCCCAAATGGATCTAACAGATATATACAGAACTTTCAATCCTACAGCTAAAGATTTTACATTCTTCTCAGCAGTACATGGAACCTTCTCTAGGATTGACCACATACTAGGCCATAAAGCAAGTCTCAGCAAATTCAAAAGAATTAGAATCATACCATGCAGCTTCTCAGACCATAAAGGAATGAAGTTGGAAATTAGCAACTCAGGAATCCCTAGAGCATACGCAAACACATGGAGATTGAACAACATGCTCCTGAATGAACAATGGGTCATAGAAGAAATCAAAAGAGAAATCAAAAACTTTCTGGAAGTAAATGAGGATAACAGCACAACATACCAAAACTTATGGGACGCAGCAAAAGCAGTGTTAAGAGGGAAGTTTATATCAATAGGTGCCTACATCAAGAAATTGGAAAGGCACCAAATAGATGAGCTTTCAAGTCACCTCAAGGATCTAGAAAACCTACAGCAAACCAGACCCAAATCTAGTAGGAGAAGAGAAATAATTAAAATCAGAGAAGAAATCAACAGGACTGAATCAAGAAAAACATTACAAAAAATCAGCCAAACGAGGAGCTGGTTTTTTGAAAAAATAAACAAAATTGACACCCCATTGGCCCAACTAACTAAAAAAAGAAGAGAAAAGACCCAAATAAATAAAATCAGAGATGAAAAAGGAAACGTAACAACAGACACCACAGAAATAAAAAGAATCATCAGAAATTACTACAAGGACTTGTATGCCAGCAAACAGGGAAACCTATCAGAAATGGATAGATTCCTGGACATATGCAACCTACCTAAATTGAACCAGGAAGACATCGAAAACCTAAACAGACCCATAACTGAGACAGAAATTGAAACAGTAATAAAGGCCCTCCCAACAAAGAAAAGCCCAGGACCAGATGGATTCACTGCTGAATTCTACCAGACATTTAAAGAAGAACTAACTCCAATTCTTCTCAAACTATTCAGAACAATCAAAGAAGAGGGAATCCTTCCAAGTTCTTTCTATGAAGCCAGCATCACCTTAATTCCTAAGCCGGAAAAAGATGCAGCACTGAAAGAGAATTACAGACCAATATCCCTGATGAACATAGATGCAAAAATCCTCAATAAAATTCTCGCCAATAGAATGCAACAACACATCAGAAAGATCATCCACCCAGACCAAGTGGGATTTATCCCTGGTATGCAGGGATGGTTTAATGTGCGCAAGACAATCAATGTGATACACCACATTAACAGACGGCAGAAGAAAAACCATATGATTATCTCAATAGATGCCGAGAAAGCATTTGATAAAATACAACACCCGTTCATGATGAAAACTCTAAGCAAACTGGGTATGGAAGGAACATTCCTCAATACAATCAAAGCAATCTATGAAAAACCCACAGCCAACATCCTATTGAATGGGGAAAAGTTGGAAGCATTTCCACTGAGATCTGGGACCAGACAGGGATGTCCACTCTCACCACTGCTATTCAATATAGTTCTGGAGGTTCTAGCCAGAGCTATTAGGCAAGAAAAAGAAATTAAAGGGATACAAATTGGGAAGGAAGAACTCAAACTATCCCTCTTTGCAGATGACATGATTCTTTATTTAGGGGACCCAAAGAACTCTACTAAGAGACTATTGGAACTCATAGAAGATTTTGGCAAAGTAGCAGGGTATAAAATCAATGCACAAAAATCAACAGCCTTTGTATGCACAGACAATGCCATGGCTGAGGAAGAACTTCTAAGATCAATCCCATTCACAATAGCTACAAAAACAATCAAATACCTTGGAATAAACTTAACCAAGGACATTAAAGATCTCTACGATGAAAATGACAAAACCTTAAAGAAAGAAATAGAAGAGGATACCAAGAAATGGAAAAATCTTCCATGCTCATGGATTGGAAGAATCAATATCATCAAAATGTCCATTCTCCCAAAAGCAATTTACAGATTCAATGCAATACCAATCAAGATACCGAAGACCTTCTTCTCAGATCTGGAAAAATTGGTGCTGAAATTTATATGGAGGCACAAGAGACCTCGAATAGCTAAAGCAATCTTGTACAACAAAAACAAAGCCGGAGGCATCACAATACCAGACTTCAGGACATACTACAGGGCAGTTGTAATCAAAACAGCATGGTACTGGTACAGAAACAGATGGATAGACCAATGGAACAGAATTGAAACACCAGAAATCAACCCAAACATCTACAGCCAACTTATATTTGATCAAGGATCCAAAACTAATTCCTGGAGCAAGGACAGTCTATTCAATAAATGGTGCTGGGAAAATTGGATTTCCACGTGCAGAAGCATGAAGCAAGACCCCTACCTTACACCTTACACAAAAATCCACTCAACATGGATTAAAGACCTAAATCTACGACCTGACACCATCAAGTTATTAGAGAACATTGGAGAAACCCTTCAAGATATTGGCACAGGCAAAGAGTTTCTGGAAAAGACCCGGGAGGCACAGGCAGTCAAAGCCAAAATTAACTATTGGGATTGCATCAAATTGAGAAGTTTCTGTACTGCAAAAGAAACAGTCAGGAGAGTGAAGAGACAACTGACAGAATGGGAAAAAATATTTGCAAACTATGCAACAGATAAAGGGTTAATAACCAGAATCTACAAAGAGATCAAGAAACTCCACAAAAACAAAACAAACAACCCAATTAAGAGATGGGCCAAGGACCTCAATAGACATTTTTCAAAAGAGGAAATCCAAAGGGCCAACAGGCACATGAAAAAATGTTCAAGGTCACTAGCAATCAGGGAAATGCAAATCAAAACCACAATGAGGTTTCACCTCACCCCGGTTAGAATGGCTCACATTCAGAAATCTACCAACAACAGATGCTGGCGAGGATGTGGGGAAAAAGGGACACTAACCCACTGTTGGTGGGAATGCAAACTGGTCAAGCCACTATGGAAGTCAGTCTGGAGATTCCTCAGAAACCTGAAGATAACCCTACCATTCAACCCAGCCATCCCACTCCTTGGAATTTACCCAAAGGAATTTAAATTGGCAAACAAAAAAGCAGTCTGCAGCCTAATGTTTATTGCAGCTCAATTCACAATAGCTAAGACCTGGAACCAACCTAAATGCCCATCAACGATAGACTGGATAAAGAAATTATGGGATATGTACTCTTTAGAATACTATACCGCAGTAAGAAACAACGAAATCCAGTCATTTGCAACAAAATGGAGGAATCTGGAACACATCATGCTGAGTGAAATAAGCCAGTCCCAAAGGGACAAATACCATATGTTCTCCCTGATCGGTGACAACTGACTGAACACCAAAAAGGAAACCTCCTGAAGTGAAATGGACACTATGGGAAACGGTGACTTGATCAGCATAGCCCTGACTGTTAATGAACAACTTAATACATTATCCCTCTTAGTAGTTTTTTTGTCTGTTCTACTTAATATGACTGGTTTAATTCTGTAATTAATACACAGTTATTCTTAAGTGTTAAAAATTAACTGAAATGTGATCCCTGTTAAACATAAGAGTGGGAATAAGAGAGGGAAGAGATATATAATTTGGGACATGCTCAAGCTGACTTGCCCCAAATGGTAGAGTTAAAAACTTAACAGGGGACTCCAATTCAATCCCATCAGGGTGGCATGTACCAATGCCATCTCACTATTCCAAGTGATCAATTTCAGTTCACAATTGATCATAATGAAAGGACTAAGAGTCAAAGGGATCACATAAACAAGTCTAGTACCTGCTAACACTAACCGATGGAATAAATAAAGGGGAGAGTGATCCAACATGGGAAGTGAGATACTCAGCAGACTCATAGAATGGCAGATGTCCTAAATAGCACTCTGGCCTCAGAATCAGCCCTAAAGGCATTCCGATCTGGCTGAAAAGCCCATGAGAGTATTTCAGGCATGGAAAGCCAAGACACTCTGGCAAAAGATCTCTGCGAGTGAGATCCCAGTTGAAAGAACGGGTCTTCAAAGAAGGAGGTGCCTTTCTCTGAAGGGAGGAGAGAACCTCCACTTTGACTATGACCTTGTCTAAACAAGATGAGAATCGGAGAACTCAGAGGGCTTCCATAGCCTTGGAAACTCATGACTGGAGCATAGGGAGACTACTGATGCCATAGACAGGAGTGTCAATTGGTAAAGTCAACAACAGGAGTCACTGTGCACTTACTCCTCATGTAGGATCTCTGTCCTTAATGTGCTGTGTATTGAGATTTAATGCTATAACGAGTACTCAAACAATATATTTCACTTTGTGTTTCTATGGGGGTGCAAACTGTTGAAATCTTTACTTAATGTATACTAAACTGATCCTCTGTAAAAAAAAAAAAAAAAGAAAAAAAAAGAAATTATCAACTCCCAACTTGACTCTCACTGGGATTAAACATGACAATAGGTCAGATCTGATTTCATCATCATTTAAAAAAAATCATCTATTATTTTTCACTTTATGTTTCTGTGTGGGAGCAAACTGTTGAAATACTTACTTAAGGTATACTAAGCTGATCTTCTGTATATTAAGATAATC
Source organism: Oryctolagus cuniculus (assembly GCF_051225735.1). Lineage (NCBI taxonomy): Eukaryota > Metazoa > Chordata > Mammalia > Lagomorpha > Leporidae > Oryctolagus > Oryctolagus cuniculus. The sequence continues at coordinate 153,444,584 of NC_142869.1, read as the reverse complement.
GAAAATGAATCTTGATGTGAATGGAAGGGGAGAGGGAGTGGGAAAGGGGAGGGTAGTGGGTGGGAGGGACGGTATGTGGGGGAAGCCATTGTAATCCATAAATCGTACTTTGGAAATTTATATTCATTAAATAAAAGTTAAAAAAAAAAGTAGATACTATCATTTGTTGTATTATTTGAGATTCATGAATCTATTATAAGTATTATGAAGTATCATATAATTATTCTACTCTAAATACTGTTATTTTTAAGATATTGTAAACCTGTTACTCCTGTATTTTTTATCCTGATTAATGGACTACCATGTTCCAAATCCTCTAAATCAGAAACTAAAAAGACATTTCAAAGCTTCTCTCATCTCCATCATCACTATACTCACATCCAATCCACCACCAAATGCTGTTGAACCTGATTCCTAAATAATACTCATGCCATCTCTCAATTTCTGTCTCTATCATTTTGGCTAGAACCACTAATACTCTGCTCTGGCTGCATGATAGAACCACTGGGGTAGTTTTAAAAATCTTGGTCCAACTTGAGACATTGTTCCATGCCAGCAAAGAGTACCTTGTTGCCACATGTCAGCAGGAAGTAGCTCTAAAGACAGATCATCATCCCTCTACCCCTCCTGGACTTTTGGGGCTAATATAATCCCATACAACTCCTGCTTTATAAAAAACAAAACGGGGGAGTGTTAGTAAAATGGCTCAGTCTTACCTATGATACAATCTACACCCTGACACCATCCTAGGCTCTAGCCCCTGCCGCCATTGCTGGAAGCCAGGTGGCCACATGGCCCAACCACCGGTGTCAAGCTCCACCCCCATCCTCATGGGATTCGCTGCTCCTACTTCCCTGTTCCACCCCCAGCCTAGTTTTAAAAGGACCTGTTCCTGAACATGTGGCTCTCTTTCTCTCCATCTCCTGATCTCTCTATCTGTCTGAATCTCTCTCTGTCTCTTAATTTCTCTCTGGATCTCTCTCTTATACTCTCTTTCTCCCTCTTTTCCTTCTTCGCCCCTTTCCTCCTGTCTGTCGGGTTTCCCCCAGTAAACTCTTTCCCTTAAAAAAAAATCTCAGCCCAGGTCACATGCCAGACCAATTAATATAGAGTCTCTGACGTGGGGCCCAGGAATTATGTTTTTTTTTTTCCTTTTTTTAAAGATTTATTTTTTTATATGAAAGCTAAGATTGATTTTCTTTTTTTTTTTTTAAAGATTTATCCATTTATTTGAAAGAGTTACACAGAGAGAAGGAGAGGCAGAGAGAGAGAAAGAGATCTTCCATCCGCTGGATCACTCTCCAACTGACCATAACAGGAGCCAGGAGCCAGGAGCTTCTTGCCGGTCTCCCACATGGGTGCAGAAGCCCAAGAAATCAGGACATTTTCTACTACTCTCCCAGGTCATAGAGAGCGGGATCAGAAGTGGAGCATCTGGGACTTGAACCAGCACCCATATGGGATGCCGTCACTGCAGGCAGTGACTTTACCTGCTCCCCCACAGCGCCAGCCCCAAATTATGCATTATTCAACATTTCCCAGGTGATTCAAATTAACAGCCAACTAGGAGATCAACTGACCCAGGCATTTTTTCTCCCATACATGGACCACTGTGGTAACTTCCTGATTGGTCTCCTAGTCCTGTTGCATTCTCAGTTTATCCTCGACATTGCTACCAGGGAAATCCTTCCAAAATGTAAATGTGATTATATCATCTGGTCATTTGAAATTCTCAAACACACTCTCATTGCCTATTGGGAAATAATCTTCAAATATTTCTGTGTTCTATAGAGAAAAGTAATGCATAATTGGAGACAAATCAAATTTGTACTTAAAATTCTGCCTGTATCCAAATTATGTATTCTATGAAAATCTCTTCTATTTGAGATGAAATTTCTTCAGTTGTAACTTTCCTCTGGGAATATGGTATGTAAAATCCTTAGCAACATGCCAGGTACATAGTGTTTAGTAAATAAAAAATGATTACAGCAATAACATAAAAGGCCCTACCTGCTACTCCAATCTCACTTTCACCTCTCATCCCATTGACCAATACGCTCTCACCACTGCAGACTGCCAACATCAAGCCGTGTTGTAACTGCATTCCTATAGAAGTGTGGTTTCCTCAGTTTAAAGTGCCATTATCCCATCTCTCTGACCAGTCCTATTCACTACTAGATTGGGAACAAAGCATTGCTTCTGTGAAGTCTTCTTTGTCCATCCTAATTTTACAAATATCACTTTAATTGTTCTACTCTGATATCAGATGTTGAGATTATTTATTTCTCCATCTTTATCATTAGACTATGAGCTGATCTGGTGCAGAGATTCTGTGTGCTATTATATGCCCATTAACTGCCTGGTACTTCATGGCTGCACCACTATGTTTGTTGCATGACTGCATAGCAGAGAAAGAACTTGAAGAGAAGGTTAAAGGATTGACAATATATACTGATAACTTTTGAGGGCAATGCAGTGCAATGCAGAGGAATAACCATCTTTTTCCACAAAGAGATTCTGATGTCTTTCAAAGAGAATACTGATCTGTGAAGATCACATTTCATATCTCTTGGGACACAAACTAAGTTTTTGTTTTAAGGGATGAGATTTTTGAAACAAAATCAGAAGTTTCACCTTAACTCCATTATTTGCTAATTATATGATGTGGGTAAATTACTTAATCTCTCTCAAACTAAATTTCCTCTTCTATAGGAAAGAACAATAATACCTACTTTGTGGTGCTACAATGAGGATGAATGATATAAAATACATAAAGTACTTAGTCTAGTAAGTCCCCATAAAATGGACCTTGTTGTTATAAAAAAAGAAAGTATTTCATTAGCTTTCATTCATTTTGTTTTATTTTACATGATAAAACTGGATTGATTTTCTTTTCTTTTTTTTTTTAAGATTTATTTATTTACTTGAGAGTCAGAGATACACAGATAGAGAAGGAGAGGCAAAGAGGGATAGAGAGAGGTCTTCCATCTGCTGGTTCTCTCCCCAGTTGGCCGCAATGGCCAGAGCTGCGCCAATCTGAAGCCAGGATCCAGGAGCTTCTTCCAGGTCTCTCACACGGGTGCAGGGGACCAAGGACTTGGGCCGTCCTCTACTGCTTTCCCAGGCCATAGCAGAGAGTTTAACTGGAAGTGGAACAGCTGGGATTCACACTGGTGCCCATATGGGATGCTAGCATTGCAGGCGGCAGCTTTACCCATTATGCCACAGTGCCAGCCCCTGGATTGATTTTCTTAACTAGGTGATTTAACAAAAATGTTTGAATTAGTTCATGTGAATACACAAAAACCACATATAGGGAGTTAATGTGAACCATTACTATGTCAAGGGTTTGAAATTACTTTATTTACAAGCATTAGCTAAAATGACCTGAGTTCATACATACAAATGCTGCTGAAAGAGTCGCATGTGGCTAGTTAGGACTCTTTCCCCCTACTAGTGCTTGGTTTATTCTCTGATCCTAAAGATCATTTTGTCCTATCTCAGAGGTTACCATGTGTATACTTTTTGACAAGAGATTAAAGTAACCATCCTCTTCCATGGTTACTAATTTTTGAATTACCTTAACAAGAAAAAAATTTATCATTGATCTCCTCACAGAGGTAGTCAAAATTTAATATTTGATGTAATTTAATTTTCTTATATTTTCTGCATTTTTTCCAAACTTCTATTTACTCTCTTCTGAAAGAACTAGCTAAGGTCCTGAAATTTAGACCCCCTAACTCAAAGTGAAATGTTATACTCCTCACACATATATTGCTTAACCAATATTTCCTAAGCTTGTGTGATAATCAGAATCAGAGAACATAAATTACAAGTAGAGCCTCCAAGCTTAGGGTATTTCAGAATCTCTATTTTTAAAACTCTTTTCAGGCAACACTGATGATCACCAGATTTAAGAAAGTTTGCCTATAAGTATGCACTCCCATGTTCATTGCAGCACTATTCACAGTAGCCAAGATACAGAATCAACTTAGTTGTCCACTGAAAAATAAATATAAAAATAAAATCTGATATATATATATAAATAAAATGGAATATTATCCAGCCATTAAAAGGAATTGACCACAGCATGGTTGAAACTGGGGAACAGGATGTTTTAAATAAAATAAGTCAGGCACAGAACAACAAGCGCTGTATGTTCTCACTTATTTTTAGAGCTAAAAATGTTAATCTTACAGAAGCAGAGAATAGAAGAATATTCACCATGCCTTGGAATGATGCATGGAAGCAGCGGGTGGACATAAATATGTGTCTCGGGCTGGATGTAAGAGCATTGGATGATATGGTGGGAGCTATGGCATACCAAAAGGGTATATTGTTAACTTTCTTGAGGATTTTTCCTTTTTTTTTTTTAATTTACTTGACAGATAGAGTTATCAGTGAGAGAGAGAGACAGAGAGAAAGGTCTTCCTTCAGTTGATTCACCCCCCAGTTGGCCGCTACGGCCAGAGCTATGCCAATCCGAAGCCAGGAGCCAGGTGCTTCCTCCTGGTCTCCCATGCGGGTGCAGGGCCCAAGCACCTGGACCATCCTCCACTGCCTTCCTGGGCCACAGCAGAGAGCTGGACCGGAAGAGGAGCAACCAGGACCAGAACCCAGCGCCCATATGGGATGCTGGTGCCGCAAGGTGGAGGATTAACCAAGTGAGCCACTGTGCCAGCCCCGAGGATTTTTCCATGTGGACTATAGTCTCAATGTTTCAGGAGAAATCATAAATCTCCCATTTTTTTTTATCTTCTTAACAGTGTACAGGATGATCAAAACATTTGTAGGTTGAATCCAGCCTTCTTTATACAATAGACTTAAGGCTTGTCTATACAATAATAAACATAATCACCGTGATTTTTAAGTTTTGAAATACAGATATACTCGCCAAGTATGCAGGGCTCTGACCATGGAAGTGAACACTGCATGTGTTTTGACTACTTAATAGCAACTGTTCACATGAAACTCGCTGAAATGATGGGAGATTATTCTAGGAATAACTTTCCTGAAGTCTTTGGCTGCAGTTGAGTCAGGCCATTGTCTTATTTATGTTATACTTAATTCTTAAGTATATCACATCTCAATATATAAAATTATTGAAGTTTACATACAAATCTCTGCAGAAACTGCATTTCCATGTGAATAGTCTGTCAGCTGCAAATAAAGTTATATGTGTCATAAGGCAGGTCAGAGACTCAAAATTTCACCCTTATGGAATTATTTCTGGTTTTCTCTCTACATGCTGCCCTTACAGTCTACCTCTAACCTGCTGTGTGGAGATTTTTCTCCCCAAGACATAATCCAGCCAAGAATTTATGTCCTATAAAGGAAAACTACATTTTTAAAAGCAAGAAGCAAGAAAAAAAACAAACCCAGATAATGCCCCTTTGCATCTAACATCTAAGATTAAGCAGTTTAAAATTATATTTGAGCACTGGTTCTCTGACTGCCTAATCCCTGATCTCTTTCCTGCTTCTATTTTATCCTCCTCCTCCTTTATCCTGTTTCAAACTTATCCTCCAGTTCAAAGAAGTTGTCTAAGGGATAAAAGTTCCCTATGAAAGAGCCTTTGTAAATCCTGAACTGTACTTTGGGAAGCCTGAACAAATATTTATGGCAGAAAAGGGGGGGCTATTTTCACAGTGGGAATGAAGAGATTTTCTGAACAGAGTACTGTGATGATTATGTCCCGCAGCCTGGTGCGGCTAAGAAATGATGACATTCCTGGCCTTTTGCCTCTGACTCAGTGAGGAACCAGGGGGTGGTAAGCATGACTACAAAGGCTTGGGCAACCTTCATTCCCTGCCAGAGTGGTTAGAATCTCTTGGTATGGGCCTCATTTTTTTGTGTGTTACTATTGTTTTAGGAATATGTGCAGACTAAAAACACAGGCACTAATTCAAAGAATTCACCCCAGGCAAGTCAGTTAATGAACACATTTCAGTGTGGCACCCTTCCATGATTCCTGCAGGCATTGCCCACACAGGCAGAGGGTGACAGAAGGCCAAGCTAGATCTGATTAGGTTTTTCTGGCCTGTGATGGGAGTAATCTGACACCAACTATGGGTGCCCAGTTTCTTGTAATGGCGGTGGGGGGTGGTGGTGATGAATTAATTCGCTTTGTTAGCTCAATAAATATTCATGGTCCTAATTATTTTTTGAAAATTACTAGCATGGACATGATACAACATAGCTTGTCAAAATTACTTCATAAGAGCTCATAAAGGCTTAGTGTGGTCACTGACAATATTTTTTTGGAAAATTTTTGGTGTCTATGGCAACTTTTTTTGTGTAGCAAAGATTCAAAAATGCTCTTTGCCACAGCTCAGTTGTACAAGATAGCACATTTACAGAAAACAATAGCTAGAAATCTCTGAAATGGGAAATAAGTGCCATACAGAGGTTTGTAAAATTCAATTTTCTTTCTTTTAAATTTTTCCAGTTACAATAACCTGCTTTGCTAAGTAGAGATCTTTGGCTATGTTATCAGACTTATACGATTAGTACATAATGAACATATTAGATCCATGAGGTGAATTAATGTACTCAAAAATAGTATTTTCCCCTCAACTGGTTTAATCATTATCCTTATAACCTTCTCTATACCATTTTTTAATATTGCTTCTTTTACAATTTCAAAAGAACTTAGATCTATTTGACATTCATTTGAATTCATTTATATTGAGGGATTTTTTTTTTTTGCCTTTCTGTGTATCATCTCATGATGACATATGCCTTCCCACCCCTCCTCCTGCATTTATCCCAGACATGCTAGTGTCTTTCTTACCACCAAGTGACTGTAATATTGGCTAGTGGTAAGGGAATACAAACAGTCGGACCCTGAGCTGAATTCTCTTCATGTGTTATCTTACTTGGTGGTGACAGCATCCCGTGAAGTGGGTACTATTGTTATTCCATGTTTATAGACCAGGAACCTAAATTGATCATGACTTTAGAGACAATAAGAAGTGGAGTCCATGGCAAGTGCTCTTAACCCCAACTTGGCTCTTACTCATCTCCTAATGGCACCACAATAGACAAAATAGTTTTAAAAATTATTTTTCTTCTTGTACAGCTGTTTGGGGAGTGCACATTATCTGTGATAGACCATAGAAAGTGCTGGTGAGTAGCTAGAAGCAAGGAGAAATGATGTCCTGAGATGGTATGTAAGTCATTTGTTGATAAATAAATCCTTAAGATAGTTGCAAGATTTAGAACTCTGCAAAGAAAAAATGAATCTGAAGAAGCAATAGAAGCTGTCTGATCACGGATGGCAAATTTTATTTCATTCACCGTGACATTTGATCACTCTTCCAGGCAGAAGCATACCAGGGAAAGAAAGCACTTCCTAGGTGCACTTTCCTTAATTTGCTCACCTCTTTGCTCCCATTGGGATCCCCTTGGGGTGTGGTTCCAGAAGGAAGGGCTGTTTCCCCAACTGCCAGCCCCTCCGCAACCCGCTCATTTTCCTTGATTATGTCATCAAGTTCCAAGCCCAGGGTTGACATTTCACAATTTTCCATAATAGAACAGATCAGCATGTTTAATTCCTGGCACAATTTATTTTAAACTAAATTAGCCAGCAGGTACAGCTGTTTACACTTTGCAAAGCTCTTTTTCATGTGCATTATCTCATTTAACTGTCACAAAAGTCAATTAGGAAGAAATGATTGACATAAAAGAATTGAGCCTTTGTTTTGAGCACAGATGCCCCTGATAAATCGGTAAGCAGAATTATTACAAAAGAAAAATTACAACAATCATGCCTACAAGGAATAGCCTGTGCATGTGGGATGTTGCTAACCTCTGTCATGTCTAAGTTTTCATTTGCCTTTCCCAAGTATATAAGCTCACTTTTCATCCCAATAAAATCACTTCATTTATTGCAGTTGCAGAAATATTTGACCACCTGTTCATTTTACTTATACCATGATAAATAATAGTGGGTCCTAGAATAAGTTTGAAATGTATCTCCCATGTCATGAGAATTCCCTTATTTGAGTGCGTGGCTTTGCTAAATCTGGTTGCAGATCCATAGTATTAGTTTCAAAACAAATATTGAGGTGCATTCTCATTTAATCTCACTCACATAATGGTATTTTTAATTGTTGATTCATTTCAATTGTGTTTGATGTAACACTGGGTATTGATTTAGCCACACAAAGTGATTCCTGTTTCAAATAACCATGCCACCCTAGATATCTTTGGCCATTCCATGTTTGCTGAAAGTCAACCTTGACAACAGTTGATAATTATTGAGCTGCATTGTCTCTTTTGGTCTTCATAATGATCTCAAATTGTAGGGCATCTGATTATCTCCATTCAATTGGGAAGACCTTGAGTCTAAGAAGTAAGGTAGATTCGTGTGACACTGTTAGGATTCCAGTCAGGCCCGTTTACTCCAAAACCTCAACTTTTAATCATCACATTCAGCCCAGCTACTAAATGAGCTTAACAGTCACATCCGCTTAGCTGGCTAACAATATGGAAGAGGTAGGGAATTACAGAGTGTATCAGTCAGTTTTTGTCATACTCATCAGAACACACAAGTGCTTTGAAGTAATAATTATTTGTTATTCCTTACTCGTATAAGGGTTGGCTCACCCTTGGCTGATTGAAGCTTGGCTCTGCCAGACTTGGTTGCAAGCTGCAGTTTGGACCTGGATCTGTTCCACAAATGTCTCATCCTTTTCTTCTTGATCAGTGGCTTATCTGGATCATGTTCATTTCATAGGACTAACAAAAGTCAAAAATAGGCAAATGTAACATACAGTCTCGTTCAAGGACTATTACTGAGTCATAAAAGGAATGAACTGACATTTGCAACAAAATGGATGGAACTGGATATCATTATACTAAATGCAATAAACCAGACACAGAAAGACAAATATAACATTTTTCTCTTCTACAAAGAGGGTATAAAAATTGTGTGGTAGGTAAGAGCCATTATTAGCTGATTTCCCAGGCTCATTAGCAGGGAGCTGGATCAGAAGTAGAGCAACTGGGACACTAACCACTGCTCTGATGTTGAATGCCAGTGTTGCAAATAGTGGCTTAACCTGTTGTGCCACAACAATGGCCCCTTTATTTTTCTTTTGTGAGATTATTTTATCTATTCTAGTCCCTTGCCTTTTCATGTAAATTTTATAATAATTGTCTATATATCTTCAAAAATTATGCTAAGATTTCTACAGAAATTGAATTAAATTTGTATATCAACTTAGGGGTCATTTTTATCTTTACTATGCTGAGCTTTTATAAATTTCTTGAGATAGCCTCTGTAGGCAATCATGTCATTTTCAAATGGGCCTGTTTTCTTTCTTTTCCATCTGTATGCCTATTTCCTTTTTTGCCTTACTACATGGCTACACTTTCCACAATTATGCTGAATAAGAGTGGTGAGAATGAATATCCTTGACATTGGGGGAGTGAACCCATAGATGCAAGCTCTCACTTTCTCTGTTTTATTCATTTCAAATAAATAAAAATGAATAAACCTTAAAACTTCCCAGTCAACAGTTCTATAACTGATTATGGTGATGATTACTCACCCCTACCATTCATAAAATTTTGCAACTGTGGGTCACAAAAAGCACATGTAAATATTAGTGAACTTTGAATAAAATCTGTATCTGAGTAAAGAGTAGTATACTACTGTTAATTTTCTGATCTTGAGAAGGTATTATGGTTAAGTAAGATAGTAACATCAGGGAGCATAGATGCAGGGTACATAGAGACTCTAAACTATCTTTGCAACTTCTTGAAATCCAACTATTTCATACGATGTTATTTAAAAAGTCTGTCTGGGGCTGGCGCCATGGTGCACTAGGTTAATCCTCCGCCTGCGGCACCAACATCCCATATGGGCACCGGGTTCTAGTCCCAGTTGCTCCTCTTCCAGTCCATCTCTCTGCTGTGGCCTGGGAAGGCAATGGAGGATGGCCCAAGTCCTTGGGCCCTGCACCTGCATGGGAGACCGGGAGGAAGCTCCTGACTCCTGGCTTTGGATCGGCACAGCTCCAGCTGTTGTGGCCATTTGGGGAGTGAACCAACGGAAGGAAGACCTTTCTAAGAAAAAAAAATTTTGTGGGTGCCATACTATTTGTTATATTAGATAGTTATAAATATTGTCTTCAGTGAATTATACCATTTACATGACAATGTACATTTTTCCTTGCTTTATGAACATTGACATGAATCCCAAATTATATGATATTAATATTTTCATTTTCAAGAAAAAATGTATATAATATCTACATATGAAGTGAACATGGCAAAATGTTAAAAAATGGTAAAACTTACATTTAGAAAATGCTTTGGGGCTGGCACTGTGGCATAGCGGGTAAAACCGCTGCCTGCAGTTTTGGCATCTCATATGGGCACTGGTTCATGTCCCAGCTGGTTCACTTCTGATCCAGCCCGAGAAAGCAGTAGAAGATGGCCCAACTCCTTGGGCCCCTGCATCCACGTGGGAGACCTGGAAGAAGCTCCTGACTTCGGATTGGTCCAGCTTCGGCATGGCAGCCATCTGGGGAGTGAACCAGCGGATGGAAGACTGTGCTCACTCTCTCTCTGTCTCTTTCTGTCTGCCTCTGCCTCTCTATAACTCTGCCTCTCAAATAAATAAATAAAATCTTAAAAAAAAGAAAATGCTTTTATGAGCACAAAGGAAAAAACAGCTGTCATATTATGCCCTATAAATATGCATAATTATTGTTAATAAAATGTTTTCATAAAGAAAACAAGGTGTAGACTTGGAATTAGCACAATGTTATTTTCACATTGTCCCATGGGCAAAATAAAGCCACAAAGTAAAGCCCACCATTACTGAGATGGGGAAACATACTCCATCTCTGGTTGGAGGAAAATCCATGTCACATAGCAAATAGTACAAAGATGGGGAATGCGAACAGTTTATATAATCTACCATGAGAAGGTAGGTGCACTGTATGAATGTTTGTATAGAAGAAAAATGAAGAAGACATGAACTCAGTTGAGAGAACAGACTGTGTTCTGTTAGTAGTTTTCATATTTAGAGTTCAAAGGTAGGTAATCTGGGATTATTGCCTACAAATCTACCTAATGGACAGTGATTTTGGTGCTAAGAAGGTCAACAAGAAGTATTGTAGTATAGCATCTAAGCTTAAGAGGTACAATTGGCTGTTAAGTATGATTGGGATTTTTTATGAGAATGAAAACACAGAATTGAGAATATATGAAAAATTCAGGATGTAGCCTATATTCTACCAAATATTTTTCAATGTTATGTAGCCCCTCCAACCTGCATAGAATTCTTGACTCTGAGTTGAGAGTTAACTCAAATGTCATCACATCTACATACCCACCTGACACTTAAATTCTGTGCGTAAGATGCAGCCTACATTTGAACTTTCCTGTGACCACACTTTCCAATTCCATTTTGAAAAGCTTGGTTCTCTTTGTGTTTGCCATATTAATGCATCTCATGCCTCCTCACTATTCCTGGGTGAACTAATGAGCAAGTAAGTGCCACCCCAGAATCATAAACTCAGGGACATTCTGCTCCTTCCTGGTGATGACCCATTCCTACACAGGGCTAGCTTTTCAGGGCCCTATGCTTGACTTAAATACTGATGCTGTCTTGAAATTCTCAATAATTTCTCAACAAGTAACTACTAATTTCAATTTGCACTGAGCTCCAAAAATTACATAACTGTTCTTATTCCTAAGACATCCCCAGCATTGTCTACCCTGAGTTAGTTCCTGAGCTCCTGAGACCTGAGACCTGTTTTGACCCTTCCACTGGGGGAACTTTACTGTCTGTCTTATCAGTTTTCATTCCTGCTTGACTCCTTTCTTCATGGTCTCTCCATTTCATTGTTACCCAGCTTCAGTGGAGCAATTCCTTTCATGTGCTCTTGCCGGGTGAGACCCTTGCCAACTTTACTTCTTTCCCCAGGAAAAGAGATGTTGACTGTGATTCTCAGAGCATTTTTCCTTAAGCTGGACTTTGGTCTAGTCCTGTTCATCCTGTCTCCTCTCCTCCTTCCTTTCTTATTTTCATTTTAATTTATGTGATAACATACTTTCAACTGACTTTATAACTACAAGATTAATTCTCCATTAAATAAAGAATTCAACAAATAGTAAGTAGAAACACCACTGTTCCTTAGAAATATAGCAAGGGCCATAAATAATAAATCAGATCTCAAAATGTCAATTTCACTTATATACATTTTTTGTATTGCATATATTGTTTACCACAAATCAAAGAGAACATAATATTTGTCTTTCTGAGACTGGCTTATTTCACTAAGCATAATGGTCTTCAGTTGCATCCATTCTACTGCAAAAGACAGGATTTCATTCTTTTTTATGACTGAGTAGTATTTTACAGTGCATATATGCCACATTTTTTTTTTTGACAGGCAGAGTTAGAGAGAGGGAGAGAGAGAGAGAGAGAAAGGTCTTCCTTTTTCCATTGGTTACCCCCCAAATGGCCACTACAGCCAGCACAGGTGCTGGTGCAGGGCCCAAGCACTTGGGCCATCCTCCACTGCCTTCCCAGGCCACAGCAGAAAGCTGGACTGGAAGAGGAGCAACCGGGACAGAATCTGGCGCCTCAACCGGGACTAGAACCCGGGTGCTGCCACCACAAGCAGAGGATTAGCCAAGTGAGTCACGGCACCAGCCCACCATATTTTCTTTATCTAGTCATCTGATAGACAACTGGGTTGATTCCATATCTTAGCTATTGTGAATTGAGCTGCTATAAACATGGGGCACAGATAACTTTTTCATATGCCGATTTCATTTATTTTTAGTAGATTCCTAGCAGAGGGATGCCTGAGTCATATGGTATATCTATTTTCAGCTTTCTGAGGTATCTCTATACTGTCTTCCATAATGATTGTACCAGTTTACATTCCAACCAACAGTGGATTAGGGTATCTCTTTCTCCACGTCCTCACTAACATTTGTCATTTTTTGATTTTTGGATGATAACCATTCTAACTGGGGTGTGACTAAACCTCAGTGTGGTTTTAATTTGCATTTCCCTGATGACTAGTGCACTTGAGCATCTTTTCAAGTGTCTGTTGGCCACTGATATCTCATCCTTTTAAAAATGTCTGTTTATATCCTTTACCCATTTCCTTACTAGATTTTTTTTCTTGTGTTTGAGTTTCTTGAGCTCCTTATCTATTCTGGATATTAATCCTTTCTCAGATGTATGGTTTGCAAATATTTTCTCCAGTTCTGTCAGTTGCTTCTTCTCTTTGCTGAGTATTCCTTTGCTGTGCAGAAGCTTCTTAGCTTGATGTAATCTGATTTTTCTTTTTTGCTTTTATGACCTGTGCTTGTGGAATCTTATTCAAGAATTTAGCTCATTTGTCAAAAATTAATTGGTTGTAGATGTGAGGATTAATTTCTGGTGTTTCTAATATGTTATATTGGTCCAAATGTCTATTTTTGTGCCAATACCAGGATTTTTTCATTATAATTGCCCTGTAATATGTCTTGTAATATGTATCGTGGAGCCTCCAGCTTTGTTTTTAATGCTCGAGATTGCTTTAGCTATTTGAGGTCTCTTGTGCTTTCATACAAATTTTAGGGCGATTTTCTTCTAGATCTGAGAAAAATATTTTTGATATTTTAATTAGGATCACATTGACTGTAAATTTCTTTGGATAGGATAGACATTTTGATGATATTGGTTATTCCACTCCATGAACATGGAAGATTTTTCCTTTTTTGTGTGTATTCTCCCATTTATTTCCTTAATGTTTTGCAATGTTCATTGTAGAGCTCTTTCATATCCGTGGCTAATCAAATCTAACAAAACATTAAAAAGATCATTGATCCGGACCAAGTTGAGTTTGTTGCTAGGATGCAGGGAAGGTTCAACATTCACATCTCCATTAATTTGATACATTATATTAACAAATTGTGTAACATAAACCGTATGATTATCTCAACAGATGCAGAGAACACATTTGATAAAAAGAAAAACAGTTTTTAATGATTAAAAAAAAAAACTTAAGCAAATTGTGCATAGAAGGAACATACCTCAATACAACCAACATATTATATGGCAAACCCTCAGCCGGCATATTGAATGGGGAGCAGCTGGAAGCATTTCCACTAACATCCGGATCCAGACAAGAATGCCCCCTCCCACTCTATCATTACTATTCTATATAGTCTGGAAGGTTTAGCTAGAGCCATTAGGCCAGAAAAAGAAATCAAAAGGATAACAATGGGAAAGGATGCAGCCAAATTATCCCTGCTTAGAGATTATATGATCTAATATATATGGGAACCAAAAGACTTCACAAAGCAACTACTGGAACTTTGTAAGAGTGTTTGGCAAAGTTGCAGGATATAAAACCAGCACACAAAAATTAATAGCATTTGTATATACAAACAATTCTATGCCTGAGAAAGAACTTATAAGATCAGTCTCATTCACAAAGCTATTAAAGAAATGTAAATGCCTTGGAATAAATTTAACCGAGGCTCTCTTTGTCTTGTTTGCATAAGTATTTCTTGTTTTTATAAGAAATTTGACATTTTAAAACTACAAAAAATAAGATAAACATCTCCTACTATCCTATTAAAATAACTGTAGTTACCACATAGTTTAATATTGATCTTTTACTATGAATATAGTAAATATATACATATATTTTAGAAAATAATATGAGCATATTAAATATGCTGTTTTACAGCATTCTATCTCCTAAATTCATATCAAAGCATTTTCTGATTTGACAGGTTAATTAGAAAGCAAACAAGTCTACAGCACTACGGTGATAACAATTATACTGTTCTATAAAAAAACAGTCAGTCATGAGGAAGGACACTAAGGTGTCCTTCAGGTTATGGACAACAAATGGAGAGCTGATTTTCTTGGTCTACTCATACTAACTTAAATCTATAACCAACTGGCATGTTGGAGATGTGTTGTAAGAAGCTTAGGATTGCTGGTTATATGTTGTTTTAAAACATACTGGGCTTGTTTGAAAACTTTTTTACACCAGTTAGTTAAAAAAAGTTAGCCAAGGTTTTTACTTTTGAAATAAAGGATGATTCCTTTTAGAAGGAAACATTATCTTCCTCAATGAGTTGCAAAAACATATAAAATAACATCCTAAGCCCACTAAAATTAAACTTTCTGAGGCTCAGTAGATCAAGAAAACCCAGAAGTATTTTTGTTTCCTTGAGATTTTTTGTTTGATGTGCGTAGAGTTACATGGAGTGCCCTTTTCTTTCTCTTTTAGTTTTGTTACTTTAGGGATTCCATAATGTATGATTATTTGTTCCAGTACTAATTTCTCTGCGAGTAAAAATCTATTAAACTAAAAATATGTTTGAAAATCATCTGACTTCCTGGTGAATTTAGTGTCCATCCTTTAAATGCATAACTGCAGATTGATATATCTATATTCACAGAAGAATTCCTACGTCATGTGGATATTGATAATTGCTTTCTTTTCACCTTCCCATTCTCCCCCCATCTCTCTCTACTTCTCTAAATTTGAAAATAAATGAGTCTTTTTAAAAAGTAAATAAAAATTCCTAAGTAAATAGTCCTAATTTATACATTATCATCTTGGTCTTGTGCCACTCTTCATGCTTTGATTCTTCTTTACCTTCTTCAGACTTTTTCACCCATGATACCACTTCCAGTGTAAACAGAAGAATCTGAATCATTCTCCCAAACACCGTGATTTTATGATATATCTAAAACACCTCCAGATATAACTTTTAAAGATTGATTGATTGATTTGAAAGGCAGAGTTATATAGAGAAAGAAAGGTAAAGGAAGAGATTTTCCATCCACAAATTCACTCCACAAATGGCCACAATGATCAGGGCTGAGCCAGGCTGAAGCCAGGAGCCAGGAGCTTTTTCCAGGTCTCTGATGTGGGTAACAGGAACCCATGTTGTTGGGCCTTCTGTGCTGCTTTCCCAGGCCATTAGGGAGCTGTATTGGAAGTAAAGCATCCGGGACACGAACTGGCACCCGTAAGGGATGTTGGCATCCAAGATGGTGGTTTAACTTGCTATGCTACAACTCGAGGCCTTCCAGATACCATTTTGTGGAAGACAGTGGATGGCTTAGAGTATAGGTTTGGTGCCAGGTACACCTGGCTTAGAATTTCAGCCCTTCCTTAGTGTCATTTTGAGTACTTCTTAGCCTCTCTATTCCCATCTGTCAAGTGGAAGCAAAAATGGTGCATAAATCTTTTGGTACATATTAAATAGCACATAAATATACGAGGATTAAGTGAAATAATACATGCAAAAAAACTTGATACTGAAATGCTTAAGGCCGGCGCCGCGGCTCACTAGGCTAATCCTCCGCCTTGCGGCGCCGGCACACGGAGTCCTAGTCCTGGTCGGGGCGCCGGATTCTGTCCCAGTTGCCCCTCTTCCAGGCCAGCTCTCTGCTATGGCCCAGGAGTGCAGTGGAGGATGGCCCAAGTGCTTGGGCCCTGCACCCCATGGGAGACCAGGAAAAGCACCTGGCTCCTGGCTTCAGATCAGCGTGATGCACCGGCCGCAGCTGCCATTGGAGGGTGAACCAACGGCAAAAAAGGAAGACCTCTCTCTCTCTCTCTCTCACTGTCCACTCTGCCTGTCAAAAAAAAAAAATGCTTAAAATGTTATCTCCTATCATTATTACATCATTCCAAATTAGTTTATGAGCAAGACAGTGACCCCATTACCTCATAGCCATATTTTAAGTCTTACAGTGAGGTGCTCAAGCAGACTTACCAACCCTTGGGTTTTTGAGACTTGTCTCCAAGCAATCTATGATCACATTTGAAAAGGAAATATACCCTTTCTGGTAACTATTTTGTTGTATTAAAAAATGTGTTCTGAAGCTCCATGGAAAATAGAAGAGCCATTTTGAGAAATGACTCAAACATTCTTCAAGCCCACATTTTCCATGAACTTTTTGAAGCCCTCTCTTATGTCACAAATCAACTTGAAGTAGGAACAGATCCACAGAGTAGGCATCAGTTGAAGAGTTTATCAAATTAACTTCTATCAAAGTACCTACCATTTGCCCAGCATTGTGCAAAGCCCTACATGAGTCAGCAGAGGAATATAAATCATGGCTATCTCCTTTGACAGTACAACAGTTTCTCATCTTGATTCTCTCATCTTTTGAGTAGTTTTCTTTCTGCACTGAGATGGGCTTTTCATCAATGCAATAAGGATGTTTGTAGCACACTTACCTGCAGTCTTTTCTGGGAGCATTCTTATTATCTCACTCAGTTGTCCTTAAATTCCCATCTTTGCACCTGCAAAATGCCCCAGCGGTTCCAAGGAAAGCTGTGTTACTTTTATCAGGACACCCAGAGCTAATTAATAGGAAAGAAGAGTGGGAAAAGGAGACAACATGCACCAGCGAACCCATATCTCTTTTAGTGTTCCATTTATATAATTTAGGTATGTATAATTTACTCCATTTATGTAATTTAGCAATGTTCAAAACAAAATTAGTAATATAGATAATTATCATTATCCCAATTAATTTCAAATTTTTTTATTTTTTCTACCAAAATAAGCTTTTATTCTATTTTTTTCACAAACATTTTAAAGTGCCTCATATTTTTCAGTCCCCAAGTAGAAAAATAAATGTGCCACCAGGAAACATAAGATCAATGTCAAAACAAGAGAAATTAAAGTGATTATTAGCATATTAATTGAATTCCAGATGGAAAGGCAAAACAAACAATAGCCTGCCAGTACCCACAGGAGTCATCTTTTAAATATTTTAGAAGGAATTCTAAAACAATATGTGGTGATGAGGTATATGAGTCTTCATTTTCAGCTACGCCGAATTTGCTAGTAACCAATATAGTCCATGAGGGGATGTAAAGTCAAAAATTATAGAGAACCTACCATCAATTTATCTGGAAATGACCTTTTTAGGTGACAAAACAGTAAGATCTTGGTGTAATTGTTGTTAGTTTAATTATTCAGGAAGAATGTGTGTATGTGATACAGTTGTCTATCTTGCCAGGAGCAAAAGCTATATCCTGTGGCCATGCTGGCCCTGGGTAAAGATCAGAGCAGTCAGTTAAGAAGACTGTGGGTGGGTGTGCTTCAGACTGCCTTGGACATGGGACTTTCTGGTCCTTTCTGTGAGCTGTCTGTACTGTCCCCACCCACAGTTGAAGCCTGTGAATGAAAAGTGTCCAACAGCCCACAATTTAGCAGCAGTGATAAACACGACTGAAATCATCCAAGAGCTAGATCAAGTATCCAAACATGGGAAAACGTTCTGAGATTTTGTTCATTTCCACAGGAACTTTCTCATTTGATCTTAAATCCTGGTCTCTAAAAGGATTTGCTTTGTGTAGTAAGGGTGTTATGTTCCTTCAGGGAGGTAAATAGGAAGAGGACAGATTCTGAATGATAATACCTATGGGACTTCTACTTAATCACCATACTGGCATCTGAATCTAGTTTACTGAGTTCCAAACCAAGAAGTAGAGGCATATGAAGGCCAAGAATAGGAGGTCAGGAACTGAGGACTGAGAATTCACTGCACTGAGCAGTATGTAGCCACCTGGCGATTTACTAAATATGGCTTGGGGTTAAACCTGATGAAACATTGGTGAATAGAGAGAAGGGGAGGGAGAAATAAAAAAAAGACTTTGGTTTGGGTAGTTAGGTGAGTTCTGAGACATTTATAGGTTAAGGAGAGAGGGAGTGGGCAGCAGTGTTTGCTAGTGGAATGCTTGCTGCACTGGGTGGAGCAGCAGGTGGCCGTCATTAAAGGAATTGTGTTGAGTGCAGTTGAGAAACTTGGGGGAAAATCAAAATTTTGCATTTTGTTTTAATCTGTGAGGATCATTTTATTGTTGTTATAAAAATAGCTTTTTATGAGCAGGAATGCATTTAGCTGTGTTCCTAATTCTAAAAGAGTGCTCAGTCTTTTCATACAAATTGCATTTATTAGAACCAGATCAGGGAGGTCTAAGTGGGTGGGTTAAGCATCTCAAGTCTGGTGAGTAAGATCAACAATTGAGGGTAAATGGTTTAAACATTGAAGTAAACTTTAGTTTTCTATGGTAAATATTTTCTATGTCATTTCCTAGAATAAACATTCATCGTCTCAAAATTATAAGTCAGCAAATCTTGGAACCACCTACACAAAACATTCAATATAAGAAGAAACAAAATAGACTTAGATCAAAACCCAATTTTATAATGACAAGATACAAAGCAAGTGTAAATTGAAGATACCTTTTAGAGTAACTGATATGTAAATATTCTCAAATCTTCTCTTATCCATCCAAGCAAAGGCTGATTGTGAAGTCAGTACTTTGCATTTTCAAAATTTATTTCTCAGCTATTTGTGAACTTTCTCTTAACTTTTTTTGCCAAAATAATTATGGCCCATAGAGTTTAACAGAGTTTTCTACTGTGCTGTTAATTGGCTTAGTTATAGTTATTGGAGGCTTGTCATTCAAGAGAAGTTCAAAAAGTTCATGGAAAATTGAGTTACAACGAGTTTGAAGGCAAAAAAACATTTTAAATCCTAACAGAATTTTTTCATAATAATATTTCCTCTGAACTTTTTGATGACCCTTTATATTTTCCTCAGATTGCATGAATTTTCTTGTTACTTCTTTTCTCTTACGGTATTTTTCCTCCCTCACCTCAGAACAGGAATACACGTTGCTGCTCAAGAGACTATGAGGAGTCCCAGGAACAACTTGGCATTTTCTCTAAGCACACATTTTACTCAAAGGGTGCACAATGGGTAGGGTAATGTGACTAAGTAATTTAACATGTTTTTATATTAAATTGAAAATGCTCTAATGTGCTACAGTGAAAATTCATATGAATTTATACCCATCAGAAAAGAATAGCAATACAAGTTTTCAAGTTATTATTATGCTGGTCACCATCTCTCGGTGAGATTTAATGCTTTCTCAAAAGAAATCTTACATACCTGTTACTCAGAGTACTGTTCTAAATGGGCTTCAAGAAGATGCTATCCCAGCCCAAAATGGTGCTCTTTCAATCTATGTTCACCACCTCACCCCCACCACACCCTTATTACATGTATATGTATATACATATAAAATCACAGGGCTCATCTTCCTCGAACACTTACCTGCTTGTCTCTCTGAGGTGTGAGTACCTTGTGAGCAGGTTGGATGTTTCTCCCACTCATTTTTTTTCCCTTATTTCTTTCTTCTTTTTTTTAGAAAGTTTTTATTTGGTGAATACAAATTTCATATGTACAGCTTTTAGGAATGTACTGTTTCTTCCCCCCATTACCACCCTCCCACCTCACCTCCTACTCCCTCTCCCATTCCATTTTTCATTTTTCATTAAAATTCTTTTTTTAAGATTTATTTATTTGAAAGTCGGAGTTACACAAAGAGAAAAGGAAAGACAGAGAGAGAGAGAGAGAGAGGTCTTCCATCCGCTGGTTCACTCCCCAGTTGGCCGCAACAGCTGGAACTGTGCCTATTGAGCATAACCGAAGCCAGGAGCCAGAAGCCCCCTTTGGCTCTCTCATGCGGGTACAGGGGCACAAGGACTTGGACCATCTTCCACTGCTTTCCCAGGCCACAGCAGAAAGCTGGATTGGAAGCAAAGCAGCCGGGACCCAAATCAGCACCCATATGGGATGCTGGCTCTGTAGGCAGTGGCTTTACCTGCTACACTACAGTGCCAACTCCAAGATTTCTTTTAAATTGACTTTATATACAGAAGACCAACTCTATACTAAGTAGAGATTTTAACTGTTTGTACCCACACAGATACACAAAATATAAAGTACAATCTGAAGACAAGTTTTACCATTAATTCTCATAGTGCAACTCATTAAGGACAGAGGTCCAACATGGGGAGTAAGTGCACAGTGACTCCTGTTGTTGATTTAACAATTAATATTCTTATTTTTGATGTCAGTGACCACCCAAGGCTCTTGACATGAGCTGCCAAGGCTATGGAAGCCTTTTGAGCCCAGAAACTTTGTTGGTATTTAGACAGGGCATATGTAAAGTGGAAGTCTCTCCTCCCTTCAGAGAAAAGTACATCCTTCTTTGATGGCCCCTTCTTTCCACTGGGGTCTCACTCACAGAGATCTTTCATGCAGAACACTTTTTGTCACAGTATCTTGGCTTTCCATGCCTGAAATGGAATTTCTGTATGAAATTGATTTCTGTATGAAAGCCACTTTAAGTTCTCCCACTCATTTCTATATCCCCAGGACCTAACTCCTGTCATAGAGTAAGTATTTAATAAATGTGGATTGAAAGAATGGGTGAGCACACTATTGCATAAATGAGTCTCAGGAACTAGTAAAGATAGACCACAAACCACATACTCATATACCTAGCACGCTGATAATGACCCTGGGATTAATCTTATGTTTAGTCTGGAATAGAACTAAGTACTGTGATGTGACACAGCAGTCTACGGAATTACAGGAGAGCAAACCTCTTGTCTTCAGGGGCAGAATCAAGGACAGTTTGTCTACTGGGAAATCAGATCTCTGTGCAGTCACCAAGAAAACTAGATTCATTACATTGAAGAGGTGTCAGCACTGGAAACTCACTGGGAGGACAGACGCTGTCAGAAGACCATCCACTCTTCTGGCAGCTAAGACAAAAGGGCAGAGAAAAATCAGAGAGCAAAAATAATGTGCTGCTGCCCACAGCTGAATGGATCTGCAGTTGACACACTTGTCATTATTGCAGTATTTCATTATGTCCAAATAGATTACATCATTAAGATCATAAAAATACCAAGTCTTCTTTGCCACAATCCATTGTGTCAGCCACCCAGACATGGTCTGAGAATTTGTGTCTCTTTTAAGTGGGAAAATGATTGACAGTGAAAATAAAGTGACTTTTATGCATGGAATATGAACCTAAACCATGGGGCAGTTGACTGTTTCAAACCTTGAAAATGAGATTTGATTCATTCAACAAATAAGTGAATGCTATTTTTTTTATTAAGCATCATTCCAAACAAAAGACCCAATGAAATATAGGTAACAGACTCAATAAATAAAATATTTGCATTTCAGTGATGTATTTAGGAAATTTGAAGTTTGTATACCTTCTACCTTGTCAGTGTCACTTTTATAATAGACGGGTATGGTAACTGTTCAGTAGCTGGCGTGGTAGTTGCATACCTCCTACAGAGTGAATGTGGACACGTTCCCTATCATACATTCTACACTTTCTGAGGAGGCTTCTGAGAATCAGGGGGACATCAGTGCAAGAAAGGAGTAATCTTTACTTTCCTACTGCAAACTTGAGTTTCAGGGGGTAAAACCATGGGCAATGGGCATGGAATGCCTTGGTTAGAACCCTGTTTCCACCAGGTATATGGTCCTTGGGCAAGGTCCTTAGGCTGTCTGTGCTTTAATTTCTTCATTAGAAGGCAGCAGTAATCTGTTCATTACTCTATCCTCTTTTCTGGGGTTATTGTGAGGATATAAGAGGATCTACATAGAATGCTCTGAGAAATTCTTGGCATTTCAGTATTCAGTAACGATGAGCTATCATTAACCTGCAGTCGTGGTAGATACAAGAACCATTTGACTAAATCAGTAAGATGTCTTTCGTGAAAGTGGATTTTAAAAACAAGCAAGCATAGGGCCAGCACTGTGACATATTGGGTATAGCTGCCACCTGCAGTGCCGGCATCCCATATGGGTGCTGGTTCCAGACCCGATTGCTCCACTTCCGGTCCAGCTCTCTGCTATGGCCTGGAAAAGCAGTGGAAGATGGCCCAAGTCCTTGTACTCCTGCACTCACGTGGGAGACTGGGAAGAAGCTCCCGGCTCCTGGCTTTGGATTGGTACAGCTCTGGCTGTTGCGGCCAATTGGGGAGTGAGCCAGCGGATGGAAGACCTCTCTCCTTCTCTCTGCCTCTCCTTCTCTCTTGCATAACTCTGACTTTCAAATAAATAAATAAATCTTAAAAAAAAAAAAGCAAGCAGAAGCCAGAGTTGTGGCACAGTGGGTTAAGCTGCTATCTGTGACTCTAGCATCCCATGTCCCATATGAATGCCGGTTTGAGTACAGGCTGCTCCACTTCCCATCCAGCTACCTTCTTGGGAAAGCAACAGATGATGACCCAAATACTTGGGCCCCTGCAGCTATGTTGGAAACCCGGATGGAGTTCCAGGCTCCTGACTTGGGCCTGCCCCAGTTCTGGGTCATTATAGCCATTTGGGGAGTAAACCAGAAGATTAAAGATCTCTCTGTAGCATGCTCTCTCTCTCTCTCTGTCTCTCTCTCTCTCTCTCTCTCTCTCTCACACACACACACACACACAAACTCTTTCTCTCTCTCTGACTTTCAAATAAATAAATCTTTACAAAACAAACAAAACAAATAGATAATATCATGAAATGATAATTTAAGTCTGAATCAAAGAGTTAAAATCCACAATTGTTATTGGGCATCCATAATGTTCTCATTACAAGCTAAGAAGAATGCAAATGACCCAAAGCCTCCTTTCTGTCCTGCAGAAATTCATATTTTATTTAGGGGGCAACAAGACAAGAACACATGGAAATAGTTAAGTAGTAAAAGACTGAATCAGCCACTTAAGGGCTACAATAAAATAAATGTCATAACATAGTATAATTGTATTTTTAAAATAACTTTTTTAAAAGCCTGTGAAATTAGTGTTTACTTACATTTTCATGTTTTAATATAATTTAAATATTTACAACCATAAGGTAGGTATAACTCTGTATGCCTATAGTTCTTACATAGCTACAAAACCACAACTAATTTACAAATTAAATATGAATATGAACAAAATAACTCATGTCATTTACTTCCATTGACAATTATAATTTAAGGTTGTTATTAATATTGTGTTATTGAAATTGCTACTTTCAGGAGGAATGCAGCATTGACTCCATGATCTAGGGTCTTCTGAGTTTGACATGCGTGCTTGCTTATGTGCTGAGTAATGAGATGACTCTCCCATGCATGCTGAGTGATGACATAATTGCCAAGCACTTTTTCTTTTCCAACTAATGAGTACATTTTTCCACACATAGAGTATCTTACCTTCATTTAGCTTTCATTCAATGCAAAAGCATTATTTGCATATTTAGCCTGCCTATGTTATTTTCATATTGGCTTGTTAATAATTAAAGTGGTACTTATTGGGGACCAAAACAAAATATTATGTAATTCAGCTATAAGATATTCATCAATCCAGAGCACACATATAATATTTTTAGATTATCATTGAAATAAAATACATATATTATCCCCTATAAATTCTTTTTCTAAAAGATGTATTTGTTTTATTTGAAAGGCAGAGTTATAGAGAGTGATGAAGAGAGAGAGAAAGAAAGAGAGAGAGAGATATCTTCCATCTGCTGATTCATTTTCCAAATGGCTGCATCTGCCAGAGCTGTGCCAAACCAAAGCCAGGAGCCAGGAGCTTCTTTGGGTCTCCCACATGGGTGCAGGTGCTCAAGCACTTGGACCATTTTCTGCTGCTTTCCCAAGTCCATCAGCAGAGAGCTGGATCAGAAGTGGGGCAGTCAGGCTTTGAACCAGTGTCCTTATGGGATGCTGGTGCTGCGGGCAGTGGCTTAACCCACTACACCACAGTACCAGCACAAATTCTTACAGAGAACTAACATTTCCTTAGAACACGGTTGAGTTTGAGGAAAACTACAGTAAATAGTGAGATGCCAAATGAATCTTACAAACAGAAAATTTATTTTACATGCTACAGAAGCACAAAGAAGGAAAGATAATTTTATATTCAGATAATTGAGGTAGAGCAAGAAAAGATCTTGGAATCTGCTTGTTATTATTGTGGTATAATATCCATTTAGTTCTGTTCTTTGGAGGTAGAATGTGAGTGATTGAAGATGGGATCCTACATAAATGGCAATGTGAATCCTAAGTCTGTGGATTTCTTAAATGGCATACAGAGTGTACATAAGCAAAGAGAAATAATGTAGGACAGTATGGTGATGGTAGGAGAATATATTTACAGGAGGGAATCTTCTGAAATGCATGAATGAATTAAGGATTCTCACTTGTGGGACTATTAGGCCATGGTCCTGGCTGATTCATAAACAGCTTATTTTAGGGGAAAGCCTTGCATTGAAGGGAATATATCAGATATTATATGAAAGATTCTTCCTTTATTAGACTGAACTTACTTTGAAGCCCTCTTGCTTTTGATCAAATGAGAGAATATTTATTTCTAGACTGAAAATTCCAGTGGTCTTTCCTGAACAAATTTTCTATTTCCCTAGTGTACGTTGAATGTCTTGGAACCACTAAGAATCTCAATATGCAATATGGTGACAACCCAGAATTGCTACCCTAAGGGAATGCACCTGCTGAGTAACCATAGAAAATTGTACACAAGGTGTTTGCTATAGACTGAATTGTGCCCCCCAAACTCATTTGTTGAAGCTGTACCTCCCCCCAAAATGTGACTGAGTCTAGAGATGGGGCATTTAGGATGTGATTAAGGTCAACTGATGTCATAAAGGTGGAGGCCTTAACCAACAGGACTGGTAACCTTGTAAGAGGAGGAGAGAGAGAGAATGAAAGAAAAACTTCCTCGTTGCAGACATAATGAACATGTGACTTACTACAAGCCAGAATGAGAACCCTCATCCAAAACTAACCACACTGGCACCCTAATGGCAGACTTCCAGGCTATAGAACCATAAAGAAATATATTACTGTTGTTGAAGCCACTCATTCCATTGTATTTTGTATGTCAGACCACACTAATGCAATGCTACACAAAATTACTTGTGACCCTGCACTGTTTTCTATTTCCATTTAATTCAACACACACACACACACACACACACATTTGCCTAGTGCAAAGCTTACTGGTTGACAATAGGGATAATGGTATGATAACCATCATCTGGTCTGGTCTGGTTGTAGATCAGATTATCCTATAAAGGCAAGAATTTCCATTCTATAATGTTATTTACAAGACAACTTGTAGGCTGTATAAACCTGTATTCACTGGTAAAACCTAATTCTTGTTTCTGGCACAATTTGCAAAGTTGTTCCAGGTGCCAGGTGAGTTCTTTTCCCTAGGGTAGAAGAGAAATTTCACAGGTTTCATTTTACATATGAAACTTATTCATACCTCTGAAAACTATAAAAAATATAGGACCTAAATATAGTCTGTCAAAGGTAGAAAATGTGTATGAACATGAAAACCAAGTTTATAAAAGAAAGGAAAATAGGCTGAACCAGAAGATTTTTGCTTATTTAAATTCTACTTATGTTCCCAGGCGTCTGTCTGAACAGCAGAATGAAATTCATGATTATGGAAATGGAAAGAACACAAGCATGGGGCTTGCTCTTGCTTCTGTTTTCACAGAGAGGTTGTCACGCATTTAATTGACCTTTTCTCCCGCTGTCCAGTGCAATCTTCAGAGCACAAACCACAGGATGCCATGTAAAGGAGGAGGGCACCACCTTTGCAAAGCCAAACAGCCCTGAAGCACCCCTCACTTGCCTACTCTCACCTTTAACCCATTGCAATTCACTTCATCACACACAATCTGACCAAACACATGGTGACCTTTCAAGTTTGGGTTCAGATTGTTTGTGAAGTTTAAAGTAGGTCAGTTGTGTGCTATTTTCATCCTCTTGAAGTCAAGCAAGAGGCCTTTGGTTCCCAGCCTTGGTCAGTGTTTAGGGTCCATCATGATTTGGCCAAAGGGGAGTGTTTTTGCAGGTGTGAAACTTAGTCCATCAACAGCTCTCCCAACAACACAGAGATGAAACAGTCACTTCTATTACGTTGTGCCTAATTCTCAGGCTTTCTTCAGTGTCAAGCCATGATTTAGAGGGCTGGTTTCTGGTCCAGGCTGCCCTCTCTCTTTGTTGATATTCAGGCTGATCTCCTCCACCTAATTTTCAGTAGTGTTCATTCAGGAACCCATTCCAAGGCTGCTTGGTCTGGGATTTTCAGAGTTTAGTGAGTTAACTCTCTAGGAGACATGGCTTATGCTCTGTGCCTGGGAAGTGCAGGGCCACACACAGCTTGGGGAGCCTGTCTAGTCCTTTGTTGTTTCCCTGGTTGCCCACTCCTGTACCTGCACAGAGACCATTCCCCTGTTCCTGGATTGGGAAGGGAGCTCTACCAGGCTGCTCATGGCCTGTGTCTGAGTTCTTGTTTCTTCTCTGATTTTACTTGAGACGATGAGCATGGATCACGTGTGAATTCAGATCCCAGAAACCAGTCTGATATTTCTCCTATCTCTGCTCCATCTCTGGACTTGCCGTTTAGATATCCACTTGGTTTTTTTTTTTTTTTTTATTTTATTTTTTTTTTGACAGGCAGAGTGGACAGTGAGAGAGAGAGAGACAGAGAGAAAGGTCTTCCTTTGCCGTTGGTTCACCCTCCAATGGCCGCCGCGGCCAGCGCGCTGCGGCCGGCGCACCGCGCTGATCCGATGGCAGGAGCAAGGTACTTCTCCTGGTCTCCCATGGGGTGCAGGGCCCAAGCACTTGGGCCATCCTCCACTGCACTCCCTGGCCACAGCAGAGAGCTGGCCTGGAAGAGGGGCAACCGGGACAGAATCCGGCACCCCGACCGGGACTAGAACCCGGTGTGCTGGCGCCGCAAGGCGGAGGATTAGCCTAGTGAGCCGCGGCGCCAGCCTAGATACCCACTTGTAACTCCATCCCCCAAAACATGTGATCCACTCGTCACTCATGTTCTCTCTCAGCCTTGCTCTCAGTCCTGAAAACAATGCTGTCTTGTTATTCATGAGTTTTCCATTCCTCAGTCTTTCAGGGTCTAATTCTTTGTCAACCAGAGCCTTTTTTCTGACTTTGTGAGGGTATCCTTCCCTGAAAGCACAGATGCCTCACAATTTGTCTGAGGAATTATTGTCTCCTTTATTATCCAGCCTTATGTTCATTGTTTCAAATAGATACAGTTGGGGCAGGCATTTGTTGCAGCGGTTAAGATACCATTTGGATTGCCTGCATCCCATATTGGAGCACATGGGTTTGATTCCCGGTCCTAGCTTCCTGTTAATGTGCACCCTAGGGGGCAGAAGCTCAAGTACTTGGTTCCCTGCCACCCAGACGTTGACCTGGATTGAATTCCAAGTTTCTGGCTTTGGCCTAGACTATTGCAGACATTTGAAGAGTGAATCCACAGACGGAAGATCTCTACTTCTGTCTCTCCCTCTCTCTGTCTCTCTGCCTTTCAAACAAATTAATCATAAAAATTTTAAAAATATGTAATTTTATATACAAAATTATCTATAAAAATATAATTATAAAAATATTTTAATGGATAAGATTGAAGCCACCTTGCAAAGTTAATCAAATCAGTCTTCCAATTTCCTTGGAAATGCTACTCCAATTCCTGACAAAAGCCTAGAAGGGCTGGCCATCAAGCATAGTTGTGACACTAATCATATTCATCTCTCATATTCACTATTTCTTGAAGCCTTTTTCTTTACTTAATTTCCCAGGTTCTCATTAAGACTCAGCCTCCTCTCCTGCCACTGTTCCTGTCTTCTGCCTACCCAGGGGCTCCCATATGCAGCGATACCTCCTTTCTCCAGATCCCTCAGGTCATGATGTGTTCCTCGCTGACACTCATTTTCCAGGCCAGTGAAGCTCACCAGCTGAAGTGAAAACCTTCAAAAGTTGTAATGGCTTTGAATGGCAATTCTCTCGAAATCCTTTGCTTTGTTTTCAGCTTTGAAACCACGAACTGAAATTCCTGTCTCTTTCTCTGGTAGAGTATTAAATCAGTAACCATCCATTCAACAAACATACATTGAGCATCTGTCCACACGGCAGACTCAGAGAGACAAAGCTGAGTACGATAATGCCTTTCCATCTAAAGAGCTTACATTCTCATTAGGATGGGAATGCCAAACATAATTACTTCATTCATACAGAGGCTGTACTAGAACTGTGAACAGAGTATGGGTAGGATATTGTTGAGACTTAGAGGAAGAGCAGCGAGTCTGCCAAAATGATTGCAGAAGCATCCGGATGGGCTTCCCAGGGAGCTGGTCATCTTTACCACCGCCAACACCTCTCTGCCTTGGGGAGTCCAAATGGTCTGCAGTTGGCTCTCTCCTGGCTGGGTGTTGAGGTGCTCTGGTTTTCCCCTGGTGCAGCAGACTGTCAGCTGTCAGGATTTGCTACTGGCAACATGCTTGCTCCTAGCGGCTTCTTCCCCTTCTAATTTGCATTTCTAATCCTGCATGCATTGGGAGCCTTATGAACCATGCTCCTTAGAACCGGGCTCTCTTGGAGTAAATATGCTCACAGCGACTCCCAGGGGATCTGGTAGGCTCCTGAGTAAGAGAGTTGTTTGATCGTTTATTTCAATTGGATTGTTTTGATTGCTTTGTGTTTCTTTCCTGGTTCTTATTAGACTTGTGAGCTTGGTACATAAGCAACCACTAAATAAAATGAGGAGCCATTATAGATTCATATCGGGAGGGTGTTAGAAGTGTTTTTAGAATAAAGGAATCATAGATACTATCTACTTAATTAGCTTCTATTACATGCCAGATTCTTTATTATTTCATTAATCTTCACAATACCCCTGCAGTGTAACTAAATGATTACTACTTTATGGAAAAGAAACTAATACTTTATGGAAAAGAAACTAATACTCAATGGAAAGCTTTTGTAATGTTAGACAAATTCCTGTCACTGAAGCCCTTCACTGTAGGGCAGGTATTTGGCACAGTGGTTAGCAGGCTTGCTTGTGAGGCCCTAATATTGGAGTGCCTAGTTCAAGTCTCACGTCCGCTTCTTGCTAATGCACACCCTGGGAGGCAGCAGGTGACAGCTCAAATACGTGGGTCCCTGACACCCACGTGGGGAACCGAGGTTGAGTTCTAGGCTCCTAGTTTCAGCAAGACCCAGCTGCAGTGATTGTAAGCATTTGGGGAATGAATCAACAGATACATTATCTCTGTTTCTGTTTCTCTTTGTCTCTCTCTGCCTTTCAAAGAAATATATAAACTTTTAGCCAGCGCTGCGGCTCACTAGGCTAATCCTACGCCTTGAGCACCTGCACACCGGGTTCTAGTCCCTGTCGGGGTGCCAGATTCTGTCCCAGGTGCCCCTCTTCCAGGCCAGCTCTCTGCTGTGGCCAGGGAGTGCAGTGGAGGATGGCCCAAGTGCTTGGGCCCTGCACCCCATGGGAGACCAGGAGAAGCACCTGGCTCCTGCCATCGGATCAGCGCGGTGCGCCGGCTGCAGCACGCCGGCCGCGGTGGCCATTGGAGGGTGAACCAACAGCAAAGGAAGACTTTTCTCTCTGTCTCTCTCTCACTGTCCAATCTGCCTGTCAAAAAAAAGTTATTAAAAAAAAGAAATATATAAACTTTTAAATTATGTTTTAAAATAAGGAAAAATGGGTTTTGTGGGCATTAAATAGGTGAATAAATGTAAAGTGTTAATGGCAAGACCTGGTACATGGTATGACTCAGTACGTGCTACTGCTGCTGCTATTGTTCATTGCTACCAAAGTCATCTCTTTACTAAGAAGCAGAATCCAAATCTAAAGTCCATAGCATAGCAGGTACTCTGACATCAAAGGAGAATTACTTGGCTGTGGGTGACCTTGTTAGCATGGCTCATATTACATACACGTGGAGGCAACAAACTTCCTGCCTTGGGGGAGTGTGAGGACAGGGTCAATCCCTTTCCAATATTGTCCTTCTCGTGGACACCGTTTTCCTCCCACATCCACAGTACTCATGACCATGGCATTGAATTATGATCATTTAAGAGAAGGTTGTAAATAATGGCTTAATGCTGCTTTTGAAGCTTATTTCAAGGTCAAGTTTTGTTTTGAAGAGCACAAGAGGCATGAAAGCCTCCAAAAACACATCTTTTCCTCCCTTAGAGTGATATTGTCCAAGAGCTTTCTTAGACTTCTTTGGAATCTGAAGACACATATTTCCAGTATGTTCTTTATGTCAGCCCATTTTATTATAAACTAACCTCCCACCGTGATGGGAAAAATAATCAGTTACAA
This sequence comes from Oryctolagus cuniculus, assembly GCF_051225735.1. NCBI lineage: Eukaryota > Metazoa > Chordata > Mammalia > Lagomorpha > Leporidae > Oryctolagus > Oryctolagus cuniculus. Next base: position 153,413,546 of record NC_142869.1, on the reverse strand, counting down.
CTGAGATGGACAGAGTAAGAAAAATCAGAATGTGTTTGCAAGCTTCTCAAGTCTCTGTCCTTAGAATCAACCATTTCCATAATAGACAGGACATGGAGTGATCATTTGCTTGGGTTTTACTCGGTTATTCTCTCATGTCTTTTTTTTTTTCTATTATTTATTTGAAAGGCAGAGTGACAGAAAGGGAGGGAAAAAGAAAAAGAGAGACAGCTTCCATCCACAGATGTCCATAATGGCCAGGGCTAGTCTAGGATGAAGACAGGAGCCTGGAACTTCAGCTGGGTCTCCCACATTGGTGGCAAGTATCTAAGTTCTTGGGCCATCTTCCACTGCTTCCCAAGGCACAATAGCAGGGAGCTGGATTGGAAGCAGAGCTGCAGCACTCATATGGAATGCCAGCATGGCAGATGGCAGCTTAACTGCATGCACCACAATGCCAGGCCCTCTCTTTAATTTCTTGAAACTATAAAAGGAATTTTAGCATGAAATATGCCATTGCATAAGTAATGTTTTCTTCCACTATTAAAACCATTCTTACTTGGAAGGTGTCTGGAAGTTCTCTGAAATGTAACAGTTTGAAATTTCAGTAAAATCCTAATTTGTGATAAGAGACTAGTGGTTGTATTCTCCTTTCTTTTCAAAAAGAAGAAAATACCACAACAAAAAATAAAGGCCCCCAGCATAATATAAAATAGAGTGCTCATCAAAAATCTGTTATTCCCGTGTGGTTCTATGTGAAGATGCTACCATGCTTATAGCTCTCACCAAATATTTATTAAATTGAGTTAAATCTTGCTGCCCTGCCTCCTAGAGATCTAATATAACTGAAGACAGCTAACATGACATGAGTGATAGCAACAGTTAGATTATGAATTTTGAACAGGTTGAGTGTGTTTCCACAGGCTGGAGTTGCAAAGATTCATGGAATCTGTCTTATTTAAGCATTCAATAATATCATTTGTCTTTGTTATGGTCTATGAGACATTCTAAGATGCAGTGGGACCAGAAGCCATATCTGAGGGAAGCAAGAAGCACTACTTAGCAAAAAAGGTAAAAGAATGGGGACAGCTGGCAGTGAAGGGCAGAGCTTCAGGGAAACAGGGAGGCCTGGAGGCTTGATCTTGTATTTATCACATTTTCAACTTCAAGAAAGATGGGCTGCCAATATACATTAAAACTGCTTTTTGTTGTTTTGATCCCTTCCTCAACAAATACCAGTTTATCTGAGAGAAAAAAAAATCATTTTTTAGAAGCCAAGAACTCAAGTAATTTTCACAAGAATTTAGCTACCTGGGATAAACAACTGAATATTCCTAAGCCTTTGGGAAGGCTGGCTGGAAAGGAGACTACACACATTTTGGGGGGCTGAAGGGCTGCTTGAGATTAGACGCTAGTAGAATTGGGAGGTACCAGAGGGCCCAGCAGATGAATCAAAGAGGCATTTCACATCTGATAATGCCCTGTGTAAAACTTGACAAGAGCCTTTCTCTGAAGCATCTGGTACAGAAAGAAGGAAGCTGCATGGTGGAGGGAGCGTGCCAAGAGAGGGGCATTCTAGGCTGAGCCTCTGCCAGCCGCTTCCTCAGCAGCTTGAGCCGTGACAGGGAACTGTGTAAGGGCGAGAAACAGACCCCAGCTAGCCTCAAAGGCAGCCAAGAGGAAGTGAAGTCTAAGCAGACTGTGTTTTCTGGCTCCTTGAATCACCTGCTATTTTGAAGGCGAGCCAGGCCAGGGACCTTGTTCTGGGGACTTCTGACTTAGTTAGTGGGGAAGTCTCGTTAGCACCACTGAGGAAGTATGCCTCCTTCCAACCACCTGAAATGTTAGCCAACACCAGGGCCTTAGGCACTGGAAGGTAAGGAACATGAGACAAGATCAAGGTGCCTTTCACTTTAAAGGATGCCTGGGATGAGCAGACAGAAAAATGATACATCTCTGGCCCAGAGGACTGTTGCTGGAGACAGCCAAGTTGCCCAGACAAAGAATTGCAGGTGATGAACTGTCAGGGTCTGTATACCCTGGAGACACCCTGGATCCCTGTGTTCTCACTTTTCTGCCCGAAGAACCTGAGAACACTGGTTCCTAATCCCCTCTCAGGACCATGCTTTTGTAATGACTCATCAGGAACATCATGCCCAGCCAAACAAACTTGGAGTGCAAGGAACTACTTTTGTACCAGTGAGAAATCTCAGCATATTAGGCTGCAAATGGGTCAGCATGTAACAGGAGGCACCACTAGATGTGAGTGTGATATTATTTTTACCCCACCACGTTTCTTTGTGCTTGGGTGATCTTTTGCAGTTTGACAACGTGAGGAAAGTAGGCTCTCTGCCTAGCATGTTCTCCCTTGGAGATAGGCTGAAACTATTCTCCAGGTCCTTATCCAGCCTCCCAGTGTGGCTACTCATAGCCACCTGGTCCTTGTGCCCTCAAGTTTTTAGTCATAGTTTATTTTCCAGGAACTGAATCTAATAATCTTCTTATTTCTAATCCTTGCTTTAGTTAAGTCAGTTTGCTTCCTTCTGCTTGCACTGCTGTCCTCTCATCATTCACCTTTTTTTCTAGTCTGCTTAATCTTTATCCTCAACACCTTCTATTCTTCCCAAAGCCTTTCTTGGCACCCAGTCAAGAATAGAATCCTCCTGGGGCTGGTGTTGTGGTGCAGTGGGTTAAGCCATTGTCTCCAGTGCCGGATTCCTGCCAGTTTGTGTCCTGGCTGCTCTGCTTCCAATCTAGCTCCCTGCTAATGGCCTGGGAAAGCAGCAAAGGATGGCCCAAATGTTGGGCCTCTCCTTGCACCTACATAGGAGACCCAGAAGAAGCTCCTGGCTTCAGTTTGGCCCAGCCCTGACCATTGCCTCCATTTGGGGGGTGAACCAGCAGACAGAAGATATCTCTGTCTGTAACTCTGCCTTTCAAATAAATTTAAAAAAAATCTTTTTTAAAAATTTTACAAAAATAAACTATTAGAAATGATAAGAGAATTCAGCAAGTTGTAGGGTACAAAATCACACCCACACACACACACACATACCAAAAATAGTATCCCCCTAACACACATGGTATTGATGATGAGTATGATCTTCACAAAGATGGCAGAAGTAAATGCAACAAACAGGTTGTTGCGGTTTTGTGAAGCATATTTGTGGATGAGATGTTGACATGGAACCTCAAAACTGTAGAACTGGAGAGAATGAAATTTGTCTTTTTTGACAATGATTTGTCCTCTTCGAAAGGTCACTTAGCCTATGCCTGAACAATTTCAGTGACTAGGAACCCATTAGAACTCATTAACTTCAATTAAGTATATTTGATGTTTGGGGAGTTTTGGAAGCACAGTCTTTTATAGAGAGAGCTAAAACCCATCTTCCTATGACTTCTGTTCTTTGGTCTTTAAGAGCTCGATGTGCCATCCTTGCAAAGGGATGGTATCCTCTTCCTAACTCACCGTGTTTCAGACTTGGAACCTTTAGGAAATAAATACATAACGTCAACTAGTAAAGCAAGTTAGAGTTAGTTGCCCAAACACAGCATCTAAAGCATACAAGAGTTTATCTTGTTCTCATGCAAAAGGAAGTCCAGAGGTAACACAAATGCTTGTTATACATTGGCACTGAGGCTGAGGAACATCAGCACAAGGTCTCTGTTACATTCTGGGCATTTCTGTGACAATCTCAAGATGGGCATCTAAGCTACAACTGATTCATCTATCATTTCAGGCAGGAAAGAGGTATAACAAGGCGGTCCTTATAGCAGAGAAGCAAAGTTATCCACAAGTCCTTGGCTAACATCCTGTGGCTATAATTATGTCTATAGTCATACTTGACTGCAAGAGAAGTTAGAAAATGCAATTTTCAAGATGGCAGACTTTGGTGTCTCCTACAAAAGGGGGTTCTGTTAATAAGAAAAAAGGTGAAATGACTATTGAGCAGGCAATTAGCAGTGTTTGCCAAAGTGTATCAATAAACACAGGTCTACCCTATTTAAACTCTACATAGTGTTTGTTATAAATGTCTGTACTCTTTTAGACATCAGAACCAGCTCTAGCTACTTAGAGCAGATAAGGATTTATTAAAGCATTCTGGGTAGCTCATAAACTTCTCTGGAAGGGCCAGAAAAGAATAAAAAAAAAGATTTAGTGCAATCAACCGTGGAAACTATGAAAAATGCTCAATTTTCTCAAGGATTTTTATTGCTAAAAGGGCACTGTTGCCTCCACTGGGTACTATTTTCCACCTGACATGCTTAGACAAGATACCAGAAACTTCACCACAGCTGCCACAAAGTACACAATTGTCCCCATGCCCACCTCTTTGAAGAGCCACTCTCTCCTCATGTTGCTCACTTCTGCATTCAAGGCATTCACAGGTGAGTCTGCATGGAAGACTGAAATGTAGTCTAAACCTTTCAGTAGTTCTGGGACAGGAAGACAAGTGTATCAGGGGATGGGATGTATATTAATGAACCAAACTGTTCTAACATTATGCAGTCAAAATAGGAAGAGCAGGCATTCATGTGATTATGTTTAATCAGGACTGACAAGTAGCTTTGAGATTTGGTGGCTTAGGTAGCTTTGGTAGATGAGGTAGATTAGGTAGATTTGATAGCAAAAATGTCATCATCTAATTCTAGGAAAGAATAGCCTAATATGAAAGAAAGAATGACAAACTTTCCAGTTCTATTTTTTATTCTATATTAGTTGCTGCATTTAATAAAAGATAACAGATGGAAATCCTATATTCATTAAGGGGGGAAATAAATCTGCATCTGCTGCTGTTTTAAATAAGAGAAATATATAGTATTTACTCCTATCCTTTGCAGACCCTTCGAAGATTTTAATTAGCAGTGAATGTGTGATTCCATTTGTTATTCCGTGGTCATGATGCCTCTCATTTCAGCCTGGTGAACCAGTCCATTTGGATCTCCTTGGTTGGAATTAGTAGAAAAACCTCAACTAAAGGAACTCCATACATTCTCCAAAAGTTATTTTCATTTTAAAAAGATTTGTGGGAAAAGAGCTTTAATATATACACATATATTTATTTGTATTTATATATATATAAATATATGAAGAGAGGCAAAAACATGAAGTCATTTAAACATATGTCTTAGTTTAGCCCATTCTCCTACCATGCAATTGTTTGTGATATGTCTTTTTAAAAGACATTTTATAACAGTTTACATTTCATAGAATACATTCATATATTGTTATTTGACTCTCTATCTCATTAAGGTACATAGTATTTATTCAATTAAAGATAAGAAGATGAAAGCTTACAGAGACCTAGTGATCTGACCCAGTTCAAAAAGTTCAAAAGAGACTTGCCCAATCCTATAACCAAAATCCATTTATTTCTATACTAGAACTCTGTCCCACAACAAAAATTTAATTATTAAAAGAAGAATCTTTCAATCTTTAGGAAGATTATTCTACATCAACTAGTCTTCCTTAGCTTACATATGAAATATAATGCATAGTAAAAGAACGATTTCAGTAATCTGGAAGTATGACAAGATGGCTTAATGACCATTGGGAAGAGAGAGGACAAAGTGGCATTGAATAAAAAAAAAGCATTGAATATTACATCACCTACTTTCTAGCTGAGTGACTTTGAGCAAATAAGGACTAAATCTCTACAAGGCTCAATTTTTTCATTCATGAATTGAGGATATAAATAAAACCTACTCATACAGAGATGTGGCATGCATTCTATATTCCCTAAAAAAGCACATTGCTGTATTGCAGGTTTGCATTAATACACTGCGTTTCATTCACTTTTTTTAAACTAGAAACCTTTTATTTAAGGTATACAAACTTTATTCATTTCATATATACAAATTTAGGAACATAGTGATTCTTCCCATCCTACCCTCCTACTAGCATTTCTCACTTCTTCTTCCTCCCTCTCCTATTCCCATTCTTATTTTTTGATAAGATCTATTTTCAATTACCTTTATATACATAAGATTAACCCTATACTAAGTAAAGAATACAATAAATAGTATGAGAAATAAAGTTGTTCCAATTGAGACAACAATTGAGACAAGGGCTGTACAAATTCTTTGCATTGCAAAGTATCAATTTCATTTCTATAGATTATCCCTTACTCTATTAGTCACCATAGATTAGGGAGAACATATGGTATTTGTCTTTTGGGGATGGGTTTATTTCACTAAGTATGATGTTTTCCAGTTTGATCCATTTTGTTGCAAACCCCAGGGTTTCATTTTTGTTACTGCTGTGTAGTATTCCATGCTATACATATTCCTTAATTTCCTTATCCAATCTTCAGTTGACAGGCATTTGGGTTGATTCCATATCTTACTATTCTGAATAGAGCTGCAATAAACATGGGGTACAGATAACTCTTTTGATGCTGATTTATTTTGGTTGGGGAAGTTCCCGGGAGTAGAATGGCTGGTCATAAGGTAGGTCTATATTCAGATTTCTAAGGTATCTCCATATTGTCTTCCATAGTGGCTGTACCAATTTATATGCCTAACTACAGTAGATTAGAGTACCTTTTTCCCCACATCCTCACCAGCATTTATTTTTTGATTTCTGTTAGAAAGCCATTCTAACTGGGGTGAGATAAAACTTCATTGTGGTTTTCATTTGCATTTACCTTATGGCTTGTTATCCTGAGCATTTTTTCATGTGTCTATTGGTCATTTGGATTTCCTCTTTTGAAAAATGCTTGTTTAAGTCCTTTGCCCATTTCTTAACTGGGTTGTTTGTTTTGTTGTTGTTGAGTTTCTTGATCTCTTTATATATTCTGATTATTAGCCTGTATTTGGCAAATAATTTCTCACATTCTGTTGATTGCCTCTTCACTTTGCTCGCGTTTTTTTTGCAGTGTAGACGCTTCTCAATTTGATGTAATCTCATTTGTCAATTTTGGCTTTTATTGCCTGTGCTTTGGGGTCTTTTCCAAGAACTCTTTGCCTATGCCAATGTCTTGGAGGGTTTCCCCAATGTTCTCAAATAATTTGATGGTATCAGCTCATAGATTTAGGTCTTTGATCCATCTTGAGTGCATTTTTGTATAAGGTGTAAGGTAGGAGTCTTCCTTCACATTTCTGCATGTGGAAAGCCAGTTTTCCCAGTACCATTTATTGAAGAGACTGTCTGTGCTTAGCTCCTTTGTCAAAGAAAAGTTAGTTGTAGATGTATGGATTGGTTTCTGGAGTTTCTGTTCTGTTCCATTGGTCTCACCTGTTTTTCTGCCAGTACTAGGCTGCTTTGATTAGAAATACTCTGTAGTATGTCTTGAAATCTGGTATTGTGATGCCTTTGGCTTTGTTCTTGTTGTGTAAGATTGCTTTAGCTGACCAGGGTCTCCTGTGTTTCCATATGAATTTCAACATCATTTTTTTCTATATCTGAGAAGAATATCCTTGTTATTTTATCAAAATCACATTGAATCTGTAAATTGCTTTTGGAAAAATGGACATATTGATGATACCAATTCTTCCAATCCATAAACATAGAAGACTTTTCAATTTTATAGTGTCTTTTTCTATTTGTTTCTTTAATGTTTTACACTTTTCATCATAGAGATCTTTGAAGCTCCTGGTTAAGTTTATTCCAAGGTATTTTATTTTTTATGGCTATTTGAATGGGATTGATCTTAGAAGTTCTTTCTCAAACATGGTATTATCTCTATATACAAATGCTATTTCTTTTTTGTGTTAATTTTATATCCTGTAACTAACCAAACTCTTTTATGAGTTCCAATAGTCTCTTAGTGGAGTCTTTTGGATCCCCTATATATAGAATCATGTCATCTGCAAATAGGAATGGTTTGACTTCCTTCTTCCCAATTTGATTTCTTTTTCTTGCCTAATGGCTCTAGTTAAAACTTCCAGGACTGTATTTAATAACAATGGTGAGAGTGGGCATCTTTGGTTCTGGATCTTAGTGGTAATACTTCCAACTTTTCCTCATTCAGTAAGATGCTGGTTCTGGGCTTGTCATAAATTGCCTTGATTGTGTTGAGGAATGTCCTTCTATACCCAGTTTGCTTAGAGTTTTTATCATGAACAAGTGTAGTGTTTTATCAAATGCTTTCTCTGCATCTATTGAGATTATCATATGGTTTTTGTTCATCAGTTTCTTATTGTGATATATCAAATTTATTGATTTGTGAATGTTGAACCATTACTGCATATCAGGGATAAATCCCACTTGGTCCAGGTGAATGATCTTTCTGATGTGTTGTTGGATTTGATTGGCTAGTATTTTTTGAATATTTGTACATCATTTTCATCAGAGAAATTGGTCCGTAGTTCTCTTTATCTGTTGTATCTTTTTAAGGTTTGGGAATTAAGGTGTTGATGACTTAATAGAAGGAGTTTGGGAGAATTCCTTCCCTTTCAATTGTTTTGAATATCTTATGAAGAATTGGTAGAATTCAGCAGTGAAGCTCTCCGGTCCGTGGGTTTTCTTTGCTCTGAGTATCTATTTTACTTATTCAATTTCCATCTTGGTTATTGATCTCTTTAGACTTTCTGTGTCTTGATGGCTCAATTTTGGTAGATTGTATGTGTCCAGGAATTTATCTATTTCTTTTTGGTTTCCAGGTTTATTGTTATAGCTCTTTATAGTAATTCCTGATGATTCTTTTTATTTCTGTGGTATATGTTGTTACATTTCCTTTTTCATCTTTGATTTTAATGATTTTGGTCTTCTCCCTCTTCTTTAATTTTTTGGTTTCTTGGGCCAATGGTGTAACAATTTTGTTTATTTTTTAAAAATACCATCTCTTCATTTGACTGATCTTTTGTATTTTTTTTTGTTTCAATTAGGTTTATTCTTGTTTAATTATTTCTTTTCTACTACTAATTTTTGGTTTGGTTCATCTTTTTTTAGGTCTTTACATGCACGCATCCATAGTTCATTTATTTAGTACCTTTGCAATTTCTTGATGTAGGCATCAATTGCTATAAACTTTGCTCTTAACACTGCTTTTGCTGTATCCCATAAATTTTAATATGTTGTATTGTTGTCTTCATTTATTTCCAGAATTTTTTTTATTTCTTTTTTGATTTCTTCTATGACCCACTGTTCATTCAGGAACATGTTGTTCAGTCTCCATATCCTTCCATATGTTCTAGCAATTATAAAATTGTTGATTTCTAGCTTCATTCCATTGTGGTCTGAGAAGATGAATGGTATGATTTCAATTTTTTTTTAATTTACTGATACTTGCTATATGGCCTAGCATATGGTCTATCTTAGAAAAAGTTTCATGCACTGGTAAGAAGAATGTGTATTCTCCCACTGCAGGATGAAAAATTCTGTAGATATCCATTATGTCCATTTGGTCTATAGTGTCAATTAACTCTGTTGTTTCCTTGCTGATTCTCTGTCTGGTTGATCTGTCCATTGCAGAAAGTGGGGTATTGAAGTCCCCCATTACTATTTTTTTATTTTTTGACAGGCAGAGTTAGACAGTGAGAGAGAGAGAGTTATAGACAGTGAGAGAGAGAAAGAGAGAAAGGTATTCCTTCCATTGGTTCACTCTCCAAATGGCTGCCATGGCTGGCGCTGCACCAATCTGAAGCAAGGAGCCGAGTGCTTCCTCCCTGTCTCCCATGCAGGTGCAGGGACCCAACCACTTGGGCCATCCTCCACTGCCCTCCCGGGCCACAGCAGAGAGCTGGACTGGATGAGGAGCAACCGGGACTAGTACCCGGTGCCCCAACTGGGACTAGAACCTAGGGTGCTGGCGCCGCAGGTGGAGGATTAGCCAAGTGAGCTGTGGCACCGGCCCCCCATTACTATTGTAGCAGAGTCTATGACTCCCTTTAGATCCATTAACATTTCTTTTAAGCAGCCAGGTGCCCTGTAATTGGGTGCATGTACACTTATTATAGTCACATCTTTCTGTTGATTTGATCTCTTAATCATCATATAGTGTCCTTCTTTGTCTCTTTTAAGAGTTTCTGTCTTAAAGTCTATTTTGTCAGATATTATGATAGCTACACCAGCTCTTTTTAGATTTCTGTTAGCATGGATTGTCTTTTTCTATTCTTTCACTCTCAATCTGCATATATCTTTGATGATGAGATGTTTTTCTTGTAAGCAGAAAGTGGATGGGTTTTGTTTTTTAATCCATTCAGTCAATCTGTGTCTTTTAACTGGGGAGTTGAGGCCATTTACATTCATGGTTACTATTGATAAATAATGACTTGGCCCTGATATTTTTCCACAAATATTCTTATTGTTTACTTTGGATTTTCTTTGTACTTTTACTGGGAGATTTTCTGCCTTAACCTTCTTTCATAATGATGACCATATTTCTGTGTTTCTGTGGGTAGCACATCCTTAAGCATCTTTTGTAAGACTGGACAGTGGTGACAAATTCTTTCAATTTCTGTTTGTTATGGAAGGTCTTTATTTCACCTTCTCTTATATATGAGAGCTTTGCAGGCTATAAAATTCTGGATTGACTTTGTGGGGAGCAATTGAGACTAGACTGTTACTGGAATTAAGACTTATTCTATGCATCTGCTCTCCCACAATATGGCGCTGAGAGAGAGACCAAACAACCTCTACGCAGCTGCTTCTTGCCAATTTGACTGATAAACTGCAGGAGCTGATCCTGCTCCTGATTGGAGGAGAGCAGCGTGCTCGGTGTGTGGGTAGCAGAGTTGGGATTGGTGGAAGAGGACTATAAAGGAGGAGAGAAACAACGTGCACCAGGAACATCTGAGGGAACACCTGAGGAACATCTGAGCAGCCCCTGAGAGAGCCGGCTGGCGGTGTGCCGTTCCTTCGCGGAAGCGGGGAAAGTGGCAGGGGGTCCCGCCCCTCCACAGAGGTGGAGGGGTCGGCAGCCAACCCAGGAAGGACCAGCAGCAAACCTGGGAAGGGCCGAGCAGACAAAAGAACAGCGCAGGGTCTAGTGTCATTCCTCCGCGAATGGGGGAGCGACAGACTTTTTTTTTTTCTCTTAAGACTTGGAGTCTATCTCACCATTCTCTACTAACCTATAGGATTTCTAGTGAGAAATAAGCTGTGAGTCTAAATGGATATCCTCTATAAGTAATTTGGTGTTTGTCTCATGTGTATTTTAGACTTTTTCTTTATGTTTTACTGAGAAAAGTTTGAATACAATGTGTTGCAGAGAAGATCATTTCTGGCCTCATCTATTAGGAGGTCTATATGCTACCTGTACTTGGATGTCCCTTTCTTTCTCCAAATTGGAGAAATTTTCTGTTACCATTTCACTAAAAAGGCCTTCTAATCCATTCTCTTTCAATGCCTTCAGGAACTTCTAAGACCTGTATGTTGGGTTGTTTGATAGTGTCCCATAAATCTCCATTGCTGTTTTTAATTTTTATAATTTATTCTGCTGCTCCCTCTCTTTCTCCTTCTCCTTCACCTTCTCTTTCTTCTTCTTTATTGGTCTGACTATAAAATTTCCAAAGATTTGTCTTCTAATTCAGATATCCTTTCTTCTGCCTCAATTAGTCTGTTGTTAAGGCTTTCTACCACATTTTTTCTTTGATCTATAGAATTCTTCATTTCTAGTACTTCATTTTGATTTCTCTCTCTCTCTTTTTCAGAGTTGCTTATTTATTGAAAAGCAGAATTACAGGGAGGGAGGGAGGGAGAGAGAGAGAGAGAGAGAGAGAGAGAGAGACGTCTTCCATCCTCTGGTTCATTTCCCAGATGGCTACAGTGGCCAGAGCTGCACCCATCCAATGTCAGGTCCCAGGTGCTTCATCCAGGTCTCCCACATGGGTGCAGGGGCCTGAGGATTTAGGCCATCCTCTAATGCTTTCCCAGGCATAGCAGAGAGCTGCATCAGAGTGGAGCAGCTGGGACTTTAACCAGTGCCCATATGGGATGCTGGTACTGCAGGTGGCGGCTTTACCCACTACATCACAGAACTGGCCCTTGATTTCTCTCTAACATTTTAATAACATGGGAATAATTTTCATTTATGTCATGCATGTATTGATTCCTTTAATTCATGGATTTGCTCTTGATTACTTCTGAGTAGTCCTGTGATTAATATTTTGGATTTCATTTCTGGCATTTCATCAATTTCTTTATCTGCACATTCTAGTACTGGAGTTTTGTTGTCTTCTTTTGGGAGTGTCATTTTTGTTCCCTTTTCTTGTTTCTTTAATTTCCATTTTATTTTTAGGCATTTGTGGAGATACTTGGTTTTCTTTTTCTTCTGGTGGCTTTTATCTATGGACTGTGCTTCTGTGGCTTTGTGGATTGTCTGCTGTTTCAGTGAATACCCAGAGTCATGTGCTCGATGTGGCCAGGGAGCTCTGTTCAATGCTCCAGGGTAAGTAGAGTGTTCAAGGTGATACCCAAGTTGGGCATGGTAGATCTCTTTTTTTTCTATCAGAGTGGAGGGTTTGATCAGCTCTGTTTGTTCCTCTCCTCCACGGTGACCAATGTCTTGGCACTAGCCCCAGTGGGCACAGTACTCATCTGTGCCACCACAAAATCCACACAAAGGATCCTTGCAGTCCTCAATATGAACATGGATCCCACAGCAATGACAATCAAGGATCCCCAAGCATGTGGAGGCACCCACAGTGAACTGTTCAGAGACCCTGCCCCACCCTTCACCCTCCCATGCAACCAAAGTGTTTCTACAGTCCCAGAACACAAGGCTCCCACAGTAACATGGCACCAAGGATCCACTTTGCCTTGCCAGTCTGTCCTGTCTATAGAGAGCTGGAGATCACAGAACTAGGCAAACAAAGCCCAAAAAGCTGTGACATGCTGGGAGACCGGGTATACCTCATAGTCCTATGCGGGTGCCCAACCCCTGTCAATCCTGCCAGCCAGACTCAGGTGTCTCCTACTGGCTGGTTGCTGGGCACATGACACAAGCTGGCACAGCTGTTATGTATGTCCAAAATGGCACCTGTCCTGGTTCAACCAGTTGCAAGGCATATTGTCAGGGGGTCAGGGAGAGAGAAATGCATCCATTTTTTCCCTCTAGGTTGGCAGGTACACTTTCCCTTGCAGGGTCCTAGAGCCAAACTCATGCCAAGCTCTCTCTGCAGCTTTATCTCCAGTGACTTGGGCTGCTACAGTCTGGTCCCACCTCACTCTCCAAAGCCGGTGCTGAGGCTCTAGACTGCTGGGGTCTTGTGTCCATGCTTGTGCTGCACATCCACAGCCTCTACAGCATCCCTCTAACTTTCATGGAGTTTTTGCTGCAGTTTTCTATCTAACTCTTCCCTGAGATTGCACTTTCTTCACTGTTTTTCAACTATCTTCCCCTAAACTACAGCACTAACCTCCGTCCCTATTCCTTCATCTAGTAATGAGACTAGGTAATTTCTAATGAACAGAAATTTATTGCCTCTTGGTTTTAGAGGCTAGGATGTCCAGGATTGAGCAGTTGGCATCTTGGTGAGTCTCCCTACTGTATTATCCCCTAGAGGAAAGTAGACGGGCAAGAGAGAGCAAGCAGGGACCGTACTCAGTTGTTATAATAGCAACAAACACTGCTCATGAGGGTGGAGCCCCCATGGCTTGATAACCTCTTAAAGATCCCACCTCTTAGTACTATCACAATGGGATAAATTTCAACATGAGTTTTTGCAAGTTAATATGAAAAAATTGATCAAGATTAAAATCTATCAAGGATAGTATATATAAGTATTAATGCATCAGAGCTGACCACCATTGCCCTTATTCCCAATAAGATGGTATTTCCAGAGTGTGCTAGAGAATTTTGCTCATAGTAGATGCTATAAGACATTTATTTGTTGAATGAAGGTGGGAAGGGCCAGTTTGGTTAGAAAACAGAATGTTTACAGCCAAAATTTGGAAAGGATGGTCTGGTTAAAGGCGTGACTAGAATAAAAAATTTCATTTTCGTTAGATTCAGACGTGGTAACTTCTTTTTCATAAACAAATATTACATAACTCAGCTATGGTGGTGGATACTTATTTGTTATTGGGAGTAATGTGACTAACTCCAGTTTCCTGTCTGGGTCTTTTTATTTCTTACCTCAGGGTTTTACAATGATTTATCTATGGTAAGCTAATTCTCAGTAATACTGAAAAGAGGGAAACTCAGAAGCAGAGGAGATGGTCAAGAGGAAATCTACGCATACAGTATCATCCTCCTATCTCTTAAAGGAGGACCTACTGCTAAAAATTTCAGCAGCTGAGCACCAGCAGGGGAGGTGGGATGGAGTCTTTTGAATAAAGTCCTTGCTGTGCCCTTCAAACCTGCTGTTGTTGCTGCCTCTACAGGAAAGCCGCTGCAATGTGCCCCAATTAGGTCCCTGGGATCTGGAAGGAAAGCTCTCCAGAGCACTCCTGGCAGGGGAGGAGATTGCAGGCACAGCCATTCTGGCCAGTGTAGAGCTGTAGCATTATTTCTCCCTGGGGTCTTGAAGAATGATTCATTATAGACAATAATCCCAGAAACAAGTCTGAGTTACAGAATTAGCATCCACCCCTGCAAGCAGCTTTTGTTTCATTTGTTAGAGACTTTATCCAAAGGGAAACATAATTCACTTACTGAGCAGCTTGAACTAATATCATTGTTTTTCTCTAGCTTATATATGAACTTCACACTGGAATTAGAGTTGATAATCTTTCTTTCTCTAGCAAGCCAATCACAACAGGTCTCCCAGTGCTTGAGCATTCTCAGCGTGACAAAATGTCTGAGAATGAAGAAGGATGCACCTTGCATTCTGAGATTAGTGAGGGTTCCAGATGGTGCCAGAGAGGAGGTGCTAATACTAGCAACACTGGGCTTCTAACAGAAGACTGTTCACATGCAGTGCATGGAAACTCATCCAAGACAAGGCACATATCTTGTAATTTGATTGGGCAGGTTATTAGTGACCTACTCACTGAGAAAGTCAAGGAAAATAAATGTGTGTGCTAATCTGCTACCAATGAAATTCAATAAATTGCCTCTCTACCTTGCCACCTTTGAATCAGAAGTGTCTTAGAAGTGAAAATAGCACATACTTGTCAAAACACCTGGTGCTATAGTATTAGGAACAATATAAATTAGGCTGAGAAAGAGAATTGCTAGGGCAGCAGTTGGGAAATCATACTATTTCTGCTCCTCTATCTGTGCAGCCACAGACTTTCTTAGTGAGGGACAGATAGTAGAATAAATTTACTCTTAGTTCTAAAAAGAAGGAAATAGATTGAAAGCAGATCACTTGCATCCAATTCTGCAAGAGAAAACAATTCATCATTGCATCATTTACATAATTTACTCATGTATTGGTTATAATTATTATTGATTTTTCATTTGCTAGTTAAAATGTCCATTATGCCTATTAAGTCAAGGACACTGCAAAATCTGTATAACAAGGAACACATGCTGTAATAGCAGGTCTCAAACTTTGGCGTTCATCAGAATCACCCTGAAAGATTCTAATTCAGGAGATCTGAAGTAATGTCAGAGAATTTGCCATTGTAACAAATTCACAAATGATGCTTGTGCCATTAATTGGGAACCACATTTTAATATCCAGTGGCTGCCCTTGCAAATAACCTAGGGAGTTATTAAAAGTTTTTATGCCCAGTCTGCACTGCAGAATATACAAAGCAAAATATCTTGGGTGAAAATTAGATATTCAATTTCAAAGATTTGGAAAACCAGTGGCCTATGGGAAAGGCAAAAAAAACCAGAAACGTCTAGGAGTCATGAACAAATCAAAGGCAGGGATAGAAAATGGGAATGGGAGCCTAAGACTATCAGAAAAGACTATCCTAATGGCTTGTAGAAAAAGAGAACACAAGTGTAATGAATCATGAACCATGAATATTTCAGACAGAAGAACCAGCAGGTACTAAGGTCCTGATACTAGAGAAAATTTGGTATTTCAGGTATTGAGAAAGGGCTAACATGCAGCTGTACCATTCTGCATGAACAGTAGAGTTACCAGTAGAGAAGTAATGTGGAAATCTGTAAGCCTAATTCCAGGTTTGAGGAAGAACAGGAAACCAATCAGTTCTACATTTAGAAGATCATTCTGGCTGCTGTAAATAGACTGGATAGGAGACGATAGGAAGGAGGGAGACTGGGATTCTGTGGGCACTCAGCAGGCACAAGGTAATGCTGACCTGCTGGTAGCTTTAGCAGAGGTGGAGGAGAATTAGTAGAGTTTAATTGATGTTAGAGTAGAATTAATAGAACTTGATAAGTGACAAATATAGAAAATGGGAGAGATTAATCAAGAACAACTCACAGATTTCTGGCTTTGGCAGGTGAGAAAATGGTGATGCCATTTATCTGTATGAAGGAAGGGATAGGTTTGTTTTAGACATGTTAAACTTGTTACTTGAGATAGATACTCAAGTGCAAGCATTAACTAGGCATTTTGTTATTTGAGCCTGGAGCAGTGAAGTTTGGAAATGGTGAAAAGAATCTGAGAGTCTCCATTGTTTATAGTTATGGGGTTACATGGAAAGAAAAATGAGAAGGGAGTTTTAAGCTAAGCCTTGTAGAATCCATTTTATTAGTGCATGCAGAGAGAACCAGTTTGTGAGGCTGAAAAACAGCAACAGGAATGCTAAAAGGAAAACCAAGTGGAGTTAGAAACCAAGAAAAGGCTTGTGTCAGGATAGAAACAATCAGCTTGTCAGATGCTGCTAAGAAGTCAAGGAAGATGAAGAGAGACGGATTTTATAACATCGAAACCATTGGTACCCTAGCCACACTCTTTCAGAGGTAATTTGAAGGAGAAAGGTAATGGGTTAAAGAATTGCTTGAAGTTGGGAAAATGGAAACAAGGTAAACAAGGCTTTTTAGAAAATATGTCTATAAAAGTTACTAAAGACCTGGAATAGAAGCCTGAGAGGGATGAAAGAGACTGAACAGTTTTTATTTAAGGTGGGAGATGTAAGACCAGTAATATGCTGATGGGGAAGAATCAGTTGACAGGGAGAAATTAATGATTCTGGAGACAGGGTTAACGGAGTGAAAAGCTTATCAGGGGGCAGTGTTTGGCCTAGAAGTTAAGCTGCCAGTTGCGATACCCACTGCCCATATTGGAGTCCCTGGGTTGCAGTCACAGCTCTGCTTCCAACTTCAGCTTCCTGTTAATGCACACCATGGGAGACAACAGCTTATGGTTTAAGTAGTTGAGTCCCTTCCACATATGTGGGAAACCCAGATTGAGGTCCTGGCTTCCAGGCATTTGGAGCATAAGCCAACATATGGGAGCACTCATTCTCCCCAACTCAAATAAATAAACATTTTTAAAAAGAGTTTAAGAAGGCAAAGAAGGAGGAACACAGAACACACGATGAGCTTTTAACTTTATTAAGGAAGAAGAAACAAAGCAGAGATGGGTAAGTCTTGAAAAGTGGCCATTGGAAGACAAGGGAGCCTCCTTGTAATGGCTTCTTATTTTATTGATGGAAGTATGAAAAAGGTGAGATGTTAGGGAAAGATATGAAATAATATATTTGAGTATGGGTACACTGAGCATGAACAACATTCCTATTGCAAGAAGAAAGAATTATTACCAAATTCCTCTGAAAACAGTCTAGTTGGTAGAAAATGCTTAAGAGTGCAAAATTTCAAAAACTGAAAATTAAAGTGCCACATATTAGACAGAGGGAGAATTTTATGTGATTCCAGAGAAGGGAGAAGAGGAAAGAGAATGGAGTAAAGGTGTCATCTGAGGCTGTTCTTTGTGCTTTGTGAATTGTAGTGTGACCCCCTAACCCCCTAGCTGAAACCTAAAATGGTGTTTGTTGAGTTTACACAATCCTTTGTATGTGAGATCCTACTGGAGACAGAGCAGCACAAGCCAAAAAACATGAGTCTCCAAGGAAGAACATAAATTTGAGCATCTCTAAGACAGAATTATGAGTTTAAAACTATCTTTTCTAGACTATCTCTTGATACCTAGATGACATTTGCTTCTATAACTGAGAATTTAAGGGAAGATGAATGAGTCATTCTTGTGTTGGAAGGCAGTGACGTGAGGCTCCCACACTTGGTCTTGAGAGTCCTTTCAATCTTCTCTCCTACGTCTGAACTCCAAAACCCACCCTGGAGTGCCTCTCCTCCCTTAACCTCAATGACAGTAAGGCTCCTGCCAAGCTCAGAAGGAAGTTACCTGAAAGGCTGCATTTCATTTTGTGGGATTCTGAACCTCTCAGGGTAGATTTATTGAAAAAGCCTCAGAGAATAGAAATCATCATCATTAAGATGTGCGGACCTTACTAGGAGAGAGGAAAGAGGCTTAAACTGTCAACCACCAAAAAGGCACACCCAAATCAATGGTGCAAATGGAGCCAACCCTTAGTCCTTCTTGAATGCCTAAGCAAACAGTGTACTCTAAGTGAAACAGGCTAGATGAATTATGCAGTATCTGAGTTCTTGCCTACTCTGATTCTTTAAGCCAGTAGAACATTTTGTGGAGAGACAGTGGGAAAGAGAAAGGGGCACTTTCAGTAATTGCTTGCCCTTTGCTAGCAATGCAGTAGCCATAATTTTATGCTGCAGTGAACTCTCCGGTTTTTTTTTTTTTTTTTTAGCACCTGAGCTTTGTGTTACACAGCCCCTCTAGCATGATAAATGTTCTTTCCAGATTTAGAAGAAAGAACTGGACTTGAGTCCAGCTCTTTGTTCTATTCACCTGTTTGACTACAAGGAATAAAACTCCATAAATAACTAATACTAATGTAGCTTAGATGTTAGAAATCTATCCAAATCCTCACACAAACGGCATACTCCATCTATGCTCAAACACTGGCCATTTCCTAAATGTTAAGAGGAAGGAGACATGGACAGGCCTCTGTCTATCCACCCATCCTGCTCCAACCCCCGTGCTGGCTCACTCATATTTGTCTGTTACACATGATTCATGACTCACATTCTCCTAGAGCCTTCCCTTGTCCCTGTATACCCTGTCCAGTAGGATGGTTTTCTTTTTCAATGCTTTTAGTAGTTCTATAACACCTTGTGCCTACGTCTATGGCAGCATTATTTTTTTACTGCTATGTAATTTCGCCATAATGATATCTATGAAAACAAAGACACACGCCTGCACCTTGGAAAATCTAGGTGAATTGAAGGATGCAAGAAGAATGTGGGCTGGAATAGCCCAAAGATATGAAAAATCAGAAGAACCTGGGCTTGGGAATCTTTGAAAAGAGGTCACACCTGAACTGATGACAGCAAGAATGAGCAAAGAATAGGACCTTGTGGTTCAGTCACCTGCTTGTTGACAGAAAGCACCTGTCCTGCTTCTTGGATTGGCCATGTAAAAATCTATAAGTAGAACTCTAATAATATCAAGAAGCCCATTCAGGCATTTCAGGCAAAGTCTCGTTTCTTCACTGTCCTTTTTATGATTAGCTCTTTCTGCTCAGGACCCAACCAGATTCAATTGTCTCCCATCTTTAAAAATATCAGGTGTGTGTGTGGGGGGGCAGCATTGTGGCATAATGGGTTAAACTGCTGCCTGTGACACAGGCATCTCGGATGGGCACTTGTTCAAGTCTGGGCTGTCCCACTGCCTTGGGCCTCTACACCCATGTGGGAGACCTGGATGAAGCCTCTGGCTCCTGGCTTCAGCCTGGACTGTTCCAGGCCTCGTTGGTATGGTCATTTGGGGAGTGAACCAGTAGATGGAATCTCTCTATCACTCCATCTCTCTCCATGACTCTGAATTTCAAATAAATATAATAAAATATTTTTAAAAAATAAAGAAAACAGATAGTTAAATATATATATATATATATATATATATATATATCAAGTGGAGCCAGCATTGTGGCATAGCAGGTAAGGCCACTGGATGCAATTCCAGCATCCCACATGGGTGCCAGTTTGTATCACGGCAGCTCCATTTCCATTCCAGCTCCCTGCTTACAGCCTGGGAAAAGCAGCAGATGGCCCAAGTGCTTGAGCCCTTGTGGGAGATGTGGATGGAGTTCCTGGCTCTTAGCTTAGGCCTAGCTCAGCCCTGGCCATTGTGTTCACTTCGGGAGTGAAGCAGCACATGAAAGATCTTGCTCTCTGTCCCCGCCCCCCCTGTAACTGTCATATAAATACATAAATCTTTAAAAATATATATATCAGGTATAAATTATTGCCTGCCACATAAAGTATAAGGAATGCCAAATTTCTTTATTTTTCTATCAAGTCAATTGCAGTTGGAGCTCTCACCTATCGCAGTTGGGGAGGAGTTCAATGCTGGCCAATATGTGCAGCTCCTGCTCGTACCTCTAGTCCTGAGCACTGGGGGGGGGGGGGGGGGGCAGCTTAATGTCATCACTTTCCCAGGCCTCCGTGGCAGCACTATTTCCTTGCCCAGATCAACCACCAACAGCTCTGAGCATCTCAACACCTGTAACACCTGTTCTTTTTTAAAAAAAATTATTTGACAGATATAGTTTGACAGTGAGAGAGACAGAGAGAAAGGTCTTCCTTCCATTGGTTCACCCCTCAAATGGCTGCCATGGCCGAAGCTATGCCAATCCGAAGCCAGGAGCCAGGTACTTCTTCCTGGTCTCCCATGCGGGTGCAGGGGCCCAAGCACTTGGGCCATTCTCCAGTGCCCTCCCAGGCCACAGCAGAGAGCTGGACTGGAAGAGGAGCAACCGGTGCCCATATGGGATGCCGGCACCAGAGGAGTAACCAAGTGAGCCACGGCGCTGGCTCCATCAACACCTGTTCTTAAGGCTCTTCGCTTACACAGGTGATTCTGTCTCAGGATGCCACAGCCCTCTTCCTGATCTTCAGAGTCTGGTGCCACCCTGGAACTAGAATTCCTTCCTTCACCTCACCCTCCAAGTACAAAACCTTCAAATGCAGTAACTGAATCACCTGCATCAGAACCATCCAGGGTGCTTGTTAAGCTGAGGACATTAACATCACTTGGGGCCTATTTCTTCAGACTCTTCCTGTGGAATCTGAGCAAACTTGCTCTCAATGATTATTTGGGCTGTCCTTAAAGAGCCACTTTCCTATATTCTGAATACTAAAGCCTGTGAAGTGCATCTCCAGACTTTCAGAGAGAATAACGTACACTCACTCTCTTCACGCAGATTCATTCCTTAACTCTGCTCAGCCTGTTTCCTGATCCATTATCGAGTCTTGGTATGAAAGGAGAGGCTGTCCACCTTGGGAGATCAAAAGAAAGTTACCAACTATACTGAAGAGAATGAAGGAAAAGCTTCAAAGAAGAGGCTGCTTTGGGCAGACCTGAGAATAGGATTGCTGTTTGAATTCCTGGATGACCACTTTAGTGTCCACTTGTCATTGCTTGCCATTCTTGTTGTTGTGGCAGGATTTGGTATGGCTTCTGTCATTTTCATTTTGCTACTACTTAACAATTTTTCCTTTCAAAGTTTCATGATGCCAGCGTCTCTTGTAAACATTTTTGCCTAATTCCATCATCAATCCACTTCTCTTCTAAATTCACATTCCTTCCCAATAATTTCTGTCGCTCCCCCTCTTCGTGGAGGAACGACACAGGACCCTGCGCTGTTCTTTCGTCTGCTCGGCCCTCCCCAGGTTTACTGCTGGTCCTTCCCGGGTTGGCTGCCGTCCCTTCCACCTCCGTGGAAGGGCGGTTCCCCCTGCCACATTCCCCACTTCCGCGGGGGAGCGGCACACCGCCGGCCGGCTCTCTCGGGGGCTGCACAGGTGTTCCTTCAGATAGATGTTCCTGGTGCATGTTGTCTCTCTCCTCCTTTATAGTCCTCCTCCGCCAATCCCAACTCGGCTGCCCACACGCCGAGTACGCTGCTCTCCTCCAAATCAGGAGCAGGATCAGCTCCTGGAGGTCATCACTCAAGTTGGCAAGAGGCAGCTGCGTAGAAGCTGTTTTCTCCTCTCCCAGCGCCATATTGTGGGAGAGCAGATGCATAGAATAAGTCTTAATTCCAGTAACTCAGTCCAGTCCGGGTTGCTCCCCACAATTTCTAACGTTCTAGACTCATTTAAAAACTGTACAAGCACTCTCAAGTCTCTGTGCCTGTTTCCCCTGGCTTCTCCATTCATTAGTGTTCACCCAATCAGCCAAGCCAGAAACCTGGAATTCAGCCAAAACTCATTCCTTGCTTCCCATCAGTCATCAAATCCTGGCAATTCATCTTCCAGCTATAACTCTAATTCCTTATTTCCTCTGTAGCCATTGCCACTGATGTGCTTTTATCGTTTCTCACCTTATCTACTGAAGTTCCTCCATAATCCGTCTATCTGCTTCCAGACTTGCTCTGTTTCCAACACATTTTCCATGCCAGTGCCAGTTATTTTTTTCATTAAGTAAAAATTGAATAGTGTAAGTTACTGGCTAAAATAGCCTTAATTTGTTTTCTCAAGCTTCTTAGTTGCATAAAAAGAAATGGGATTCACATTGGCTTATAAAAACTTGGAAATTTGCTGCTTCAAGTAACTGGAAAGTCATGGGGTGGAAGCCCTGACATACCCAGCCATTCCTACTATGACATCAGGATCATCACCCTCTGTACCCCTTACCTTGTTTATTTTCTGTTGACTATATTATTAGGCAGGTACTGCCAGGTTGCAGAACAGTGAGTATAAGCAGCTCTAAGATTATCATTTCTACCATGTTAGCTCTTAGCATAAAGTGGGCCCTTCCTTTCTAATATTTCTAGTTAAGTTAGGGGCTAGGGGTATTGACCTCTATTGGGTCACTTGAACATCCCTATGGTAGACTGAATAGTGCTCCCCAAAGATGTTGATGTTTAAATCCCCAGAATTTGTGACTATCTTACTTTTATGGCACAAACAACTTCATAAATATTATTCTTAAGGATCTTGAGAGGCAGAATTTATCCTGGAGTATTTGGATGGACACAATGTAATCACAAGTACCCTTAGAAGAAGAAAGGAAGGGATCACAATCAGTAGCAGATGTGAGGCTGCTGGTGGTGGAGATGGAGGTTAGTCAAGAACCAAGGTATGTAGGTAGCCTCTAGAAGCTGGCAATGGCAAGGAAACATTATTTCTAAGGTCTCTGGAAGGAATACAGCCTTTCTGACACTTGGAGTTTAAGGTTTCTGACCTCCAGGACTATAAGATGAGTTTCTGGGTAAGCTCTTAAGTTTGTGAGAATTTGTTAAAGCAGCAAAAGGGAATTAATACAATCCCTGAACTAATTTCTGTGGTTATGATAATGGAATTCTTTAGTTGGCCATTAAGTCATGTGCCTATATATAATTGTCTGACTTATCCAAGTCTCACAGTCAAGGGGAGGCTGTATATTTCTCCAAAGAAATTCAGGGTGCAATTTGTTCATAGAAAACAGACGCCTGGTGTGTACAAGCAACAATCATCCTTTCCGTTTCTCATTGTTTTCCAGGTAAAGATTCTGAGTGAGGTGAATACTGGCACCTGAGGTCAGATTCTTACTTCTTTCTGTACTATTTTCTTATCTTCTACATAGACAATCTTTCCTTCATCCTTCACCTAACACATGTTCTTTTTTTTCTTTTAAAAGGTTCATTTATTTATTTGAAAGGCAGAGTGACAGAGAGAAGGGCAGACAGAGACAAGAGAAGGGGGAGGCACCCTCCATCTGTTGGTTCGTCCTGAGGTTGTACCAGACTGAATTCAGAAGCCAGGAACTCCATCAGCATCTCCTATGTGGGCAACAGGCCCAGTGTAGTTGGGCCTTCATCTGCTGCCTTCCCAGGTATATTAGCAGGGAGCTGCATTGGAAGAGGAGCAGCCAGGACTGGAATAGCCACTTTGATATTGAATGCTGGCATCACAAGCTGTACCTTAACCAGCTACACTACAACACTGGCCCATAACCCATGCTCCTACAGACAGCTCTGGCATCATCACTCTCAGAAAGTTCTCTTGGATAGCCTGAGCTAGTATGATCCTCTTCCACACTCTCAGTAAACTCCTACCACATTATTTGTCCCACTTGGTTGGAAGCAGTACTAAGTCAAATGATAATTCTCATAACCAATCATAGTTATTGTGCTGGAGGAAACATGTAAACTTGATTTCCTAAGCAAAACAGAATATCAGCTATTTTTGTAAACCTTGTTGCCATGGAAACAGCCATCAACACACCAGGAGGGCTCATTGTAACTATATTTGATACAGTTCAATAAACTGGTATTTCTCTCCCATTTCTCTCTCTCAAAAGATTCAAGATTCACTTAGAAATCTACTCTTGATAAAATAATTATTATAATTATTACTTGAGTTTGATGGAACTGGAAACTATTGCTGTCCATGGAAAAATAGCATTCATTTTCTCCCATAACTCCAAGACACAATTGCTATTTACTTTAGATTGTAATTTTTAAAATAATAATTCTAATGCTAATATTAAGGATTCTTGTTAGCTATTTCTTCAGTCCTGTCTGGTCTGAAAAGGTGAATATAGAAGGTAAGAAAAGGGATATTTTTATTTCTTATTCCTATTTTCCAATATGAATTGATCTACTTCCTGCCAATAAATCCTCCTGACATTTTACAGTCATGGCACTAATCACTAAATCATCCATGGTCAATGGAAATCTACTGAAAGTAATGGTATTAAATGATGATTTTTAGGTCTTGTCACCAATGTTAAAATGTATGCTTGATAAGGCATTGGATTTATATGTTAATGGCTATATTTCACCACCCCTGCCTAATGTGTCTCTGTTACAGTCTATAGTAAAAAGTTATTAAACCTCCAAGGACCCTTTGAGAGAAGTCTTGCCATACATCAATGAAAATGAGCACAGCCTATTTTCTGAGCATGGCACATCACGGCTGTTTGACAGAATGAGCACAGTGTTTGCTTGTTTTTAATCCAATAATATCCCTTAATTTTTGCAAGCTGTGGAAAGCAGCTTGATGGCCCATAGGGAATCAATTCATGCACTTCACGTACAGGATGAGACATGAAGGACTACAAGGGAAGAGGGGCAATTTTCAAAAGTCAGTTGTCCTCCTTTTTTAGAAGTGAAGCTCTCTTCCTTGCTTCCTTTTATTTTAACATCAAACCTAGATTTCTCTAAGGAGTTTTATGTAACATCAGCACCAATTAATCAGATGGGGCTATTCTTATAGTTATTTATTCCATATTGTTGAATTTGTGAGGCTAGAAAAGTTTAAAGGTTAAGGAAGTGAAAAAATAGGCAACTGTATGTCATAACACTAGCTTGGAAATACTTCTCAGGAACCAAACATAATTATTTATAAAGTCGTTTAGTGCTGGTCCCTAGCAATGGTTTCAGATAGTTTGCCTCCTCTTGCAGATCCTTCCTCTTCTCGCAACCCCAAACCTGACATGCTTGTCCTCATCAGCTGCTGTCCACGTAGTGCAATGCACTTCTGCTAAAGCAAAGGATAGCTTGACCTGAACCATGACGCAGCTTCCTCAGCCTCTTGATGATTATTCTGATGTTTCCATGCTTTGTGAAGTCAAAAGGAAAGGGTTTGACAATATTTTTCTGTGAGGATTTCAGTGCAATGTGACTCTTTGAGGTTCAACATGGGACTCTTACTGTGGTTTCTTGGCAGGAAGAGAATAAAGATGTATTCAGAGCGGTTTTTAAATAATTGCTTTAAAATTTCATTTTAGAGGGAGAGAGAGAGACAGACTAACCTCCTATCTGCTTGTTTACTTCCCAAATGAACCATAAGCTAGGAGCTCTGTCCAGGTCTTCCCTGTGAGTGGCAGAACCTCAACTTCTTGAGCCATTACCTGCCTCCTCCCAGGGATCTTGGATCTTGGATTAGTACCACCCAGCTCATTGGGATTTGGAGTCCCATGGCAAGTTTTTAGCTTTATCCTTAGAGGTAAGTCCGTGGGAATGTGTGCCGAACTGTACAGTTTCTCCCTCTCTTATTCCCACTCTTAAATTTTCCTGGAATCTATTTTCAATTGGATTTAAACACCTGGGATCTATTTTCAATTGGATTTAAACACTTAAGAATAATTCTGTGTTAAGAGTTAAACCAATGGTATTATGTAGATAAAGAAAATACTAAAATGAATAAAATAGTAAGCTGTTCCTTGACATTCAGGACAAGGGCTGATCAGCTGATCAAGTCATTGATTCTCATAGTGTCAGTTTCACTTCTACAGGTTTCCTCAGGTGCTTAGTTAGTTGTCACAGATCAGGGAGAACATGTAATATTTGGCCCTTTGTGATTGGCTTATTTCACTCAGCATGATGTTTTCCAGATTCCTCCATTTTGTTGCAAATGACCAGATTTCATTAACTTTATATGCAGAAGACCAACTCTATACTAACTAAAGATTTCAACAGTTTGCACCCACAACATGCCTTATTTAACAAGGCCTGATATTTTTGAGATGCATCGATTTTGTTGCAAATTACTGGATTTCTTTTTTTACTGCTGTGCAGTATTCCATAGGGTACATATCCCATAATTTCTTTTTCCAGTCTTCAGTTGATGGGAATTTAGGTTGATTCCATGTATTAGCTTTTGTGAACTGAGCTGCAAAAAATATGGGAGTGCAGATAACTCTTTTATTTGCTGATTTCATTTTCCTTAGGTAAATTCCCAGAAGTGGGATGGCTGGGTTGTACAGTAGGACTATATTTAGATTTCTAAGGTATCTCCAAACAGTCTTTTATAGTGGTTTTACCAGTTTACATTCCCACCAACAGTGGATTAGGGTACCTTTTCCCCCACATCCTCACCAGCATTTGTTGTTTGTTAATTTCTGTATGAAAGCCATTCTTTTTTTTTTTAAATTTATTTGACAGGTAGAGTTACAGACAGTGAGAGAGAGAGAGAGAGAGAAAGGTCTTCCTTCTGCTGGTTAACTCCCCAAATGGCCGCTAAGGCTGTTGCTGCGCCAATCCAAAGATAGGAGCCAGGTGCCTCTTCCTGGTCTCCTATGCAGGTGCAGGGGCCCAAGCACTTGGGCCATCCTCACTGCCCTCCTGGGCAACAGCAGAGAGCTGGACTGGAAGAGGAGCAACCGGGACTAGAACCAGCACCCATATGAGATGCTGGCACCACAGGCAGAGGATTAACCAAGTGAGCCACAGCGCCAGCTCCATAAAAGCCATTCTAACTGGGGAGAGATGAAGCCTCATTGTGGTTTTGATTTGCATTTTCCTGACACCTAGTGATCCTGAATATTTTTTCATGTGTCTGTTGGCCATTTGGATTTTCTCTTTTGAGAAATGTCTAATTGGATTGTTTTGTTGTTGAGTTTTCTATATATTCTGGTTATTAATCCTTTATCAGTTTCATGGTTTGCAAATAATTTCTCTGATTCTGTCAGTTGCCTCTTCACTTTCCTGTTTCTTTTGTCATACAAAAACTTCTCAATCTGAAGTAATACTATTTGTTTATTTTGGCTTTGACTACCTGTGCCTCTGGGGTCCTTTTCAAGAACTTTTTGCCTGTGCCCATATCTTTCAGGGTTTTCCCAATGTTCTCTAATAATTTGATGGTGTTGGATTATATATTTAGATCTTTAATCCATGTTGAGTAGATTTTTGTATAAGGGATAGGGTATGGGTCTTGCTTCATACTTCTGCATATGGAAATCGAGTTTTCCCAGCACCACTTGTTGAAGAGATTTCCCTTTCTCCAGTGATCGGTTTTAGCTCCTTGATCAAATATAAGCTGGTTGTAGATCTTTGGATTGATTTCTGGTGTTTCTATTCATTCCATTTGTCTATCCATCCATTTTTGGCTGTTTTGATTATAAATTCCTTATAGTATGTCTTGAAATCTCATATTGTGATATCTCTGGCTTTCTGTATCTTGTATAAGATTTCATTAGCTATTTGAGGTCTCCTGTTCCTCTGTAAGAATTTTAGCATCATTTTTTCTAGATCTGAGAAGAATGTCTTTGGTATTTTGATTGGTATCACATTGAATATGTAAATTGCTTTCAGAAGAATGGACATTTTGATGATATTGCTTCTTCAATCCATGAACATGGAAGAACTTTCCATCTTTTTGTATCTTCTCTATTTCATTCTTTAATGTTTTATAAGTCCCATCATACAGATCTTTCCTTGGTTAAATTTATTCCAAGTTATTGGATTTTTGTAGCTATTGTGAATAGGATTGATCTTTGAAGCTAAATCTTAGCCATGGCATTATCTGTGTATATAAACGCTATTGATTTTTGTGTGTTGACTTTATATCCTGCTACTTTATGAAACTCTTCTATGAGTTCCAATAGTCTCTTAGTGAAGTTTTTTGGATCCCCTATGTATAGAATCATGCTGTCTGCAAATAGGGATAATTTGACTTCCTCCCAAATTTGTATCCTTTTGATTTCTTTTTCTTTCCTAAAATGGCTTTGGCTAAAACTTCCAGGACTATCTTGAATAGCAGTGAAGAGAGTGGGCATCCCCGTCTGGTACCAAATCTCAGTGGGAATGCTTCCAACTTTTCTCCATTCAATATGATGCTGGCCATGGGTTTGTCATAAATTGCCTTCACTGTGTTGAGGAGCATTCCTTCTATACCAGATTTACTTAGAGTTTTCATCATGAAAAGATGTTGTATTTTATCAAATGCTTTCTCTGCATCTATTGAGATAATCATATAGGTTTTTGCCCAGCAGTTTGTTAGTTATGTATTACATTGATTGATTTGTGAATGTTAAACCATCCCTGAATACCAGGGATAAATCCCACTTGGTCTGGGTGAATGGTCTTTCTGAAGTGTTGTTGGATTCAATTGGCTAGAATTTTGTTGAGGATTTTTGCATCTGTGTTCATCAGAGAAATTGGTCTGTAATTCTCTTTCTTTTGTTTTTCTTGAAAGTTTTTATTTAATGAATACAAATTTCATATGCACAGCTTTTAGGAATATAGTGTTTCTTCCCCCAATTCTTGCCATCCCACCCCCACTCCCATCCCACCTCCTACTCCTCCCATTCCATTTTTCATTAGGATTCATTTTTAATTGACTTTATATATAGAAGACCAACTCTGTACTAAGTAGATATTTCAACTGTTTGTACCCACATAGACACACAAAGTATAAATTACAGTTTGAAGACTAGTTTTACCATTAATTATCATAGTACACCACATTAAGGACAGAGGTCCATCATGTGGAGTAAGTGCACAGTGACTTCTGTTGTTTAACAATTACTGCTCTTATTTTTGACATCAGTGGCCACTTAGCACTCTTGACATGAGCTGCAAAGGCTATGGAAGACTTTTGAATCCACAAACAGCATTGGTTGTAATTTTCTTTCTAGTTGCAACTTTTTCAGATTTAGGAATTAAGGTGATGCTGGCTTCATAGAAAGAATTTGGGAGAATTCCCTCTCTCGATTGTTTTGAATAACTTGAGAAAAATTGGAGTTAGTTCTTCTTTAAATGTCTGGTAGAATTCAGCAGTGAAGTCATTCGGTCCTGGGCTTTTCTTTGGGAGGCCCTTTATTACTGATTCAATTTCTGTTTGGTTATGGATCTGTTTAGGCTTTCTATGTCTTCATGGCTTAATTTAGGTAGGTTGTATATGTCCAGGAATCTATCCATTTTTTCTAGGTTTCCCAGTTTGTTGGCATACAGCTTTTTATAGTAATTTCAAATGATTCTTTTTATTTCTATGGTGCCTGTTATATTTCCTTTTTTCTATGGTGCCTGTTACATTTCCTTTTTCATCTCTAATATTATTGATTTGGGCTTCCTCTCTCCTTTTCTTGGTTAGTTGGGACAATGGTGTATCAATTTTGCTTATTTTTTCAATAAACCAGTTCTTTGTTTTGCTGATCTTTTGTAATTTTTTTGATTCAGTTTTGTTGATTTCTCCTCTAATCTTAATTATTTCTTTTCTCCTACTACTTTTGGGTTTAGTTTGCTGTTGCTTTTCTAGATCCTTGAGATGCACTGATAGCTCATTTAATGGGTGCCTCTCCAATTTCTTGATTTAGGCACCTATTGCTATACTTTCCTCTTAACACTTTTGCTGTATCCCATAAGTTTTCATAGGTTGTATTGCCATCTTCATTTGTTTCCAGAAAGTTTTTTATTTCTTTTTTGATTTCTTCTGTGACCCACTGTTTATTCAGGAGGATGTTGTTCAGTCTCCATGTGTTTGCATATGTTCTAGAGTTCCCTGAGTTTCTGATTTCCAGCTTCATTCCATTTTGGTCCCTGAAGATGCATGGTATGATTTTGATTTTTTAATTTATCAAGACTTTCTTTATGGCCTAACACATGGTCAATCCTTGAAAAGTTCCATGCACTGCTGAGAAGAATGTATATACTGCAGCTGCAGGATGAAAAGTTCTGTAGATATCTGTTAGGTCCATTTTGCCTATAGTGTTGATTAAATCTGCTGTTTCCTTGTTGATTTTCTGTCTATTTGATCTGTCCATTGCTGAAAGTGGAGTATTGAAGTCCCCATTACTGTTGTATTTGAGTCTTTGTCTCCATTTACATCCATTAAGATTTCTTTTAAAAAGAAATTAGGTGCATATACATTTATAATAGTTACATCTTCCTATTGAATTGATTCTTTAATTATTTGTCTCCTTTAACAGTTTTTATGTTAAAGTCTTTTTTGTCTGATGTTAAGATGGTTACACTGGGGGCAGCGTCGTGGCTCACTTGGTTAATCCTCTGCCTGCGGTGTCTGCATCCCTTATGGGCACCAGGTTCTAGTCCTGGTTGCTCCTCTTCCAGTCCAGCTCTCTGCTGTGGCCCGGGAAGGCAGTGGAGGATGGCCCAAGTGCTTAGGCCCCTGCACTCATGTGGGAGACCAGGAAGAAGCACCTGGCTCCTGGCTTTGGATGAGTGCAGTGCTGGCCGTAGTGGCCATTTGGCAGGTGAACCAATGGAGAGAAGACCTTTCTCTCTGTCTCTCTCTCTCACTGTCTAACTCTATCTGCCAAATAAATAAATAAAATGGCTACACCAGGTCTTTTTTATTTTCTGTTGTTATGGAATATGTGTCCATCCTTTCACTTTCAGTCTGTGTACATCTTTGTTGGTGCGATATGTTTCTTGTAGGCAGCAAATAGGGTTTTGTTTTTTAATCCATTCAGCCAGCCTGACTTTTAACTGGGAAGTTGAGGCCACTTATATTCAAGGTGACTATTGATAAGTAACAACTTTGCTCTGTGATTCTTCCAGAAATATTGCTATTTTTTACTTTGAATCTCCTTTGAACTTTTGCTGAGAGATTTTCTTCCTTTACCTTCTTTTGTAGTAATAACCATGTTTCTATGTGTCTGTGTGCAACACATTCTTAAGCATTGTTTGTTTGGCTGGATGTGTGGCGACAAAATATTTCAATTTATGTTTGTTATGGAAGGTCTTCATTTCACCTTTATTCATAAATGAGAGCTTTGCAGGGTATAATTTCTGGGATGAGAGTTTTTTCTCTTAAGTCTTGGACTATATCTCATTGTTCTCTCGTAGCCTGTAGGGTTTCTGATGAGAATTCCACAGTGTGTCTAATTGGAGATCCTCTGAACGTAGTCTGTCATTTCTCTCATACACATTTTAGAATCTTCTCTTTATGTTTTACTGTGGTGAATTTGGTTACAATGTGTCATGGTGAAGGTATTTTCTGGCCGTGTCTATTAGGAGTTCTATGTACTTCCTGTACTTGAATGTTCCTTTCTTTCTCCAAACTAGGGAAGTTTTCTGTTATTACTTCACTAAAAATGCCTTCTAATCCTTTCTCTTCCTCCATGTCTTCAGGAACTTCTAGAACTCATATATTGGGTCTTTTTTATAGTATCCTTTAGATTCTCAACAGTGTTTTTTAGTTTTCTAATTTCCTCTTCTTGTCTTTGGTTTAACTGTATAATTCCCTGTGCTTTGTCTTCTAAGTCTGATATTCTTTCTTCTACTTCATAGATTCTGTTATTAAGGCGCTTCACTGCATTTTTATTTGTTCTGTTGAATTCTTCATTTCATTTTGGTTTCACTTTAAGATCTCAATTTCATGGGAGAAACTTTCTTTCATGTCCTGTACAATTTTAGTAGTTTGTGCATTTGCTTCTTATTACTTCTATGTAATCTTATGATCCATTTTTTTAAATTTGATTTCTTGCATTTCTTCTGTCTCATCATTTTCACAATCTAGTATTGAAGTATCATGTTCTTTTGGGTGCATCATATTGTCTTCCTTATTCTTGTTTCTTGAATTGATGCATTTGTTGTTTGGAATTTGTGGAGATACTAGTTGGTTTCTTCTCTTTTTCTGCTGTGGTGGCTTTTATTTTTGTACATGACTCTGTAGATAAGCAGAATGTCTGCTTTTTAGTGAATATCTAGAGGCTTAGGTGTGTGTGGCCAGAGAATTGAACTCTGTTCAGTTCTCCAGGGTGAAGAGTGTACCTAAGGTGACACACCCAGGTTTGGCATGGTAAATCTTCTCTCTCTCTCTCTTTTTAAATCAGAAGGGAAATTTATTCTGCTCAGTTTATCTCCTCTCCTCAAAGGAGACCAGTGCCTGTGCACTAGCCCCAGTGAGTATAATATTCATCCACTCTGCCCCAAGGACCACACAAGAGATCTGTGCAGTCCTCAGTGTAAGTTCAGTTTCCCCAGCCATGTCTCTCATCAGGTAACCAAGGAACCCTGAGCATGTGGAGTCTCCCTCTGTAACTCCTGAAAGTCCCAGATACACTGTGAGTCCTCTGACACACCTCAGTCTTTTTCACAGTCCCAGTACAGAAGCCTCACATAGTCACAAGCTCCTAGCCCACTGTTAGTTCTCCCTACCAGAGTCAGGAGTCTCCACTTGGCTGGATGCTGGGCACAGACACGAAGTGGCACAGCTGTTACATATGTCCAGAATGGCACCTGCTCTATTGACTTGTTACAGGATGCCTTTGTAAAGTGACTGGGGAGAGAGAAATGTGTCAGTCCCATCCTTTTTATTTTTCTCCTCTAGTTTGGTTAGAACACTTTCCCCATGGGGATCCAACCTGGGTTCCCTCTGTGTTCTTCCTGCAGCTTTTTCACCAGTGGCTTGGGCTGCTGTGGTCCAGTCTCACCTCACTTCCCAATGCTGGTGCATAGGCTCTCAGCTGCTGTAGTCCAAACCATGGGCACCTATGCCCTCCTCATAGGTCCACTATGTCCCTTTAATTTCTGTGGGGTTTCCCCTGCTATTTTCTCTCTAACTCTTCCCTGAGACCACACTCTCTCCACTCTTTTTTTTTTTCTGACAGGCAGAGTGAATAGTGAGAGAGAGACAGAGAGAAAGGTCTTCCTTTGCCGTTGGTTCACTCTCCAATGGCCGCCGCGGCCAGCGCGCTGCGGCCGGCGCACCGCGCTGATCCGATGGCACGAGCCAGGTGCTTCTCCTGGTCTCCCATGGGGTGCAGGGCCCAAGCACTTGGGCCATCCTCCACTGCACTCCTGGGCCACAGCAGAGAGCTGGCCTTGAAGAGGGGCAACCGGGACAGAATCCGGCGCCCC
The DNA here is from genome assembly GCF_051225735.1 of Oryctolagus cuniculus. Taxonomy (NCBI): domain Eukaryota; kingdom Metazoa; phylum Chordata; class Mammalia; order Lagomorpha; family Leporidae; genus Oryctolagus; species Oryctolagus cuniculus. The sequence continues at coordinate 153,380,185 of NC_142869.1, read as the reverse complement.
GACTGGGACTGGAACCTGGTGTGCTGGTGCCACAGGTGGAGGATTAGCCTATTGAGCCGCGGCGTCGGCCATCTCTCCATTCTTTTTAAACTATCTTTTCCTGGGCTAGAATAGTAAAGTCCCTCCCTACTCTGCCATCTTGATATGAACAGAAAATTTTGTTTTTTAAAAAAAGAAAAACTTGGCTTATCCATCTAGAAAAATCTTGCAAACAGCAACCTGTTCAAGTTCCTAACAGGATAGAAAATATATCTAACTCTTGGTTTAGAGTTTAATTGATTTTTGCTAATTCATAGTGTTTCAATGCAGACACAGGTTTTTAGTTCAAAAGTTGTTCATTCAAGGGTCAGTTTCCCTGTGGTTATAAACAGACATTATTAAAAAAGTGAAGGATGGGTGGGTATTTGTCACAGTGCTAAGGCACAGTTTGGAATGCCTGCATCCTGATTCCACTCCCAATTCCAGGCTCCTGCTAATGTGCACCCTGAAAGGCTGGAGGTAATTCTTTAAGAGTGTGGATCTCTGTTACCCATGTGGAAGACCCAGATTGAATTCCTGGCTCCTGGGTTCAGGTTGGTGCAGACCCAGCTGTTAAATCAGCCAACAAGTGGGAAAGCTGGCTAGCTGTCTGTCTTTTTCTATCTCTTTCTTTCAAATGAAATGGTGTGAAATAATAAATAAAAAAGTTTTGAAGTGAAGGAAAGCAGTTCACCAAAAGCATTGTTACCATCTGAGGCATACTTTATGGAACCAAGTTTGCTGGAGAGCTTTGATATGGGAGGAAGATTGGCACTATAAGCAACAGCCTGGGAGTATCTGTGCATGATCCGCAGGGACCAGGCAGGGATCACAGTGGTGGTGGCCAGTCAGGAAAGGGGGCAAGGCAATTTCAGAAAGGACAGTGGGCTTGGGACAGGACCTGGAGTCAAGGTCAGACTCATAGATCTGTAAGGGAGATTATTCCAGGAGCCACTGGGACTCTTATTTGGATACAGGCACAGCCTTTCTAAACTGAAAAGAGCCGTCCTGAAATGCTGATGGCCACACCTCAACAGCTTGGCTGCACCCTCTTCACTCCAGGGTTCTTTGCCTCACTGGCAGGAGTGGGGCTTCCAGGAATAATGGCAGGATAAGCCTTACTGAATTTCCCTTATCTCAACTTCTGCAGTTCTCCAGGCCCAAGTTTAAGTAAAGGAATTGTAGTACAAGCAGGTAGCAGAATGTAAACAAAAAGTCCTGGTGGTGGGTAATGCCTGAGGCTTTTGGAACTGGTACACCTGGAGATGCTGGAATGTCTGGTATGGGGTGGGGATATGGAGATGTTGTAAGCAGATCCTGGGGAGGAAGACAGGTGATGGGCTCTATACAGGAGTTGCCAGATAAAACACAGCATGCCAGTTAAATCTGAATTTTCCATAAATGAATAATTTCTAAGTATAAATACGTCCTAAACCTTGCACTGGGTGCTAAAATTGTAGCAAAACAGGTTAGGTCACTGGCTGCAATGCCAGCATCCCATATGAGCACTGGTTGGAGTCCCGCTCCTCCACTTCCAAGTCAGCTCCCTGCTACTGTACCTAGGAAAGCAGTGGGAGGTGGCACAAGTGCTTCGACCCCTGCCATGCATGTGGGAGAACTGGGTGGAGTTCCAGGCTCCTGGCTTTGGCCTGGCCTAGCCCTGGCCAAATTGTGGCCATTTGGGGAATGAACTAGTAGATGGAAGATATCTCTCTCTCTTTCTCTCTCTCTCCCCTCCCCCCACTTCTCTTCTACCTTTCAAATAAACAAATACATTTTAAAAAATAAAAACATTGCCTGGGATATACTTGCACTTTTAAAAATCCATTGTTGAAGAGTCAAATTTAAATGGGTCTCCTACCCTACCCATATGCCACACCAAGGGCATGGGCCTCTCCTTCAGGCAGTAGAAAACCATTGGTGGATTTCAAAGAGAAAGGTCATGGTCAAATCATCCTTCTGTCAGCAGGAACGGGGAGCTGGAGGGGAGGAATATGAGTCTGCCGCAAACAGGAAGTATTGTAGAAAAATAAGAGTCAAAAGACATAAGCAAACAAAAAACAAGATGCTATTTTGAATCAGAACAGTTATTTCTTCAGTCCAATATTCTGTCTGCCAGTAGTGCCAAACAGTGCTTTGCAAAAAAGAATGGCACAGTAAGAGGAACCTCAGTCTGAGACGCAGATTTAGCTGTAACAGGCCCTTTGAACTTGTACAGATCAAACCACCCATATAGCTAAGCACCTTCCATCCACTCAGGCTTCTTTTCAAAATTTCTACTGTGTTCTTAAATATTAGAGGCATTTCCCAAAAGCTCCTCACACATTAGGAAAGTTTCCTGGTTTAAATGCAGAAGTAAGTTAAGGCTGGAACTAAGCTACTTATCTTCACCCTCAGAATCCTCTGTGTCTCCCAAATCACATCTCTTCCCAGCCTTGTTCAGGATTCTGCACTAGGTGTCTGTGCCCCCCTGCTCCTGTATTCCTTGTTTTGTAATTACTTCCTTCCTCTTTGCACCTGCCTAATAAGCCCACTTGCTATCTCCTTCATGTCACCTGGAGACTCTGAGTCTTAGAATACTGACTTAAATCTTAGATCACAAGGGACTGCTCCTCTTCCCATCCCTAAGGCTGTGGTGGTTGTTGACCTACTCAACAATCTCCTGGAAATATCATTGTATATCTCCTTTTCTGTTAAAGCTGCAGGGTTCTTTTCTTCCGCTAAACATTCACTTCTTCCAGGAAGTGATTCTGAACCAGGGGTTATACTATTGTTCTGTCCACATATTCCTTTCAAGAATATAAGCATTAAATATATAAATATAAGCATTAAAATAAAAGTTCTTGTATATGACTGCCTTTATCTCTATGGTTATATGGATTCTTCATATAACTCATGAAAAAGGTATGTCATGAAAAAGCTACACATATGTTTCAAATACATTTTGCATGAATTTTATCTTTTAATCCGATTTTCCCATGTACTTTTGAAGTTCTGCTGTACTACTCATGATATTTTGTATCCTGGCCCTTCAAAAGCCAAATGATCCTACCGTCTGCCACCACCACCAGGCAGGGAATGTGTGAGCCTTCCTGATTCACCTCGTAATTTTTATTACAGAACTGTAGACTATAGGTGGCGAAGAAATTCACTTGATTCCCTAATAATGATGTTTCATTTGTTGGCTCAAATGCTTTGGCCTAATACAGAGCCTGATACAGGACAGAATGTTGGTATTCTTTGCGATTGACTTAGGAAATGAAGACTTAGTAGCAACATGAGAAAGGGAAGTTTTGGTCAGCCAAGGGAGAGCTATGAATAAAAGCATCACAGTAGTTTGGAACTTTTGAAAAATGTAATGCAGGTTTTTATACCTCTTAAAGTGTAGTCATAAAGCTGGCATAAAACCTCAATGCTATGGAGAAACTTACTGTAATAGAAAGCAAGATCAGAAACATTACACTAAAGATTTATAAATGGAAAGGTTTTGAGGTGATTTTAAGATTTTTACTTTATTTATTTACAGAGAGAGAGAAAGAGAGAGAGAAAGAGAGGCCTTCCATCTGCTGGTTCACTCCCCAAATGGCTGCAATAGCTGGAGCCAAGCTCATCTAAAACCAGGAGCCTGAAGCTTCTTCCAAGTTTCCTATGTGGGTGCACAGGCCCAAGAACTTGGGCCGTCCTCCGCTGCTTTCCCAGGCACATTAGCAGGGAGCTGGATCAGAAATGGAGCAGCCAGGACTTGAACCAAGCACCCATATGGGATGACAGAACTGCAGGCTTGAGTTTTAACCTGCTGAGCCACAGCACCGGCCTTGAGGTAATTTGAATTTCAAATATAAGCAGATTGACTTTTTTTAAAAGGTGATATACTCATTATTTTACTCTGTTCCTGCAAATATATGTATTTGTATATAGTCACTTCAATATTTGTATATTTCTCTGTATCCAGTATGTGTCTTTGTGATCCATTTTGAATATCTAAAGCAGATAGAATTAATCATAGGGAATTGATTACATAGGGGTAAGACTGAGAAGGGCCAGTGAGGCAGCTGAGGTGCTAATAACCTCTGGAAGCCACTGTCACCCCTGGAGGGACCCAGGGAAGCTTCACTGTTAGCACAGCCCAAGGGGAGGGGCCCGCAGAGCATTCTGGGACCCTGGTGTCCTGTCCAGGGGAAACTGGATCCTTGGAAGGAAAGTGATATCTCTCCATCCTGGACTCAAAGCAGGATGGGTTAGGGAGAGAAATACCCTGGCTTCTTCCTTCCCCCTTCTGTTTTGGCTCTCAGCACCCATATCCTCCATAAGCCAGCAGAGACAGGGCCTAGCAGGCATTCCCATCTATGTGAAGCTGAGCTGGGCAGAAAAGCATATGGAATTACTCTGAGCACAAACAGGCCCAGGCCTAAAGGGTTTCTCACATAGATAATCTCTTCATTAATAACTACTTATTTCTTTATTTGATTCATTTCTCAGAGGATTAGCAGTAAATTGTCACCCAATACACTTCCTGGCCCATTTTCATGTGACATCACAGAGGCATAGCTTGCAATACAAAGTGGAGGAAAACAAATAGAGATAAGTCATTCAGAGGTAAGACGTGATTGTTTTGAATGGAACGCTTGTCTGCATGAAGGAAGCTTTGACACGTGTTAGGTTTGATTTATGTAGCACTTGCATCTGAAAATGTATCTTGGACTCTTTAATCACTTGGTCAGTTCTATATGGAAGATCTTGTTTTGATGTTTCATTTCTCTAACTGTGTGTGGGAGAGGAAGGAGTGGTGTTGGGGCTGGCAGTAATGCAGCTGGATTTTAAAAGCAAAGGAAATATGAGAATCTAGGGAGAAAGGAGTAGTTCAATTTGTGTTTACTTGTCGATTCTATAAGATTATTTTTTTAGTTTGTATTTTAATTAAACATCAGTAACCGTGAAGTCCTGAAAAGAAGACATCTGGCTTAGTATGAGGGTATGTCAAAATGTTTGTGGAAAATGTACATTATCTTATAATTCCATTTTTCCATGAACTTTTGAAGTATCCTAGTATATTTTCAGTTTGCACTGGAAAGAAGGGAGCTGATCATATATGAGACTGGGGATATATTTGACAGGACAGCTCTATAGCTAAAGCATGCCAAGTTCCATTTATATCACAGTGTCGCTGTATAACAGTGCCTGTAACTTCTCTGAAAAGATTCATAGAAATGTCTCATTTCCAAATGATGATGTGGTACTGAGCAGGGCAGTTTCCCCAAGTGCCCCAGAGGTTGCTTCTCAGTATGCAGGGCGGCTTATGGTGGGAAGGAGAAAGAACAACGCTGAGGCCAAAGCTAAATTCTAATCACTTTTTGGATCCATTTACATGAGGAATTCCACATTAAAAGCTCAATATCCCTTAGATGGTTAAATTTGATGTTATTGATGAAAGGTGTGCTATAAATGAGCACTAATCTAGGATGCCTCTTAGACTATAGTGAATAGTGAAAGAATGTTCACTCATAAAAGGATGACATGTTGTCATTTGTGACATCAAGGGTGGAGCCAGAGGTCATTATACTAAATGAAATAATCCAGGGGGCCAGCACCATGGCTTATTTGGTTAATCCTCTGCCTGCGGCACAGCATCCCATATGGGCACTGGATTCTAGTCCCGGTTGCTCCTCTTCCAGTTCAGCTCTCCGCTGTAGCCCGGGAAGGCAGTGTAGGATGGCCCAAGTGCTTGGGCTCCTGCACCCACATGGGAGACCAGGAGGAAGCACCTGGCTCCTGCCTTCGGATCAGCATAGCTCTGGCTATAGCAGCCATTTGGGGGGTGAACCAATGGAGGGAAAACTTTTCTCTCTGTCTCTCTCTCTCACTGTCTAACTTTATCTGTCAAAAATAAATAAAACATAGTCTCCATATATTAGGAGCTAGCATACAATATGAATGACACATACATAGCACACACAAACATATATGCACACCCAAGCATGAAGAATAGAAAACATACATGAAAAAGTCATTGGTAATTCTGAGGAGTGCAGTGAGACAAAAAAATAAAATAAATGAAATGAAATAATCCAGGTACACAAAGTCAAGTACTGCATGATCTCACTCATGTGGAATCTGAAAAATAATCTGATTTCATAGAAGTTCAGAGTAAAATGATGGTTGCCTGGGGAGAGTAGGAGGAAGGGAGGAGTGGGAAGAGGATGATAAACAGGTACTAATTTGTAGTTAGGAGGGAGAAGTTCTGGTGTTCTATCCATGGTAGAGTGACTGTAGATAATAATGTATCAATTTTTTAAGTTAGAAGAGAAGATTTTGAATGTTTTTACCATAAAGAGATGGTAATATTTTGATCATTAAATGATACTTGGAATGTTCCTGGTTCAGTACTTCATACCACTGAACAATACCAAATCCTTTTAGATCTCCATTTTGTTAGCAAATGAAATGTATCTTTACCTCATTTCCTAATAGTTTCTCAATCTAAATTATGTTTTATTTTCTTCAAAAAGGTAGATTCTGCTTGGGAGAGGGCAAGAACATAATGGCTGAAAACAAAGGATAATGAATAATGTACTGACTTAGAAACAGAGTGGCAAGAAATCTGTGAAAAAAATCAGATGTTAAATCAGAAAATAATGCTGAATGTGCAGGGCCTCATGGTTTGAGAAGCGTTTGGGTCTTGGCTAGATCAAGTCTCCTAACTTATTGATTTGAATGTCACAGAAACAAGAATTATTTGCAGGCTTGATGGTTCATCACTCAGAAATAGCAATAAAAATAACTGGTTGCATATAAATTCTTCTTCACAAAATTGTGCCAGTTATTACAACAGGGCATGAACCAATGATGGTTTTTATTTTAGCAAATGGTAGAGTTGGGCACAGACAGTTTTGTCCCCGTGGAAATCAAGCCATGTAATTTGATCTTATTATTTTGGTTAATCATTGAGAAAAATCAAGCCCAGAACAGTGTCATGACACTAACTAGATAATATTTATTAAAAACAAAACTAAAATAAACAGGGAAATATTTTAATTGTGTTGAATGTTGTAGACATCCAACCTGCATCTCAATTTCCTTGTCATTAAATAAGAAAAGTGACACTTTGTCAAAACATCAGTAAAGTCTTTTAAAACCTTCTTATGGAAAAGCCTTTATAAAAGTACCAGAAGTCGTCAGGAAGAACACACAAGTTTGACTTTCTTTCAAAGTTTTCAATGACAACACTTTGTACTAGGTCAAAGTTCTCTTCTAGGGAATTGAGGAACTAATGGATAACAATTTACCTATTTCATAAGGAGCAAATACATATAAAATAACTCATAATGTCTTATGTCAACTCAATTAACTAAAACATCATTTGAGAAATGACCCAAGAGAATATTAAGAACTAAGATGAATATAAAATCGAATTTAAGCTATAATTCTGTGATAAATGTCAAGAATCGCTTTTAAGGAACATCAACAGATGGATAATGGAGGCCAATATGTCATAAGGCCTTTTATTACATTCCTAAGTACTCTAAAAAGATATTTTCTAGACTGAAAGTTTAGTGATTAATATAAATTTGCATTGAATGCAGATCTAAGGGATGGAATTGTGGTGTAGCAGATTAAATCAGCATCCCATATCAGAGTGCCAGTTCAAGTTCTGTTTACTTCACTTTTGAATCAGCTTCCTGCTAATGCATCTGGGAAGGTAGTGGATGATGACCCAGTATTTGGGTTCCTACCACCAGCATGGGAGATGTAGAAGGATTTCCTGGCTCCTAGCTTTGACCTGGCCCAGTCCTGGTGGTTGTAGGTATTTGGGAAGTAAACTAGCAAACAGAAGATCTCTGTCTCTCCCACTCTCTCTGTCACTCTGCATTTCAAATAAATATGCCCTTTAAAACAAAACAACAAATCTATTTTGATGCAGAAATTATTTATTATGTATACCATACCAAGAGGAATATGTGATTATGAAACATTGACTTGAATGTAATTCTGAAAATTGCAACTTATTTTTGGTATTGTTCCTCTATCAAGCTTCTCAAAAGGTGGGTTGTACTTTATTTTTCTCATATGATATGAAAGTGGGATACATTGCTTAAATACCTTTGTAGTTGTCTCATTTCTATAAGACAAAGGCTAAGATATTTAACTTAGATTCTTTGTGGTTTGTCCATGACCTATACATCTAGCACGTACTCCACTACCTTCTACAGAGACCATGAGTTCTTCCCAGTATCCATTCTCCCCTTTTCTGTTAATAGTAACTTGAGTTCTAACTGGCATGGGGCCTCCCAACCATCTTCCAATCATAGCAAATGTCACATGCTCAAGGGAAAGAAATACATGTCAGAAGAAACACCCCAGGGTCCTCATGGAAATCTTAACCCCAGATTACATCGTTACATTGACCGTGATCAGAACATGGCCTTATTTCTTCACCAACAAGACTCAAGAAGCTATTATAATTCTTCCCATTATAATAATCCATGGAAAGTGTTTTGAATAAAGTGAATCATACGTATGTGGCACTCGCATGCTACCATACTTCAAGGTCATGTGCAATAATGCATGAAGTAACCCAAACAGCAGGATAGCCAGAGCTTTTACCTATGGACAATAAAATGGAGACTAAAACTGAATATGTTGCAGACATAAAATCCACAAGTTCTCAGTCCATGAGCATACCCACTAGTGTAAACCAGCATTTTATCAAAAGAGATACAGCAGTGGACGCTGATGAACCACGATAACAATTCAAGAATCCTTCAGGCACTCCTGAGTAAGAGTTCACTGTGGGGTTATTGTCTAGCTTCACCTGTACATTTTCCAGTGATTTGTACAAATGTTTAGAGACAAGCAAAACATTTTGAAAACACTTTGTAGTTCTTAATCTTCTTGTATCTATCAATCCTACAGCAGAAAATTGCAGAAAAATAACTCCCCATTAGTTACCTCTAAAAAATGTGTCCATGCTATTTCCCACAATAGAAAAGACTACAGATAGACCTTGCAAATCTGCCAGTACAAAGCACAGAAATGCAGTGTAAAATACTTTAGAGGCATCCTTTAAAGTCACCTATGAAACTGCAAGGAAGTAAGAAAAATTCTCTAAGGCAGGAATGTGAAGCAGGAACAAAAAGCAAGATAGGGAAGGGAGCATAAGGCTGTGCAGCACTCCTCAGGAGGACGGCCGGGTCTTCAAGTTAGTGGTCATGCACAGGGCTTGCAGGCAAGGTCCTGAATATAGATATCCCTTGAGAAAGGGAAAATGTATCTCCCCAGAAAATGTATAGCTAAAGGATAGCACCTAAGGGAATTGGGGCCTGACCCTACGTTCTGTGTCACGGGCAACCCAAATGCAGTCCCTGTGACAAAGCATAACAGAGTGCTCAGAGCCACCATACACCAGGAAACAAAGGCAAAGGCTTTCTGGGAGAATGGCTCCTCCATCCTGGCCTCCAAGTAGGCTCATAGGTGACACTGCATTGAATTTAAACTTGTAATAAAAAACAAAATTCTAAAGCATATCAGATAATACCGCGCTAACTAAGCCTCAGCAAAAAAATAACATTAGAATCAGACATTTAAAAAAAGATTTATTTATTATTTATTTGAAAAGTATAGCTGCAGAGAGAGGGAAAGTGAGGGAGAGAGAGAGAGAGAGAATATCTTCCATCCACTGGTTCACTTCCCAAGTGGCTGCAATTGCTGGAGCTGGGCTGGTCCAAAGTCAGGAACCAGGAGCTTCTTCTGGTGTCCCACGTGGGTGCAGGAGCCCAAAGACCTAGGGCATGCTCTGTTGCTTTCCCAGACACATTAGTAGGGAGCTGGATGGGAAGTGGAGTAGCCAGGACTTGAACCTGTGGTCATATCAGCTTTACCCACTACTCCCACAGCACTGGTATCAGAACTAGACATTTTAAAATTCCTAATATTGAAGTTACTGGACAAACATAAAATAGGCCTGGTTAATAGAGAATTGAAACCATGAGTAGGGAGCAAGAATTTATTTTTTAGAAGTGATTATACTAGAAAACATACAAATAGAACTTTGCGAAGTGAAAAATAAAGTCATTGGTATCCTTCTTAGAATTATATCTATGAAATACATGAAATCTGTTCTCTTTGTATTAATAAAAATTTAAAAACAAACTGAAAAAACTCAGACAGTTAAGCAGCAAATCATACCTAGCTGAAAAGGAAATCACAAACCACAAGATAGATTCTAAAGATTTTCCTAGGACACAGGACAGACTGAAAAAGAAATAAAAATGAGGAAAAAACTTGAGACAAGCTGGTTAAATGCCTAAAATAGGTTCCGTTTGAGCACCAGAAGGAAAGGAAAAAAAAAGAACAGGAATGAACAAAAAGTTTTAAAGGATAATGACTAAAGTGAAAATGTATCTTAGAGGATAGAGTAACCCTAATGAATTCAAAAAATGATAAATAAAAGGTAATCCACGATCAAAACAATGACAGTGAAATTCAAAGAGAAAAGTAAAAGATTTTAAAAGAAGCCAGAGAGTTAAAGTAGGCTGGGCTAAAAGAGCTGTGCTTAGTCTAATGGCAGCCTTCTCAATAGCAAGACTGGATGTAACAAGACAGGGAAATGGGTAGCGCCCACATGCTGGGAGAAAATAATGATTGATTTCAGTGTGTGTAGTCAAACACTAAGAAAAGAGAATAAAATAAGGGATTTTTTTACATAAACAAAAACTGAGAGTTTACTACTAACAAATTCTCACTAAAGGAAAATGTAAAAGAAACTTTTTCCTGGAAAGAAGATATTGAAGATGAGAATAAATCTAAACACACATCCAACAAAGCAATAATATCTATCTCCACTTAATGGTGTGGGGGGGGGGGGAGTTTGTCCTAGTGATTAAGTTGCCACTAGGATGCCTGCATTCTGCATCTCAGAGTACCTAGATTTGCGTCATGGCTGTGCTCAGGATTCCAGCTGCTTGCTAATTTGTGCCCTAGGAGGAGGCAGCAGGTGATTGTTCAAAGTTGTTGGATCCTAGGTACCCAGGTAGAAGACTTTGGTCCTTGTGGAAGCAGCTGCAGACATTTGGGAATGAACCAGTCGATGAGATGGCTCTCTCTCCCTCTCTCCCTTCCCACCTCATCCTCCCTCTTGGGATCTCTCCACCCCTCAAATAGATAAAATTTAAAACATATTTAAAGAACAGCTAGGTGCTGTGTAAAAGAGCTATACCTAAAACAAAAAGACACAGAAAAGTTAGGAAGGATGGGGAAAAGATGCAATTAAAAGAAAACTGATACAATCACTATCACAAGCAAATTTAACTAAAGGCAAAAAGCAAGCACTATAAGCAATTAAGAAGTTCACAGGACCAGCGCTGTGGTGCAGCAGGTTAAAGCCCTAGCCTGAAGTGGCGGCATTCCATGTGGGCACTGGTTCTAGTCCCGGCTATTCCTCTTCTGATCCAGCTCTCTGCTATGGTCTAGGAAAGCAGTAGAAGATGGCCCAGGTCCTTGGGCCCCTGCACCTACGTGGGAAGAAGCTCCTGGCTCCTGGCTTCGCATCGGCACAGCTCCAGCCGTTGCGGCCATCTGGGGAGTGAACCTCCCTCTCTCTCTCTGTCTCTACCTCTCTCTGTAATTCTATCTTTCAAATAAATAAAAAAAACTTTTAAAAAAATTCATTACATCATGATCAAACTTTCCATTCACCAGAAAGCTGTAATAATTTTAACCTTTTAGAGACTAATAATATAACTTGAATTCCATAATACCATTAATAAAATATATTACACCTTGAAATTAATTGTGTTATACCTTTAAAAGTAAGTATACATAACTTAGCAATAAAATCAGCTGATTACAATTCATGTCCATAGATTAATATTCGTAAGTCAGACTAAATGCTCTTCCTAGATTGTTCTTATCTGGTTTATTCATCAGATTTATTTAGTGTCAGAGGCTGAATTATAGAATGTCCTCTCTTTTCCTATGCCACATTTAGAATCATCTCACTTGATGTTTGGTAGGACGAATCTCTAAAACCATATATGCAGAAATACTCCTCCCAGGGAGATTCTTTAAAGGACCTATTTAATGACTTCAATAGTTACAGATCTACTCACATTTTCTATTTCATCTTGAGTCAATTTTGATAAAATAGCCATTCTTTGAAAGTTTCAGAATTTTTGGCATTAAAGCATTTTCTCTTCATCTCCTCCATATCTGTGCTTTTTCATTCTTTAAAGTGTTTCTTTTAACCTTAACTTTTTTTTTCCTAGACACCTGTTATTTAAGACATACGAACTTCATGCTTTTCATAAATACACATTTAGAAACCTTATTTCTTATTCTCTTGGTCAAACATTCCAGAAAGTTGTCCACTATTTTCTTCTCTTCAAAAATTAATTTTTAACACTGAAGATACTCTCATGTCTTTGTTTTATATTTTTTATATTCTGCCTTTATTTTTTATAATTTTTGAATTTTTTTTGCATTTATTCTATTGTTCTTTACCAATTTTTTAAAGTAGATGCCCAGTTCATCAATTTTCAGACTCTTTTCTTTTCTTTTCTTTATTTTATTTATTTGACAGGTAGAGTTAGACAGTGAGAGAGAGACAGAGACAAAGGTCTCCCTTCCGTTGGTTCACCCCCAAAATGGCCACCATGGCCAGAGCTATGCCGATCCAAAGCCAGGAGCCAGGTGCCTACTCTTGGTCTCCATGCAGGTGCAGGGGCCCAAGCACTGGGCCATACTCCACTGACTTCCTGGGCCACAGCAGAGAGCTGGACTGGAAGAGGAGCAGCCGGGACTAGAACCCGGCACCCATATGGGATGCCGATGCTGCAGGCAGAGGATTAACCAAGTGAGCCATGGCACAGGCCCCCAGACTTACTTCTTTTCTAATAAAGCGTTTGAGTCTGAACAATGTAGTTCTACATTTCACTCATGTACATCTCCAAAATTTTAGGTTACATTGTTTTCCTTATTCCAATTTTTAAGCTATGTCATTAAAACATATTTTTACATTTCCAAAATGTATTTTGTTCTCTATGTAATGAATATAAATTATATAAATTTTAATTATTCCTTAATTTGGTTTTGGACAGGGATGTAATTCACTGTCCAATTAATTCTTTGGAATTTACTCCAATCTGCTATCTGATCAAAAGCAGTCATGTTTTGATAAATATTTCAATTTTTTGACAATTGTTCTTCATTGTCTGCAAAGAACAGGGTCCAGGATGTTCTATGTATTCATTGGGTGAATGTTTATCAAACCTATGGGGTAACAGCAATTATTTGACATGTGTTTTTTGTTTGCTTGTTTGTTTGTTTGTCTAGGGCACAGCTTTCTGTGTCCCTTTCCCAGAGATTTTGTCTCAACAGGTCTGGTCCTGGGTAAGTTTCAGAAATCTTGCAGTGAGCATGCACATTTACTGTTCCTGTCAAACTTCACTAATTGTATCAACTGATGTCTATTTAATCTGTTGTTTAAGAGAGTTGTGTTCAAATCTTGCAATATGATTGCAGATTCTTCTTTCCTGTTTAAAAATTTTGTTATAGAAATATATCTATGCATGAATATGTGTATACATATTTAGACACACATTTGGCAGATATTTTCAATTTTCTTCTGCATCTGCATCCTGATTTTGTAAAAATACAGACAAGAGAAATAACAGTAATTATTTTAAAGGCTTAGGAAATATAAAAGTGCATTACCAAAGGTTGCCAGTCTATGGTAACTGCTCAGTAGGTCAAAGCTATTATTTTCTATGAGGTCACTTTGAAAACTAGAATTATCTACATATATGTGCATGCAGCCCAACTATTTAACTAAGGGGTGGTATATATTGTCCTTGGATCAAGCCACCCAGTGTAAGTCAGAGCACAGTCTATGTTACATGTAAAGAACTATTGAAATATTATGAAATATTATGGGACTAACTTTCCTCAGGGCTTACTCCCAGATGTGGATTTTATGTGCTAATGTACCTGAAAACGTTGTCACTAACTCCAACAGTATCCCTGACACCAAGTCCTGTGAGAAACTGCTTTAAGAGAAGTTAAACAGAACCTGTTTCACTGCTGAATTCTGACAGACATTTAAAGAAGAACTAACGGGCCGGCGCCGCGGCTCACTAGGCTAATCCTCCGCCTTGCGGCGCCGGCACACCGGGTTCTAGTCCCGGTCGGGGCGCCGGATTCTGTCCCGGTTGCCCCTCTTCCAGGCCAGCTCTCTGCTGTGGCCAGGGAGTGCAGTGGAGGATGGCTCAGGTGCTTGGGCCCTGCACCCCCATGGGAGACCAGGAAAAGCACCTGGCTCCTGGCTCCTGCCATCGGATCAGCGCGGTGCGCCGGCCGCAGCGCGCCAGCCGCGGCGGCCATTGGAGGGTGAACCAACGGCAAAAAGGAAGACCTTTCTCTCTGTCTCTCTCTCTCACTGTCCACTCTGCCTGTCAAAAAAAAAAAAAAAAAAAAAAAAGAAGAACTAACTCCAATACCTCTCAAGCTATTTAAAACAATTGAAATGGAAGGGATTCTCCCAAACTGCTTTTGTGAAGCCAGCATAAATTAATTCTTAAACCTGTAAAAGATGCAACAGATAGAAAAAGAACTACAGACCAATTTCTCTAATGAATGTAGACATAAAAGCCTCCTCAAAATACTAGCCAATTGAATCCAACAACACATCAGGATGAGCGTTCATCTAGACCAAGTGGGATTTATCCCTGATATGTAGAGATGGTTTAACATTCACAAATCAATAAATGTGATATATCACATTAATACACCAGACAAGAAAAGTCATATGATTATCTCAATAGATGCAGATGAAGAATTTGATCAAGTACAACATCCTTTCATGATTAAAACCTTAAGCAAATTGGGTGTAAAAGGAATATTCCTCAACACAATCAAAGTAGTTTATGACAAAACCATGGCCAGTATCTTATTGAAAAGGTAAATGGTAGAAGCATTCCCACTAAGATCCAGAACAAGACAAGGATGTCCACTCTCACTATTGCTATTCAATATAGTCTTGGAAGTTTTAGCCAGAGCCATTAGGCAAGAAAAATAAATCAAGGGATATAAATTGGAAAGGAGGAATTCAAGCTATCCATATTTGTAGATGGCATGATTCTGTATATAGCAGATACAAAAGATTCTAAGAGACTATTGGAACTCATAAAAGAGTTTGGTGAAGTGGCAGTATATAAAAACACAAAAAAATCAATAGCCTTTGTATACACAGACAATACCATGGCTGAGAAAGAACGTCTAACATCAATCCCATTCAAATAGCATTAAAAAATTAAATACCTTTGAATAAATTAAACAAAGGACATCAAAAATCTCTATGATGAGAATTACAAAACATTAAAGAAATAAGACACTATAAAATTGAAAATCTTTCATGTTTATGGATTGAAAGAATCATATCATCAATATGTCCACACTACCAAAAGCAACTTACAGATTCAATGCAATGCCAATCAAAATACCAAGGACATTCTTCTAGAATTATGGGATATGTATACCATGGAATATTACACAGTGGTAAAAAAAAATGAAAGCCTGTCACTTGCAACAAAATTGATACAATTGGTAAACATACTTAGTGAAATAAGCCAGTCCCAAAAAGACAAATACCATATGTTCTCCCTGATCTGTGATAACTAATAGATCACCTAAAAGGTAATCTATAGAAGTGAAATTGACACATTGAGATATGTCTTTAACAGCCCTTGTCTTGACTATTGAGGAATAGTTTTTTTTTCCTCCTACTATCTTTTGAACTCTTTACTTAGTGTAGGGTTAGTCTTTTTTATTAATAAATTTATTTTTAAGGAATACAAATTTCATATGTACCACTTTAAGAATATAGTTATTCTTCCCACCATCCCCACCCTCCTACCCATACTCTCCCACCTCCTTCTTCTCCCCTTTCCAGTCTCATTCTCCATTAAGATTCATTTCAATTAACTTTGTACACAAGATCAACTGTATACTAAGTAAAGATTTCAACAATTTGCACATGCATGCACATGTGCACACACAAAAAACACATTTAAAAAAACTGGGAACAAGTATCACATTTAACTCTCATAATACAACTCACTGGGACAGAGGTACTTCATGGGGAGTTAGTGCACAGTGACTCCTGTTGTTAATTTAACAATTAACACTCTTATGTATGACATCAGTGACCACCCAAGGCTCTTGACATGAGGTGCCTAGGCTATGGAAGCCTTTTGAATCCACAAACTCCATTAGTATTTGGACAAGGCCATAAGTAAAGTAGAAGTTGTCTCCTCTCTTCAGGGAAAAGTACATTCTTCTTTGATGGCCAGTTCTTTCCATTGGGATCTCATTCATAGAGATCCTAAATATAGAATATTTTTTTTTGCTATAGTGTCTTGGTTTTCCATGCCTGAAATGCTCTCATGGGCCTGTGTGTATAAAGTTAATTGAAAATAGTTCTTAGTAAAATATAAGAATGGGAATAGGAGAGGGAGAAAGAAGAATGATGGGAGTGCGGGTGGAAGGTAGGGTGGGAAGTGTAGGGTGGGAAGAATCACTATATTCCTAAATTTGTATTTATGAATTGCATGAAGTTTGAATACCTTAAATTAAAAAAATTCAAAAAAAGACAAAATATGAGCCATGAAATGGTCAAGAAAATACACTATTCATCCCATCTAGAATACAATTAAAGCAATGGAAGAAAACAGGCAAAAAAATAGACAGAAGCTATGATTCTCTTGAAGACCTTTGGTGGACTTTCTTGGCATTCTTATATAACAAAAACAATTGAATTGTCTGTTTCATTGTTACTTTGTCAGTCATAAAATTCAGAACCAAGTTCATGTCTTAGCTCTAGTGATCAAATAGAAGTTTAAAGACGTATTAGGTATTTTATGTTCTCCCTAACAGTTTCTTGTAGCCCATTTCTATGTTCAGTAGTAATTTAGATTTTTCCTTGTTCTATTGCTTTTTAAAATTTTTGCTTTGCAAACTTATTGCATGTATTTCCTGTTAGCAATGAAAGTTTTTGTGGAATAAGCCAAGATATAAGCAAGCACATGGACAGATACACAAATGTTAACTATTCAAGTGGATAGACACATGACTTTCTATGTATATATGAACTTAAATTTAAGACCAAATGGGAAAGAGATCTGGATACCAAAGCCCAAGGCTTTCAGGTCAGTATCAAAGACCCTGTATCAGAAAAGACAAGCCATAGAGATATAGCATAAAATTTTTACTATACTCAGAAATATAGAAAAGTAATGCCTCCCTTAACTTGGTGATTCACTAATATGACTATAGTCTTTAGAGAAGGATAAAAATGTATAGGATTTATAGATTTTCTGCTTCTATAGATATTGCATCTAGAGGTACAGTAAGATTTATGTCACCTTTTATATCAAATTCTTACTTATGGCTCTGTGTTTAGTCAAAATGTCATTTCGGGAAATAACGGCTTGTTTTCAGAATAATATCTTGTTTACATGAATTCACTTTCCAGGAAAAAGCAGGGAAGCTAGTGTGCTTTGGTAGAGTCTGCAGTACACTGGCCATTTCTTTACCTGTGTTGTTGGAGCACTGTGAGTCTGTTTCTCGTATTCCAACTCTAAGAGCCTCTCCTCCATAAGTCTTGGTAGTAGTTACGCACACCCAGCTGTTTACCATGCTTTCATGGAAACGTTTGTGAAACAATTAAAACTTTCTTCCTGTCTCCTAACCTCCTGCCTTCTTAACGTTAGAACTACCCTTTGTAATTTCCTTGTTTTTCTCACATTGACTAGATCTGAAAAGAACATTTATTTATGCCATAGCAAACACAGCGTAACTGGTACTTTAGCTGACAGAACATCTTTGTTTATGTGCTTGTGTAACCTCCTCCTCCGGCAGAAGAACCAGGGAAGCTAGCCTTCTTAACAAACTGCCTTGGCTATGCCAGTGGCAGACACGGCTGCAATCCTGTTATTACAGGAACATGAGATTGGCTGAGGGTTACTTCACTTTTTATTTATTGACTTAAGGAAAAGTAACCCAATGTTAAAACCTGAACATTATTTCAGAAATCAATACAAACCACACTGTAGGTAGCTTTCAAAATTAAGGGCAATACTTCATCTAGTAGTGATAGCTTTAGGGCACTGTAAATTTTCTTTCAGGATCTTCTTATGGTCCATGAAGAAAGCAAAGGGTAATGACGTGAGTTGGTCCTAAGGGAGGCTAGATAAACATGGCTTAAGATTAAATTGTTTCCTAGCCAAACAAGAATTATTAGCACACAGCTTGCAGAATCTACTGTTTTGTAGATAAATGTATGGAACAAATACAGAAGTGGGCTATATTCCCCAACTGGAAACAGCTGTGATTTTCAATTTCTGTTGAAAGGGGTCCTGATTTTAAAAGGGTGGCGGGTATGACCCAACAACCAAATGAAACTGTGAAGGCACAGGCACTTCTCTTCTTCAGTGACATAATGCTGTTTCAGATACTTCTAGAATATTTATGGAAAACACTGTTCTCTTTTGAAAGTTCATTGTTGGGCTATTATTCATCTTTATTACTCCCCCAAGGCATTGTGCACATTAGTGCCCTAAAAAGAAAACAGAAGATATAACATCATTTTTAAAATGCCATTATTTCCCTTATTCCCTTTTATTCCCTTAACAATGTGTATATTAAATTCTCTTTCCTACATTTTGAGCAGACAATTTTAAAACATTGAGTCAATGGTCAGTGACTGTAGGTCTGAAGTGGCACTTGAAGCCATTTGGAGACCACTCCTTGTTGACCATTCCTTGTTGTAAGCTATGCATCCTTGATAAAACATAGGGCAAAGGGTGGAAGAAGATGGCCTCTAGATCCTTCCAAAGAGTTCATGAGCTGACTTTGTAAGCAGAGAGCAGAGTTATGCGTTCAGTTAGCCCCTGTTTTTCCAATAACCACACTGTGAGCTTGCTACCCTTTGTCGTGTGATTGATGAGTGTCTGTCTTCATACCAGAGACACTTAGTAGGATTCTATAGGAAGAAAATTAGCTCATGAGACAGATTATAGGAAATTTAAGACTCTACAAGCTTGGCCTTGTCCTGTTTCCATCCTTGTTCAATATTAAACCTCGAATTCTCCGAAGATAAAAAAACTAATGATTGCTAGCTACTTGAAAGAGGAAAGATAAAATTTCAACTTCACATTTTCAAATGTCATCCATCAATGTATATTACTTATTGTGAAAAAGAAATAACCTACCTACAATTTGCTTTCATTTTGCTTTTGATTAATTATATCATGTTTTGACAACCAAAAATCCACAAGGAAATACAGTTATGTTATTGACATTAATGGTAACTGAGGGTTGACAGGGAGCCAGATGTCTGTACAGAACTTAGAAAAAAAAAGTGTTAATTCCAATGCTGTGTGTTCTAATTTAGAGAAAGCAACAATCTCAATTTCCTGAATTTTTTAACTTCAAAGGGCTGACTTATAAAGAAAACAAAAATGAGAAGTAATGATGACAAAGAGGAAAAAATGAGTATAGAGGGAAAAGTTTAAAAATAAAATGTTTGACAAAAGCAGAGAATTGAGATTGACATAGTAGTAATGGCTTGAAGGCTTATCATGATTCCAGGCAGTTTTGGGCCAAAGTTAAATAACTCTGGGCTAGTTTTCTCATGGTTTCTTTTGTCCCATCCTCATTCTTCTCAATAGGCCCAAATCATTACCTTCACTCATTCACTTATGCAGATATTTCAGCTACCTTTACTGTCCACTGAATATAAAACTATGCTAGATGCTGTGTGCGATGGGAAAATACATATGATGTAGTCATGTGTCCTTTAAAGATTCAGAAAAGACATCGACGTGAATCTGCCTTATTTAAGGAAGTGCAATGAAAACTAACACAAGAGAACAGGGAAAGGAAAGGACCCATTTGCAGTTAGTGAGACCTGGGAAGCCTTTGGAAGAGACCCGTTTCCATCTGAGTCATGCTATTTCCCATGCTGAAAAACTCATTACCTCACATACAAATAAACTGAGTAATGCTGAAATTAAGATAAATTGGTATGACAGCACTGAGCCTCACACTATTACTACTTCTTCCAAGCAGCAAAAACATTGTGTCCTTATGGTTGGTCCCGATTTTGTGCGGTCTTCAGCTCCCCTAGCTATGTCCCTGAGAACAAGTGAAGGCCTTGGCACCTGGAACGGTGTTTCAACACTTTTCAGAAAGGAAAGTTTTAGTGGCTTCGCGCTCCCTATTGGCTCTTGTTTGGGAGCTAATTTAGAAGGCTAAGGTT
The DNA here is from genome assembly GCF_051225735.1 of Oryctolagus cuniculus. Taxonomy (NCBI): domain Eukaryota; kingdom Metazoa; phylum Chordata; class Mammalia; order Lagomorpha; family Leporidae; genus Oryctolagus; species Oryctolagus cuniculus. Next base: position 153,359,859 of record NC_142869.1, on the reverse strand, counting down.
ACTATCCATCTGTGTCCATCCTTACTTAGACCTGTGCTGCTTACAGAAAGGACGGGGACAGGTTTTGTTTGTGACAGTGCGAAGGACAAAGACAGTTACGTAACTGCTGAGCATCCAGAGGAAGGTAGGCACTGATGAAATGAAGACCCACCCGGATGGCGATTGCTGTTATTATCGCTTAAAAAGTCTTCCACTCTCCTTTGTAATGGGGGACAAAGGCAAGAGAAAGGATTCAGAACAATGTCTCTCCAGAGTAACAATAGCATGGTTTCTTTGGCCCTTGTTGAGGGCCTCACTCAACACTCAGCAATAAACTGGGAGATGAAAGTTTCTCCTAGGAAAAATATATACTGGGGTCTGAAAGAACGTGCCAGAAAGACTGAGAAAACTGTGACACAGGCCCATCACCGTGACTATCCATGGAAGGCCACTCTTCTCTCTGGCATTGATATCCTTTGTCTCTGAGAAAAATGAGAAATTTTTGCTGTCTAGAGATAAGCAGCTGCTTTTCATTAGTGCCTATTTTATATTAAGTGCTTTATACACTCTGTTCCATCCTTTCATCTGGTGTGAAGTTTCCCCTCATTTCGCAGGTGTGGAAACAGAGGCTCAGTGAACGAGTGTCTTGGACCACAGTTTGTCTCTCACAAAACCTGGACACGTTCCCAAAGGCCCCCTGTGCCACAGAAACCCTTCAGGATAGCAACTGTCCCTAAGTGCTTGCCTCGCCAGGAATAGCTTTCTTCCAGGTCAAAAACAGTACAGCATGGCTTTTTGTTAAGTGTTGGTGATAGGAATGCGATTGTAGAGGAACAAAATTATGGAAGTAAAGGAAATCATTCAGCCCCTGTAAGTAGAAATAAAATCAAAGCATCAGCTTACTCACAGTTACAGCTTGAGGGCTGGCATTGTGGCACAGCTGTTTGAGCCACGGCTTGAAATGCCCATACCCCATATCTGAGAGCCTACTCTGGTCCCAGCTACTCCACTTCCATTCCAGTTCCCTCCTAATGAACCTGGGAAGGAAGTGGAAGATGGCTCAAATACTGGCTTTGGCCTGATAGAGCCTGACTGTTGTGGGCATTTGGTAAATGAACCAGTGCATAGATCTCTTTTTCTCTCTGTGTCTCTGTCTCTCCCTCTCTCTGTCACTCTGCCTTTAAAATTAATAAATTTTTTTTTAAAATAATTGGCTACTCACAATGGATTTCAACTCATTTTATTATTTAAAACCTACTTGCATATTCAATATATTGCAGTAATCAATATACTGCATATTCAATATATTGCATATTCAATATATTGTGTTAAAATTAAGGCACTGTATATAAGCCAATTTATCTGAATACAAACCTTTTTGAAAGAGTGTTTTTATTTTAAAAAAGGATGTTTATTTGAAACACAGAGAGTGAGAGAGAGAGAGATTCCATCTGCTGGTTGATTTCTCAAGTGACCATTAAGCCATGAACCAGAAACATATCTGGGTCTCCCACATGTGGCAAGGTCCCAAACTCTTGGGCACATTAGTAGGGAACTGAATTGCAAGTGGATATGTGGGACTACAAACCAGTATTCCAAAATGGGAAACTGGCATTACAGGTGGTAGACTATCTCACTGCATTTCATGGGCTCCCCAGTGTTACTTTCTGAGAACTAGAGAGCATACTCTTAGAGCTGGCATCATGGCACAGTGCATTAAGTCACAGCTTATGATAGCACTGGCCATCTATATTGGAGTGCTGGTTCAAGTCAGCATTTCTTATCTAGCCTCCTGCTAATGCACCTGGGAAGGCAGCAAAAGATGGCCCAAGTACTTGGAACACTCAATTGAAGTGTTTGGTTCCTGGCTTCAGCTATTGCAGGGATTTGGAGAGTAAACCAGAAAATGGAAGATTTTTTCCCTCTTTCTATCTCTCTTCTTTTTGAAACTCTGCCTTTCAAATGGATAAGTAAGTATTTAAAAAAAGAGGAGCATACTCTAAACTGCACTATTAACCTAGATGTAAAACAAAGACAATGAAGAAAAGTGAGAAAATCTTTATGTAAGTTTTTTTTTAATTCTCTTTATTGTTGTCCTTGCATTTTAGTTTTCCTTCTAAGGAAAATGAACATCTTATACCTGCATGGCCTTTATGGCTAACAAAACACTTTCAAATATAGGGGAGTTACATCTTATATGGGGATTGGATTCTAAAGTAACTTCATAAGCTCAAAATCAAATATGGATGAAATTACCCCATAGTACAAAAAGAATAGAATGCATGGTTTCATACAAACAACATTTTAAAATGTGTATATGAATGAAGATAATATCATTAATGTAAAGAAATTATAGTATGCAATAAGGAATAGTATGCAAAATTCACTTCTTATAATAATTGCAAAAACGGATATTTAGTTATTTTAACTTAATGGGAGAATGCACATTATTTGCGTAACATAAATGCACACAGAGTGCTCCACTGAATAATCTCATAACATCCATTGTGAAGGTAGAGATTATCACATTCCTTTCTTTCTTAAGTTTTATTTAATTAATGTATTTTTTCATAGATAGAACTTTAGGAATATAGTGGTTCTTTCCCCATACCCACTCTTCCACCCCAATTCCCATCCCACCTCCCTCTCCCTATCCCAACCCATTTTTAGTTCGATTTTATATACAGAAGACCAACTCCATGTTAAGCATAGATTTCAACAGTTTGTACCCATGCACACACACAACATATAGAGTACAGTTTAAGAACAAGATTTGGAGTTGATTCTTATAGTACAACTCATTAAGGATGGAGGTCCTACATGTGGAGTAAGTGCACAGTGACTTCTGTTGTTCCTTTAACAATTAACACTCTTATTCATGATATCAGTGATCACCTGAGGCTCTTGCCATGGACTGCCAAGGATGTGGAAGCCTTGTGACCATAGACTCCATCAGTAATTGGACACAACCATAAGCAAAGTGGATGTTCTCTCATCCCTTCAGAGACGAGTACATCATCTTTGATGACCCTTTCTTTCCACTGAGGTCTTTAGAGAGATCCTCCGTGTAGGGATTATCACATTCCTTTACAGAGGAAAAAATAATGCCTAGAGCAAATATAAAACTTATCTAGAACTTCAAAGCTAGTCAGAGACCAAGCTGTAATTCAAAACTTTAAAACTTTAGATCCAGGGCCAGATGTCTGGCTCAGTGTTGAACATATTGTTTGGGGAACCAGCATCCGATATAGGAGTGCCTGGCTTCAAGTCCTAGCTCTGATTTCCACTCCAGAATTGTGCTAATGTGCATACTAGGAGGCAGCAGGTTCAAGTAATTGGGTCCCCTACATGGAGGGCTCAGAATGAGCTTCTGACCCTAGCAAGATGCAACCCTGGCTGTTGCAGGCACTGGGGAGTGAATCAGTGGATGGAAAATCTCTTTCTGTATCTGCCTTTCAAATAAATAAATTTTTAAGGAATAATAAATAAATAAAGCTTTAGGTCTAGTTCTCTTTCTACGACCTCTCAGTTTGAATGTGATTCTCTCCTGCTTGAGGTATTTTGCATTTCAACTTCCCTGAATTGTGCAGTGCTCTTCAGAACAATTAGTTTACCCAGCTAAAATCATCTTCTCCAAATCATCCATTTAGTGGATAGTATGAGAGAAAAATGCTATTATGTTTTATTTGAATAGCATCTGTTAATTAAATGTAACTTGGCCAGCTCACGAACTAACATTCTCCAGCTCATGAACTAACATTCTCCATCTCATGAACTAACGTTCTCCAGCTCACAGTTGGGCTGCTCTAAATGTGTGAGACTTTACTGGGGAAAGCTTTTTGTTGATTATATCTCCACTTTAGAAGAGAAGGGGAGTAATGCAAATATCAAACTGCGAATAAGCAGGTCAGTGTTTTCCCTTCTTGTCTCTGGCCAAAGCGCAAACTTCAAAATTTTCAAGAGAATTAGAATCAACTGATATGGGCAATGGTAATTAGTATCTGTTGCTTTACTCCTGTATGGTTCATAAGCCTCATTGCTTGCTTCTTTGGCCATTTGTTTCTTGAAAAAAGTTCGCATGCTCAGGGCTGCACACTGTACTTAAAGAGATGGCTCATGAGGACAACAAGTTTTGCTCTGCCCAAATACCAAGGCACAATGTTACAAACCTTGACCTCTATTGTTGTCCAATGAATAGAATAGAGGGGAGAAGAGGGGAGGGGAGGGGAGAAGAGGGGAGAAGAGGGGAGAGGAGGGGAGAAGAGGGGAGGGAATGGGAGAAGAGGGGAGAGGAGGGGAGAAGAGGGGAGAGGAGGGGAGAAGAGGGGAGGGAAGGGGAGAAGAGGGGAGGGGAATGGAGAGGAGAGGAGGGGAGGGGAGAAGAGGGGAGGGAAGGGGAGAAGAGGGGAGGGGAATGGAGAGGAGAGGAGGGGAGGGGAGAAGAGGGGAGAGGAGGGGAGAAGAGGGGAGGGAAGGGGAGAAGAGGGGAGGGGAATGGAGAGGAGAGGAGGGGAGGGGAGAAGAGGGGAGGGAAGGGGAGAAGAGGGGAGGGGAGGAAAGGGAAAAGAAAGGAAAGAAGGATGGAAGGAAGGAGCCTTGAGTATATAAATGTGGCAATTATAAATAATACATTGATAGATTGTGTACTAGAAGATTGCATTTAGGCAATTTTTCCTATTCTAGCAAATTGTATGTTGCTTTTCCATAGCAGAGAACACCTGCTAGAAGTACTCCCTTACTGTCCTCTTAGCTCATTCTCTTTTTAAATCTTTCCACATATTGAACCATATAGACACTTATATGTGATAATTACCTCAATTCATTATTTTTCACAAGATAAGTTGAGTCCTCCCAATGTTAAATAACTTTCTTAGGAACATTCAGAGCTGGGACTTGGAATTACGTTTTTATTACTTCTTTGATAAAGGAAAAAGTATTGCAAACCTACTGAACGTCAGGTATTTTTGCTCTTTTCCTCACACTGTCCCTTAACAATCAGGTGGGATAGTCGTTTTGTTAGAAAATGTGAAATAAGCTTCCAGTGTAATCTGATTCCGGGGTATGAGAGATTTCAGATCTTGGTCAACATGAGAGTCTTGCAAAGTGTGATTCCCAAGAACAGAAGTGGCAGGAGCTGCCATCTGCCCAGTAAGCAAAGTAACCTAAGACAGGTAAGCCTTTCCTGTCTTGCCTTGTGTTTCTTTTGCAAGAACAGAGTCAGCATTTCAAGGAAAAGAGAAAGGTTCACAATGAGATGCAGGAGCTTTAGGTTGTGTGCAGCTAAGTCATGGCTGTGCAACCTGTGCAGTTGTGTGGGATCCGGCACTTACCGGGGACCCCATGTGCTTTACTGCTCTGCAGTTGCCATCTTGGAATTCCTAATAATTTTTTTAAGCAGAGGCCTCTGATTTTTGTTTTTCACATAGCTGTGCAAATTATGTGGCCCTCCAAGCCCATTCCTTCCTGAGCAGTCTGTTCTGCCTTGCTCCCCACAAGTCCAGTGCTCCAGACTGCCCCCTGCACTCTTTCCACATGGGCCCCACAGCTAAGACCTGTTTCTGGTATCTGAACACATGCCTTGTGTAGACCTCATTTGTATAATAAATTTTCCCTCTGAAATTCAAATTCCAGTGGACTCGTTTGGAAAAACGGGATACTGTTTTACAACTTGTTTTTTCTATTTCATAATATTTTGAGGACATGTTTTTCTACCAGTAAATGTAAATCTGCCTTGTTCTTCCTTTATGGCAGTAAAATCTACATGGGCTCATATATCCCCACTGGGGGTTCCTTTAGCTCCCAGTTAACCTTGGTCTGAACCCCAGTTCCTGTACTTTAAATTCCAGGGTTTCTGCAAGTTCCTGTGCTGACTTCGGGATCATCCGGTGCCAGGCATACGCCATCTGCACGCTGTGCACGGTTGCACTCTGTGAATCCAGGATGGATGTCTCCCCTTCTCTACCAGATCCAAAAGATACATAAGGATGTATGTAGCATGCTTTTTGTGTGCATTTTGCTAGGTCTAGGGATACTCAGGCTGAGGGGAGAAGTTCATTTCAGGGTACAGACTGTTGTCTGCAATCTCACTGATTTCCTCACTCATTCTTTCTCCAAATAAAAGGTAAATTTTTGCTTTTGTTTTACACAAAAGCTTTCACCAGTATCAAGGTCCTATAAGGGTCTCATATTCCATCTGAAGCACTTTCCCATTTCATTGTGTTCCTATCCTAGATAAATGCTTATTTAAATCATCTAGTAACAAGTTTCAGTTGTTAGCAGTGGTTTTCTCAGAAAAGATAAAAATTTTCTTATGACTTACATTTCAGAATTTGGTGAATCTTTATACAGAAAATAAAGTGGCATTTAAATGACCTACATTTTTTCAAGCTGGGCATGAATATGTATTCCAGATACTATTGCCTCATTCTGAAGTCCTTTGTTTTCCGTTTTTTTTTTCTTTTTCCTCTAAAAATACTCAACGATTATAAAAGAAGTTCTAAGAAGCTCTATTTTTTTCTAGGTCACAAAGAAAATTCTATTTTCTCTTTTAAAAGGTGTGAGTGGTGTGAGTGAGGTGCTCCACTTCTCAGTCTCAGAAGCTTGGATGGGAAAATATATTAAAGCTTAAAAATGGTAGGCCTTTTGCCTAGTGGTTATGATGTCCACATCCATATCAGAGTGCCTGGGTTCAAATCCCAGCTCTAGCTCCCAATACCAGCTTCCTGCCAATGCGCACTCGGGAAGCAGCAGGTGCTGGCCAAGTGGTTGGGTCCGTGAGACCCACATGGAGACTTGGATGGAATTTCTTGATGCTGACTTCAGACTGGCTCAGGACTGGCTATTGCAGCATTGGCTATTGCATTAGATGAGAGTCTCTCTCTCTCTCTCTCTATATATATATATATATATATATCTTGTTCTCTGCCTCTCAGATAACAAATTTTATTAATTTTTTAACTTTTATTTAATGAATATAAATTTCCAAAGTACAGCTTATGGATTACAATGGCTTCCCCCCCATAACGTCCCTCCCACCCGCAACCCTCCCCTTTCCCACTCCCTCTCCCCTTCCATTCACATCATGATTCATTTTCGATTCTCTTTATATACAGAAGATCAAAGTCACAAGAACTTTTTGAAGTTTTTTTTTTTTTATTGAGAGGCAGAGTTAGAGAGGGAGAGAGAGAGAGAGAGAAAGAGAGAGAGACCTTCCACCTGCTGGTTCACTCCCCAATTGGCCACAAGGGCCAGAGCTGGGCTGATTTGAAGCCAAGAGCCAGGTCTCCCACGTGGGTGCAGGGGCCCAAGCATTTGGGCCATATTCCACTGCATTAGCAGGGAACTTAATCAGAAGTGGAGCAGCAAGGACTTACTCAAACTGGTGCCCATATGGGATGCTGATTTAGTAAGGAGAGACATAACCTACTATGCCACAACGCTGGCCCCAAGAACTTTTTTAAAAAGCCTAAAACAATATTAGAAAATCCTTTGCCCATCAATTTCTTTCATAACATATATAGTAATTATTTTATAAATACTGTATTTTGAAGATACACTTTCATGAGCTGACAGCATTTTTCAATCACTTTTGCACTGATTTATCTGTTTAGACCTCATTGATACATACTGCTTAATTGCAGTACACTTAATTCACTCAGCATGATGTTTTCCAAATTAAGCCAGTCCCAAAGGGACAAATATCATATGTTCTCCCTGATTGGTGACAACTAACTGAGCACCAAAGGGGAAACTTGTTGAAGTGAAATGGACACTGTGAGAAACAGTGACTTGATCAGCTCTTGTCCTGACGGTTGATGTACAATGTAATACTTTATCCATTTTAGTATTTTTTTTTTGTTCTAGTACTATTGGTTGAACTCTGTAATTAACACACAATTATTCTTAGGTGTTTAAATTGTAACTGAAAAGTGATCCCTGTTAGGAATTTGGAAAACATTATGTTGAGTGAAATAGGCCAATCCCAAAGGGACAAATACCACTTGTTCTCCTTGATAGGTGACAACTAACTGAGCACCAAAAAGGAAACCTGTTAAAGTGAAATGAACACTATGAGAAATGGTGACTTGATCAGCCCTCACCCTGACTGTTGATAGCAGCTTAATATGTTATCCCTCTTAGTATTTTTTTTGTTTGTTCTACTTAATACTTTTGGTTGAATACTGTAATCAATACACAATTCTTCTTAAGTGCTGAAACAACTGAAAAGTGATTGCTGTTAAATATAAGAGGGGGAACAAGAGAGGGAAGAGATGTGCAATTCGGGACATGCTCAAGCTGACTTACCTCAAACAGTAGAGTTAGAAACATACCAGGGAATTCAAATTCAATCCCATCGAGGTGGCATGTACCAATGCCATCTCACTAGTCCCAATGATCAATTTCTGTTCACAATTGATCGTAATGATAGGACTAAGAACCAAAGGGATCACATAAACAAGAATAGTGTCTGCAAATACTAGCTGATAGAATAAAAAAGGGAGAGAATGGTCCAACATGGGAAGTGAGATACACAGCAGACCCATAGAATGGCAGATGTCCTAACAGCACTCTGGCCTCATAATCAGACCTTAAGGCATGCGGATCTGGCTGAAATGCCCATGAGAGTATTTCAGGCATGGAAAGCCAAGACACTCTGGGGAAAAAAAAAAAAAAAAAACCCTAAATGAAAGATCTCCTCGAGTGAGATCCCAGTGGAAAGAACGGGTCATCAAAGAAGGAGGTACCTTTCTCTGAAGGGAGGAGAGAACTTTCACTTTGACCATGGCCTTGTCTAAATATGATCAGAGTCAGTGAACTCAGGGGGCTTCCATAGCCTTGGCAGCTCATGACAAGAGCCTAGGGTGATTACTGAGGCCATAAACAAGAGTGCCAATTTGTTAAGTCAACAATAGGAATCACTGTGCACTTACTCCTCATGTAGGATCTTTGGCCTTAGTGTGCTGTACATTGATATTTAATACTATAACTAGGACTCAAACAGTATTTTACACTTTATGTTTCTGTGTGGGAGCAAACTGTTGAAATCTTTACTTAATGTATGCTAAACTGATCTTCTGTATATAAAGAGAATCGAAAATGAATCTGGACATGAATGGAAGGGGAGAGGGAGTGGATAAGGGGAGGGTTGCAGGTTGGAGGGACGTTATGGGGGGTAAGTCATTGTAATCAATATTCTGTACTTTGGAAATTTATATTCATTAAATAAAAGTAAAAAAAAATTGCAGTACACTTACTAATGTATGGGATGGATCTCTTTATGCAAACAACTTCCCCAATGCAGTTATTCAGGAGAGGTAGACAATCTGTTGAGAGTCAGGAAGAATGATTTATATATTGTTCAGCATTAACCAGTGCTTTATGCATAGCCAGTTAATTGAAAACTAGCCAATCGGTCTATATATAATTAGTTTGTCTATCAAGCAGATAAAAACATTGTATAATGTATTACCAGTTAGAGTTAGTCTTTTGGAGTTAACAAACCCTAACCAGGTCCATTCCCAAACTCCACTCCAGCTCCGTATAAAAAGAAGAGAGAAAATCTTCTTCTAAATATTAAAAATACATTATAACCTCACATCATACCTAGAAATTAACTCAGACCTAAAATAATGAAATTTAAAAATATAAGAGAAAAATTTTGTGAACTTGGGTTAGATATGACATTAAACACCCTATCCATTAAAAATGTTGAAAAAATGGATTTCATCAAAATTTTACAACTCTGTTCTTTGAAAGACATTATTAAGATAATGAAAAAATAAGCCACAACTGGGGGAAAATATTTGCAAATCATGTCATTGCTAATGGACATGCTAATCAGCCGCAGAATCAAAGAGCTCTGAAGTCCCAATAATAAGAAAACAATTACATTTTTAAATGAGGAGCACAAGATTTGAGCAGATGATTTACAAAAACAAACGTGCAGAATGCAAATAAACACAAGAAAAGATATTTATAATCATTAGTCACAGGAAATGCAAGTTAAAACCACAATGAGATACCACTGTACACCTTTAAGAATAGTTAAAATTTAAATGTGTCAATTATTTGTGGCCCAAGCTGAAACAACTTCAAGATAATTGTAATTGGAGCTGTACTTCAAGAGGGATAAATACCATAAACATCCACATGAAATAAAAGCAAAACTCCTAACTCAATGTTAACTGAAGATGTAAATACCCTTATATGACTTTTGACTCGGCATTGAGGAGACCTGTAAACTCCCTACATAATACATGAAATAGTGTATATATATTCATTTCTTGGGGAAAGAAGAAACAGGATGCCATCAAGTTTTCTATATAGTCACTTACCAAAACCCACCATGACAAAAAGGTTAATAAACCACACCAGTCAATAGTCTGACTGGGCCAAACAACACAGAGAACTAATGAAGCAAGCATGAACTTACTGGCTAGGAAGAGGTACAGGGGAAAATAAACTCATAACTGGAAATTACAAAATACACAGCAACTCTCTGCAACATGAACTATTCAAGAGATCGATCATACTATGGCATAATTCACAAGTGATAAAGTGTAAATAAGACAGCATTTTCCATTTAGAATAAGTATGCTTACATTTCTCAAAGAGATAATAGAATAAATAGTATCCCAGAAACAAGAACATAAATTACCAACGAAGAGAAGAAATACATGAAAAATGGGCCAACTGGAAATCATAAAAATGAAAAAAAAAATGATTACTGAAAACATAAGGCATTCTGATTGATGAAATACCGAGTGTACTAGACATACCTGGAAAATGAAAATAGTCCTGAGAAAGGTAGAAGAGGAGTCACCCAGAGCACAACAGGAAGAGCAGGAGACGAGATATCTGAGAAATGTGTTACAGAAAAGGAAGGATAGATTGAGAAATTCAAAATAAGATAAACACAAGAATGGAAATAATGTAGTGAGCAAATTTTGCAAAGTAGTATCCGAAATGTTTTCAAGAACTAAAGAAAGAAATGAGTTTTAAGGTTAAAGAATTCTTAGCAAATGCTGAACAAAAGTTTTTAAATGTTACAGTACTATGCTATGCTGATATCATGCTATAATTTCAGATTATCAAGGATAAAATGCAAATATCACGAACTACCAGAGAAAATTCTAGATTACCTATGAGACAGTGACACTGAACTGAACACAGGCTTCTTACTGATCACAATAAGTAAATGCCAAAAGACAGTGAAATAACATATACAAAGTGCTAAAGGAGAATGGCTCTTCTTAAAGGATGAAATAAATAAACTTTAGACATAAAGTTTAAGGCCTCTCATTGAAAGAATTAATCATAAAAAAGAATTAATAATGAAAGTAAATTCAGAATTCAAAATGAATTCAGAAAAACACAAGAGGCAACAGTGAACAAATACATTGTTTAAAGATGAAAATGCAAATGTTGTCTAAAAAATTGATCATAATTCCTGAGAGATTAAAAATGGGCTCAAACTGGCCAGTGCTGTGGCTCACTAGGCTGATCCTCCGCCTGCAGCGCCAGCACCCCAGGTTCTAGTCCCAGTTGGGGCGCCGGATTCTGTCTCGGTTGCCCCTCTTCCAGGCCAGCTCTCTGCTGTGGCCCGGGGAAGGCAGTGGAGAATGGCCCAAGTGCTTGGGCCCTGGATCCGTATGGAGACCAGGAGGAAGCACCTGGCTCCTGGCTTTGGATCAGCACAGCGTGCTAGCCGTAGCGGCCATTTGGGGGATAAACCAACGAAAGGAAGATCTTTATCTCTCTCTCTCTCTCTCTTTCTCACTATCTAACGCTACCTGTCAAAAAAAGGGGGGGGGGCTCAAACTAAAACTTTAGGCTACTTTCACATAATTTGTAAGAAAACTGTTTTGTTGGATGCTAAAAGTCCTTGTTTTGTTTAGGGGAAGGATAGTTACTAACTTTAGGATTCTTTACAAAACAAGAGCTTAGCTTGTATTACAGTCAAATGAATTGTGAATACTTGATTTGAAGAAAGAATTTTCTATGCACACATTTCTAAAACTTCCATTATATTTTCTCTTACAAAACAGTAATCTTTTCCCAGTGAAAGAAATAGTTCTTCCATGAAAAGTTGAATTATCGATTGAACTACACACAGAGACTAGGTAATCATTCAAGTATCTTCTGCATTTGCCAGATGCAAGGCATGTATTATGTCTCCTAATATAATACAGAAATTATTTAACCAAGATATATGATTAATCACCTGTTGAAGATCATGTCCAAATTCAATAGTAAAGATAATTTATTTAGATAAATTGGAAGCAATAGATAATTCTGTATAAGAGTTTGGCCCTGTAAATTATTATGATGCTACATAATCCATGTTGCTGGTTATGCAAAGAACAGGTTGGAAGTATTGCCTTGAGGGAAGCTCCCTGAAATTCATGACAGTTGAACTGGTCTTGAACCATACAGAACAGAAGCCTGGCCTGGGGAGAGAGGAGTTGTCCCATGGGTTAAAAAGAAAAGAACATCCAAAAAGGCTTCAGTTGGAGTTCCCAGAGCATCACTGAAGTGGTAGAGCAATAATCTCTCATCATTTTATTCTTGACCAGAGGGAAACTGACTTTTTCTGGAACTTGCTTGCATCCGGGGAAGTATTCCTACCTCTTTCCTTTGAACCTTGTTCCAGTTGGCTTCCTGTCCCTCTAACTCCCATCCCAGCCACACCAAAGGCAACAGAACCAACTTGTGATTTGTAACATGTTCAACAGCATACCTGCAGCAGGTAGAGCATTAGCCTAATAATAGAGTAGGGAGAAGAAAAGGAAAAAGTTTTTTTGAAAAACAGAATTGTAATCTTCTGCAATATGACTTGATCACCAATAACTCTTGGAAAGGAAATCTTTATGCCTTTGTCTCACACTTACTGTCTATCAAAAAGAACTATAACTGGCCTGAGCTGGACCTACCTCTGAGAATGCTGTAAGTTTCAGACATATGCTTTCTCCTGAATCATTTGAATCATTTGTTTGCATTGAAAAATGCATAATAAGCACTGCTCTTCTTTAATCTTCATTGGATAGAACAGACATTGAAAGCAGGTCATTCTTTTTATAAACCAGGATGCTTTTAACAATAAAAAATAGAAAATCAAATATTTATCCCTATGAAGAAAAGCACTATAATAGAGTCCCCTGATTTATTTTCAGAAACCAATAAGAAACTTAACCTCTTTTCCTTGTTAATATAATAAAGGATTAAGCTGATGGCTTGCTGCCAGTTCAAACACATTTTGGTTCCTCCATGGGATGACAAGAAGACCTGTATACAGGGAGGGGTTATTCCTTATTTAGAAATCCCCAGTCTAATACCTATAGCCCTTGGAACCAGATTTGTTTGGAGATGTAGTTTGTTAAATTAGAAAGCTAAGAGGAACACGTGGCAGGTTCCCTCTTCCAGACCTGGGGAAGCATCCCCAAATGAAACACATTCTGGCATGGGTGTTTGTTGCAGATGTTAAGAGGCCATTTAGGACCCTCACATTCTGTATTCAGATGCCTGGATTCAAGTTCTAGCCCTGCTTCTGACTCCCCCTTCCTGCTAATGTGCTTCCTGAGAGGCAGTAGATGATGGTTCAAGTACTTGGGTTGCTGCCACCCAAGGGGGAGACCCAGGTTGAGTTCTAAACCTGGTCCAGCTCTGGCTAATGGGCCATTTCATTCAGCAGATAGAAGATACTACTGTCTCTCTTGGTCTCTCTCTCTCATTCCCATCCCCCTTCCTCCCTCCCTTTCTCTCCCCCTCTCACTCTCCCTCTCTGTCTTTCAAATAAAAAATAAATACTTTTAAAAAAATGTAAACATATTTTTGCTAAGAAAAGTATAAATAATTCACACTGGTTGGGATAGACTATAAACAGCTTCCTATTTGTTCAGAGCTGATTTTGCTGCCAAGAGAGTTCAGATGAGGTATTGCTAGCAAAGAAGTTATAAAAGTTTTGTCGTTTCTAAAATTGTGGATTCAGGGCTGTAGACCTGTATTACCTTCAATAAAACAGGGGAGAATAAAGTTCACACATCTTTCAATTAGAGCACAATTAGTCATTGGATCTCATATCCTAGAGCATTAAATCTCTCCTTAATCCTACAAGAGACCCTCTGTATTCTGAGTGGGCATTAGTGGAAGTGTAAAGTCAACCAAGTGTGTACCAATGCTAATTTTTTTTATTATGTCCTACCCATGACACACGTGTTTCGATCTTGTTGATTTCTAATAAATACAACAAAATAATATGAAACGTTGGTCTCGACATATACCTTTTCACTAAGCTGCAATTTCTGTTACCCACATTATTATTTGATGAGCTTGGCCTGATTCCCTTGTCAGTTTTGCTGTACCAGACAATGGGAGAATGTCAAGGAGTCCACAGAGCTCTCATCCATTCCAGCCTGGCTCATCTGCATTCTCTCCATGATCTGCTCTGAGCACAGTGCCAAGTCAAACAGAGGCACAACATAGGTCTCCACTAATAGGATTTTTTAATCTTTTTTAAAATTTATTTTATTTATTTGAAAGAGTTACAGAAGAGATAGAGAGAGAGTTCTTCTATTTGCTGGTTCACCCCTCAAATGACCACAATGGCCAGAGCTGAGCTGATCTGAAGCAAGGAGCCAGGAGCTTCTTCCAGGTCTCCCATGTGGGTGCAGGGGCCCAAGGATGTGGGTCATCCTCTGCTGCTTCCCAGGTGCATTAGCAGGGAGCTGTATTGGAAGTGGAGCAGCTAGGACTCAAACTTGCACCCATATGGGATGCCAGTGCTGCAGGCCAGGGCTTTAACCCTTTGTGCCGCAGCATCAGCCCCCTCCAATCATGGTTTATAAGGTCATTCAAGTCCCCAGGGAAAACCCTGTTCACTCCAGTCCTATCTGTGATGCAAGAATCTCCCCATTTGCCCAGCTTTTTCTCTCCAAGAACATAGGTAGTGGTCAAATTACAATTCTCACCAGGCAAATTTTGAGAATTTCTCTATGGCACTGCATTAGGTCCTAGATAAACTACCTAGTACTCTGAAATCCTTTGAAATCTAAGAATTCTAGGAATATATATCTCCTATAGCTAAGAGCTTATGTGGCATCATGATAACAGAGAGTAATGACCCACAGGTACTTTACAGTTTGTGATAAATCACAGTAAGCTACATATGATAACATTATCTACATCTTATACTTTGTATGGTATTGACGTTTTATATGTACTTGCTTCACTGTCTGAAGAGTAAAAGGAACTATGGATACTGGAAGGCTACAGAGGAGCTTGTAGTTGGAGATGAAGAAGTGAGTCAATAAAATAGGTACAGAATGTTAGCCACAAGTGAAACCTAGTCCAAAATATAGTAGTGTTATCAGGAATGAGTAATTTCACCACCACTGTCTTTCAGTTCAGATATTTGGGGTCAGAAATCATGGTTGGAGGAGCAGGAGTTTGGCCAGTGGTAAAGATGCCTATGTTATATAAAAGCTGGTTAGCATGCTTTAGGTTGGGCCAAGTATTGTCAGTGAGTTTCATAAACAAATAAGCCAAGACTAGGAAATAGGAAGCATGTACAACTCATGAGTTTGACTGATAAATGAATAGCATTGTGGTTATGGGAAAGTTGCTTGGTTTCATTAAAAATCCTAGCCCCAAGATACTGCTTGACCAAGGATTTTTATTTCCCTTTTTTGTGTATCATCTACTAATCTATAATGTGATATACTCCTTGATATGAACAATATAAGCACATTTATGAGGATTAAATAAGTTAATATTATGAATTCATTAGTATTGTCCCTGGAACATATTAAGTAAAGGAGGGAATGAGGTAAAAAAAAAAAAGTATAGGGCCCATTTCTTAGCTAAGAGAATTTTTTTTATTGTTTAAGCTGAATTTTTTTTAACTTTTATTTCATAAATATAAATTTCCAAAGTACAGCTTTTGGATTACAGTGGCTTTTTCCCCTCCATAACTTCCCTCCCACCTGAAACCCTCCCATCTTCCACTCCCTCTTCCATTCCATTCACATCAAAATTCATTTTCAATTATCTTTACACACAGAAGATCTATTTAGTATATATTAAGTAAAGATTTCAACAGTTTGCACCCACACAGAAACACAAAGTATAAAGTACTGTTTGAGTACTAGTTATAGAATTAATTTACATTGTACAACACATTAAGGACAGAGATCCTACATGGGGAGTAAGTGCATAGTGACTCCTGTTGTTGACTTAACAATTGACACTCTTGTTTATGGCATCAGTATCACCCTAGGCTCTTGTAATGAGTTGCCAGGGCAATGGAAGCCTCTTGAGTTCGCCAACTCTGATCTTATTTAGACAAGGTCATAGTCAAAGTGGAAGTTCTCTCCTCCCTTCAGAGACAGGTATCTCCTTCTTTGATGGCCCGTTCTTTCCACTGGGATCTCACTTGCAGAGATCTTTCATTTAGGTATCTTTTTATATTTTTTGTCAGAGTGTATGCTAACAGGAATATTAAATATTCCTTTTGATTGATCAGACAGTTGTGTCTAAAGGCATCAGTTCATTTTTCCCACAGATAATACCTGAATTATGACTATGCTGGAACAGTAGCGTGCAGGCTCACCAAGGGCATTGTAACAGACCAGCACAAGCCAGTGGAACGAAACCAGCAGAGGCTCACTCTGACCTGCTGCCATCCCCTGAAGCAACTGCTCTTCCTGTGTCTGCCCTGGGTCCTGTGTTTGCCCTGGGTACTGTGTCTGCCCTGGGTCCTGTGTCTGCCCTGGGTCCTGTCTTTGCCCTGGTATTTCAGTGAGGCTGTTCCCACTCCCTATTTGTGTTGCTGTTCTTGGAAGTTTCAAAGATTTGCATTGAGGGAGTGAGGGGAGGAGAATTATGCAGGCCTGTGGTGAGGTTTCTTTATTTTTGTTGCTTTTTTATTTTAAGACTAAGAGGAACCTTTAAGAACAAGGAACACAATGCTGTTGTTTTACGCAGACAGACGCTGGGGTAGAAGGCTTGGCAACCCCAACCCAGACAGTGGTGATATTACAAATGTGTCTTTCCTGGATGTTTTTGCTCATCTTTATGTCAACATTTCATTTATTCAAACAGAAAGTTCAGCTTTTACTTAGGACAAACCATTGTTCCATATATTTGAGGTTTTTACTCTTTTAGAAAAAAAAAGAAATGGAAACAGCAAATAAAAATGAAAATATGATTTCATGCTTTTTTGATTTCACTATTGCTTAACTGCTTAACTTCTGGAGTCAATGTGATGCTGTTTATGAGCTTAATGTTTGGGGGTCAGAAATCATGTTTGGGAGGAGCAGGTGTTTGGCCTAGTGGTTGAAATGCCCATGTTCCATGTCAGAGCACCTAGGTTTGATTCCTGCCTCTGGCTCTTGACTCCAGCTTCCTGCCAATGAACATCCTGGGAGGCAGTGGGAATGGCTCAAGTGATCGGGAGACCTGGACTGAATTCCTAGCTCAACTTTGGCCTCGTCAAGTCCTGACCATTGCAGGCATATGAGTGGTGAACTAGCAGATGGAGTGCTTTCTTTCTCTCTCAAATAACTTTTTTGGAAACTGAAACCAGACTTTGATTCTAAAAGCTTATAGTTTTTAACCCAGGCTTGCACAGCCTACTAAACTTCTTAATTAATCGTAAAATAATAACACCTTGTGAAGATTGATCAGTTAATGACCGGAAATAATGAATGTGAGGCCCATGGAACATAATAGGCACTCAGTAAATGTAGGTCTCCATCCATGCTGCCTTCTCTTAAGAGATGGAGTTTTAGTGAGTCCACTACTTAATTTTCACATGAATGCAGTCATTTCTTTCTGAATCATTGCATCCTAAATCAAAAGTTGACACAGAACTCATTTTCCCACTCTGAATATGCTTTCTTTTTTAATTTTTATTTATTTATTTGAGAGGCAGAGTTACAGACAGAGGGAGAGGCAAAGAGAAGGGTCTAGGGCCAGCGCTGTGGTGCAGTAAGTTAATCCTCCACCTGCAGCGCCAGCATCCCGAATGGGCGCAAGATCAAGTTCCGGCTGCTCCTTTTCCAATCAAGCTCTCTGTTGTGACCTGGGAAAGCGGTAGAAGATGGCTCAAGTCCTTGGGCCCTTACACCCATGTGGGAGACCGGAAGAAGCTCCTGGCTCCTGGCTTCAGATAGGCACAGCTCTGGCCGTTGCAGCCGTTTGGGGAGTGAACCAGCAGACAGAAGATCTTTCTCTCTGTCTCTCCCTCTCACTGTCTGTAACTCTACCTCTCAAATAAGTAAATTAGAAACTTAAGGGAAAAAAAAAAGAGAGAAAGGTCTTCTAACCACTAGTTCACTCCCCAAATGGACACAATGGTTGGAACTAGGCTGATCTGAAGCCAGGGGTCAGGAGCTTCTTCCTGGCCTCCCAGGCAGATGTAGGGGCCCAACACTTGTGCCATCTGCTACTACTTTCCCAGCCCATAGCAGAGAGCTGGATCAGAAAAGGGACAGCCAGTACACAAACTGGCACCTATATAGGACGCTGGCACCGCAGGTGGAAGCTTAGCCTACTACACCATAGTGCCAGCCTGCTGAATATGCTTCCTGATGTTTAAAGTGTGGTGGTTGAATTATTTTACCTACAGTGCCCTTAAAAGCCTGGACACCTGTTGCTTCTTCCTATATTTCCACTGGACTGGGAAAAACCAGTTCATCCCCACCATCTGAGTCTCTCCCTGCTTTGCCAAAAGAAAAACTAACTTGAAATGCTTGTAGGTAACTAGAGGTAAAATGCCTCATAATTCCTCCTCTATGAAAGCATGTTATTCCATTTTTGATATCTACAAAGCACTATGCAACCACACAATTTATTATTATTACTACTACCATCATTACTACCTTTATCAGTATTCTGTTTCCTCTCCCCTGCCCCCATTGGAAGAGAGAAGTATTCCATATAAAGATAAATACATGGGGCCAGCATTGTGGCACAGCAGGTTAAGTCACCATCTGCAGTGCCAGCATCCCATATGGGTGCTGATTGAAGTCTCAGCTGCTCCACTTCCAATTCAACTCCCTGGTGTTGCACCTGGAAAAGCAGCAGAAGATGGCCTAGGTGCTTTGGAGCCTGCAACCCATGTGGGAGACATGGAATAAGCTTCAGCCTGGCCCAGCCCTGGCCATTGCAACCATTTGGGGAGTGAATCAGAGAATGGAAAATCAAACTCTCTCTCCCTTTCTCTCTCTCTCTCTCTCTCTCTCTCTCTCTCTCTGCATTTACAATAAATAAGTAAACCTTTAAAAAATAAGAAAAATACATAAGTAGTTCAGCCTGAAAGAACCATATACATATAAATACATACCCTACTAATTATCCTGACTATTGACTTTGTTCCATCTGACCTCTATTCAGCACTATGTACTCAAGCCACTCGCTGTCCTTTATGATAAAAGGGTTACTACTGATGGCTCATGCCGTTCCTTTGGTCAGAAGTTTTTGTTGCTGTTGCCAGCAGCTTTACAAGTTTGTGAGCAATCCTGTGAACTTCTAACTGACAAGGAGAACTCTCATTTTTACCTCTGCACTGGCCTGATCAGAAAAGAGAAGGGTCTGGATTTCTCCGTGGTCATCTGGGATGCTTGAATGACCTAATTTAAAGATGTGGCATATTGTCACCCAATGGGTAGATTTTGACCAATGTGAGAGAAGATGGTCCCAGGATATAAAGGGCTCTGTCTTCTCTCCCCCATGCTTCCTAGACTATTCTGAGATGCAGGCCTTCATACAACCTCTCTTCAAATGTCTTGCAATAATTAAGAGACTGGCATGTTTAGTGATCAGTGTGCCCACCTCGATGATGCACCTGTTGTAGATGCTTTTTCCCCCAGGTTGTGTTCCCTGGGAAGCAGGCTCTGATACAGTTTGGTGTGCAGTAATAAGAAATTCTCTTGGCATCAATTCCTTTTTTTTTTTTTTTTTTTTTGACAGGCAGAGTGGACAGTGAGAGAGAGACAGAGAGAAAGGTCTTCCTTTGCTGTTGGTTCACCCTCCAATGGCCGCCACAGCTGGCGCGCAGCAGCCGGCGCACTGCGCTGGTCCGATGGCAGGAGCCAGGTACTTATCCTGGTCTCCCATGGGGTGCAGGGCCCAAGCACTTGGGCCATCCTCCACTGCACTCCCTGGCCACATCAGAGAGCTGATCTGGAAGAGGGGCAACAGGGACACAATCCGGAGCCCCGACCAGGACTAGAACCCGGTGTGCCGGCGCCGCAGGCGGAGGATTAGCCTAGTGAGCCGCGGCGCTGGCCTGGCATCAGTTCCTTAGAAGGGAAGAAAAAGAAGCAGTTTGGGCAGAGAAAGAAGCTTAACTGTGAGGTAATCTCAATTAAGACATCAGCCATGGGGCTGATGCTGTGGTGCAGCAGGGTAAGACGTAGCCTGCAGCACCAGCATCCCATATGGGCACAGGTTTGAGTCCGGGCTGCTCTACTTCCAATCCAGCTCCCTACTAATGTGCCTGGGAAAGCATTGGAAGATGGCTCAAGTTCTTGGGCCCCTGCCATCCATGTGGGAGACCTGGATGAAGCTTCTGGCTCCTAACTTCAGCCTGGCCCAGCCCCAGCCATTGCACCCATTTGAGAGGTGAACCAGCAAATGGAAGATTCTCTCTCTGTCTCTGTATCTGTCTCTCCTCTCTCTTCTCTCCTCTCTCCTCACTCTGTAACTCTGCCTTTAAAATAAATGAATCCATCATTTTTTAAAAAATCTGTGAAACAGCCATATTTAAAAAAAAGACATCAGCCACAAGGAGCTTTACATCTGAAATGGTCTCCAAGAATTAATCCAAATGGTGCTCATTTTGAATTCCCTTTACCCTCACCTAGCACCTCTGCAGATCTCACCCTCATAGTATGACACATTTCCTCATACCTGAGAAATCTGAAACTCTTGAACACCATACCGTTTGTAGACTAGGATTACTATCTGAAGAGACACTCAAGTAAATCAGCTGGGAGCCAAACATATTTCATCCTGCCCTTGTTTCATAGCATTAACTCAACCTCAGTTTCAATTACTCTGGCAACAGGATGACTTCCAAGTGCCCAGGCAGCAGTCATATCTAAGAGTTTGGTGTGACTCTTGATGTATCCTCTGGTTGAAATGTTTCCTCTTTGGAATGAGAACACAAAAAGTTGAGTTGTGGGAATGAAATGGGGAGCTGAGTTCCTCAAATAGGTGCTTGGAAGTCATTGGAAACAGATCATTCCTGCTTCCAACCCTTGGGTTCTTGAGTCATGTGTTCTAATTACTAGGGACACAATATGGTATCGCAATTGTTGATTTAGACTCAGAGCATTCACTGTGTCCTAGAGGATTTCTCCATCTTGGAAAGGTTTTACCCTGAGCTGATGACTCAGCTATGCCCTCATCAGACTCTTCCTGGATAGCAACTTCTATCTGAGGAAGTATATGATAAAGCCAGGCATTCACTGGCGCACCTCTTTTGCTGTAGAGTTGGTTACTTGGTCTGATGCAATGTTACTGTGGGATCTCGTTCTAGGAGATCCAATACTATGTGAGGATGTGCAGTGAAATGACCAAAACAGCAGGCTACTTGCCCATACCATCTGAAGAAATCTTTCCTTCTCTGGGCCTGACTCTGGGCTGGCCATCTCTTATGTCACCTGGTACACAAGTCAGCACTGTATTCCCAGATGTGGAATTTGTAGCCTCAGAGCCTGAGGAAGCCAATCTAACATAAGAGTGATTCTCCCTTTGTAGTAGGGGATGAAAAGCATAATAGTTTCTCCTTTATTTGAAGGAAATGTCTTAAGTCACTAAACCCACAAAATACCACAGATGTGTTAGATCTTTGAGTATTTATAGGGATTATCTCCCACAAGCTAGGGCTAAAGCCTCCAAAATATTTACCACTTCTTTTCTGGTCCAACTGGTATGATATCCTCAGCAGACTGGACCAGTATATGATCTATAGTATTTGCAGCTGACTCATATCTCTTTGAACTATTTTATGACAGGAGGGAGGAATGTTAGTATAGCCCTGATAAGAATGTAAATATGTTTTTTCAAAGTCTAGGTCCCTAGGAAGAAGACTGAGACTGGGATTAACATATAGGAAGCTTACTAGGATGTAATCTTAAGAAGAACTGCAAGCAGAGAGGGGCAAAGGGAGGAGCTGACAGTGATGACTCCCCCTAAAGCTCAGCGGACCTCTTGGTGCACTCTGGAACTGAGAGGGCCCTTCAAGGTTGTCTCAAACTGAGGCAAGGGCACCTGGTCTGTAGGCTATCACTGTACTGTTCTGCTCTGGGGAGAGTATGTTATCACATGAGGCATCTCTCTTCTGCCAAGGCCATTCCTCAAAAGGACTAATAGTTAAGGGCTCTCTCTCAGCAGCAGTTCCAGCACCTGGGGGAATAAGCCCATCATTTCTGAAGTCACATTCAGCTAATATATCACAGCATTCACCCAAGTTTCCTTCCTTACCTGCCTCACTTTCTTCTTTCTTTTACTCTTAATTTCCTGGGTTTGAGCCCTTAATAAAGTATTAGCATGCGAGCTTGTGCTTTAGATTCTGTACTCTAGAGCTTTAGAATCCTAAAAGCCATATATGTTTGTTTTGGTTCCTATTAAATGGACTTTAAATGGACATGCTCTGAAATGGCACTTTAAGTAGAATGTACAGAATTAATGCTACACACACACTCATAGGTTCAGTGCAAGAAAAATTGTGGGCAAGGATATGACTTCTCCAGTAGAGTTCAACCACTAACATGTGGCTATTGAGAGCATAGCTTGGGCTCTGAGATTTAGTTTCCAGTTTAACACAGTGGTCAAAATAATGCCTGATTTTTCCATACTTATAATGACACCAAGATTCTGAATAAATATAAAGTATGTCAGAGGTCAGAGCATTTTCCAAAATTACAAGATCCCCATTAACTAATTGTTTTCCTTCCCCCTTATATTATCTAGCAAATACACTCAATGGTGTAGCAGCAGTACCATGCTCCAAAGATCATTGCCAGGTCTTCATGGTGCATAATCCCCAAACAATGGGAAGCTATCACCTCAAATGTCTCTCTTGTCCCTACCATAGTTCCTGATGCTCCACCATGGAGTAGAAGAAGTTTCTTCTCCCTCAAAGGTTGTTTTATCTTGCAGAGAAAGCAACAGGGTCACAGTGTTGCTCAAGTTCAGGTAGCTTTGTCTTGGGAATCTCTGAATGAGTCTTCCTAGAGTTGGGTTTATGGTCAGCACCTGAGATGAGATAGAAACCTTCTTTGTCAGGGAGAAGATAGGAAAGGAAAGTGAGGTATGGGGAATTGAAGCATTGAAAAGGGAAACTGAAATGTGATGTCAAGGGGAAATATTTCACATACTGTTTGATTTTTAATAAGATCTGGCTCTAATTCGATACAGGTCCAGGTCTCCACCAAGGAGCACAAGAGTTGTACCCTAAATGCAGAGTCCCTTGCAAATGTGGTAATACTAGAACACAAGTTTAGTTCTCCACTCCGGCGCCAGTCCTGGCTAGGGCTTCTTGCCATTCCAGCCCCATTCCATCTCCTTCCCTCTGAAGTCATCAATGGTCTCACTCAGTTGGATTTGTAAGGTCTCTCATTTGACCTATATATGAGGGTGACACTCATAATTATTAGAATAAAATTCTTAGTCCCTTAATGTAAGCCTTGCTATTAAAAGACCTCCATCCTAACTAAGGACAGGAAATTAGAGCATGACCCGTTCTTGCTTAATTAGCACCCCTATTCTGCCAAGATTTAATTTGACAAGTCTTTTGAAATGCAACACATTAGAAATGAAATAATACAGAGTTCTTAGCACTCTCAGGGGAGAGATGGATAAGTCTTTCTAAAAAGTGAAAAGTAATGGAAAAATAATTAAAGGAAACATCTCTGACATATTAAGACTAAAAGAAACCATATGCTGTAGTATGCTGTAGTGGGGGATTATTTCCCATAGCCCTGGATGAAGGCTGAAAGGGACAATTCAGTTTGGACCCTGAGGACAAGCCTGGGTGAGCTCCTCGTGGAATCTTGGGAGCACATTCCCTCTGACCCAGAGGTCCTGAGTGACTGTCCTGCCACTCAGTGTCTGCTGCTGAGTCTGCCACAGAGCCAGCAGCAATTACTGGAATGTTGGACACTGACCTACTTTCCAATTTTGTGAACCAGTAAAGCTAATTCAGTGCTCTTTTCAATAGAATAGGCTTCATTGATTTTTCAAACAGATCAATGCCAGCCGCCTGAGACCAAGGCAGCACTGGAACAACCCCTAAGCAGTTCTGAGATTGTGAACTGACTTGCACAGACAACTGCATGAAGGATCTGTGTGCTTCATCAGTGTGTTCTTTATTGGCTCCATGTATACACCATGAAAGGAAATATCTGTAAGTGCATCACCAGAGTTGCAGAGCACCACTTGAAATCCATCAATGGAAAGGAATGGCAAGATGCCAAGGAGCCAAGGCCAAGGACAAGCAGGTGGACTGTGAATGTAAGGTGACTTGAAGAACACCTAAATATCAATTCTGCTCAAAATAGAGAATCATAAAATGTCACAGCTGTAAAGGACAACAGAAATTATCTGCTTCAATAATAGAGCTCTATTTTTGCCAAACTGAGAGAGGCAAACAGATGCATTTAATGCACTCAAACACAAAATTCAAAAAGATCTCTCAAATCTGTTACAATTAGCCTTAATCTAAGAACCCATAAAACCTGTAAAATGAAAACTTTCTATAAATTTCTTTAAATAACACCTTACCACTATTTTGCAAACTTTATAGGGCCAGTGCACAATCATGACTTTCACTGTCATTCTAGAGGCAATTGAGTTCAGTGTCAGAAAGGAGTGAGCTCAGTTTACCACTGAGAATTCTTTATAATCAAAGCCATTGCCTGCAGTGCCAGCATCCAACCAGAGTCCCAGTGGCTCCACTTCCAATACAGCTCCCTGCTACTGTACCTTGGAAAGCAGTGGATGATGGTGCAAGTCCTTGGGCCCCTGCACCCACACAGGAGACCCAAAGAAGCTCTAGGCTTCTGGCTTTGTATCAGGCCACCTCCAGCCATTGCAGCCATTTGGGGAGTGAACCAGCAGATGGAAGACCTCTCTCTCTGCCTCAGCCTCTGCCTCTGCATAACTCTACTTTTCCAATAAATAAATAAATTTCTAAAAAATAAATAAAAAGTTTCTCAGTCTAGATTAATCTAGTTGATTAAAAAACTATATTAGCACTCTAACCTCAGAATCAGCCCCTAACGCATTCAAATCTGGTTGAAAAGCCCATGAGAGCCTTCAGGTATGGAAAGCCAAGACATAGTAGCAAAAAAGGTTCTGCATGAAGGATCTATGTGAGTGAGACCCCAGTGGAAATAAGGGACCTTCAAAGAAGGATGTAATTTTCTCTGAAGGGAGGAGAGAACTTCCACTTTGCAAATGGCCCTGTCTAACTATTGACAAGTTTATGGGCTCAAAAGGCTTCTATAGCCTAGGAAGATCATATCAAGAGCCTCAGGTGGTCACTGAGGTCAAAATTAAGAATGTTAATTGTTAAATCAACAACAGAGTCACTGTGCACTTGCTCCCCATGAAAGACCTCTGTCCTTAATGAGTTGTACTATGAGAAATAACTATAAAAATTTGCTTTCAATCTGTACTTTATACCTGGTGTGTAGGGGGGTGCAAACTGTTGAAATCTTTACTTACTATAGAGCTGGTCTTCTGTATATAATGTTATTAAAATCCAGTCATTTGCAACAAAATTGAGGAATCTGGAAAACATCATGTTGAGTGAAATAAGCCAGTCCCAAAGGGACAAATATCATATGTTCTCCCTGATCTGTGACAACTAACTAAGCACCTAAAAAGAAACCTGTAGGAGTGAAACTGACACTATGAGAAGCAATGACTTGATCAGCCCTTGTCCTGATTGTCAAGGAAGAGCTTACTATTTTATTATTTTTAGTATTTTCTTTTTCTACGTAATACCATTGGTTTAACTCTTTACTTAACACAGAATTATTCTTAAGTGTTTAAATCCAATTGAAAATTGATCCCTGTTAAAAATAAGAGTGGAAATAAGAGAGGGAGGAGATGCATAGTTCAGCACACGTTCCAACGTACTTACCCCTAAGGGCAAATCTAAAAACTTGCCATGGAACTCCAAATCCCAATAAGCTGGCAGGTACCAATGTCATCTTACTAGTTAAAGTGATCAGTTTAAGTTCATAACTGATCA
Organism: Oryctolagus cuniculus; assembly: GCF_051225735.1. Classification (NCBI taxonomy): domain Eukaryota; kingdom Metazoa; phylum Chordata; class Mammalia; order Lagomorpha; family Leporidae; genus Oryctolagus; species Oryctolagus cuniculus. The sequence continues at coordinate 153,333,614 of NC_142869.1, read as the reverse complement.
TAAAGATAGGATTAAGTATCAAAGGGATCACATAAATAAGACCAAGTGTCTGCTAATAAGAATAGATAGAATTAAAAAGGAGAGAACTATCTAACATGGGAAGCAGGCCAAACAGCAGACTCATAGAAAGACAAATGTCCTAAACAGTGCTCTGGCCTCAGAATCAGCCCATAAGGCATTTGGATCTGGTGAAAAGCCCATGAGAGCATTTCAGGCATGGAAAGCCAAGACATAGTGGCAAAAAATGACCTACATGAAAGATCTCTGTGAGTGAGATCCCAGTGGGAAAAAAGGGGCCATCAAAGAAGGAGGTAACTTTCTCTGAAGAGAGGAGAGAACTTCCACTTTGCTTCTGGCCTTGTCTAAATAAGGTTGGAGTTTGTGGACTCAAGAGGCTCCCATAGCCTTTGCAGCTCATGACAACAGCGTCAAATAAGAGTGTCAGTTTTTAAATCAACACCAGTAGTCACTGTGCACTTACTCCCATGTAGGACCTCTGTCCTTAATGTGTTGTACTATGAGAATTAACAGTAAAACTAATCTTCAAAGAGTACTTTATACTTTGTGTGTCTATGTGGGTGCAAACTGTTGAAATCTTTAGTTAGTATAGAGTTGGTCTTCTGTATAGAAAGATAATTAAAAATGAATCTTAATGAAGAATGGGATGGGCAAGGGAGTAGGAGGTGGGATGGTTTGGGAGTGGGAGGGCAGGTATGGGGGGAAGAACCACTACAATCCTAAAGTTGTACTTATAAAATTTATATTTATTAAATAAAAGCTTTCAAAAAAGTTAATTAAAAACAAACTTTAAAGAAGAATGGGATGGGAGAGGGAGTAGGAGGGGGGATGGTGGTGGGGGTCGAAGGAAGAACCACTATATTCCTAAAAGTTGTACATATGAAATTTGTATCCAATAAATAAAAGTCTTCTTTAAAAAAAATAAAAGTATGTTAATGAAAGAAAAAGTCATAGTGTAAGAACTGGTCTGTTTAATTTTCTTGTATCCATGATCTTAAATATACCCTCTAGTATGAGTCAGCCTGGTGGAGTATTTTAAATTATACACCAGCTATGGCAAGAGATAAGGTGGAGAATGGGTCTGGAACAGTGCAAGAAATTCATAAATGCCTTGCTGATGCCAAAGATGTTATTAATTCTTATCTATGTTAATTCAGTTATGTATTCACCAATCATATATTTTGGGTGCAGGAGAATAACCTAGTTAAGTAATGTTCAACAGGTGGATAGGCTGTAGGGCAGGGAGCTATTCCCTGAATCACTGGTGAGCTTATTTAAAAAATGTACAGGCTACCTAGAACTCCCTGACCTGGCCTAACAGTACATCAGAGTTTGGAAAGCCTGTCATGTGGCCTCACAAATGTTTTTAAAGTTCATCAGGCAGTTCTGATCAAAGACTCTCCCAGCTTCCTAAAGAACCTACTGCTTAGAGATAAAAAAATATTGAGTCTCAGAGAGGTATGGTTTAGAAAAAATTGTACAGCAAGTAAAATGTAGAACATGGATTTCCTATCCAGATGTTCTGATTCCAAATTCAGAACTTATAAATTTACTTCATTCATCTTAAAACATAATTTTTTATTCAATAAATGTAAATTTACAAAGTACAACTTTTGCATTATTGTGGCTTTTTCCCCCATAACCTCCCTCCCACCCACAGCCATCCCATCTCAACTCCTTCTCCCATCCCACTTTTCATTAATATTCACTTTCAATTATCTTTACATACAGAAGATCAACTTAGTATATACTAAGCAAAGATTTCAACAGACTGCACCCACACAACCACACAAGAGTACTGTTCGACTAGTAGTTTTACCCATGAGTTTAGACTTAGGGATTTTGTGCTCTTTACCTCTGTGCCTTACTGAACTCCTAACAGGTGGACTGAATTGAATGATTGTTGGTCAATTTGAAAAACTGTAAACTCTCTTCAAATCTCGATATTTTATGTACACAATGTGCTTGTTAAGAACAGCATATACTTAGTTCTTCCTTTAAGGAAATCTGACCATTTGTGCGTTGTTACTAGAGCTGCTAGATTAGTTCCATTTCATGAAACAACCATGATTAGTCTTAAATGTTCTGATTGCACTATTTTGTTTTTTTATCCTCTCTCCCTACCTTTTTTAATTACATAATTTATTTATTTATTTTAACTTTTATTTAGTAAATATAAATTTCCAAAGTACAGTTTATGGATTACAATGGCTTTCCTCCCCCCATAACTTCCCTCCCACTCACACCCCTCCCATCTCCCGCTCCCTCTCCCATTCCATTCACATCAAAATTCATTTTCTATTCTCTTTATACACAGAAGATTGATTCAGTATGTATTAAGTAAAGATTTCATCAGTTTGCACCCACACAGAAACACAAAGTGTAAAATACTGTTTCATTACTAGTTATAGCATTACTTCACATTGGACAACACATTAAGGACAGATCCCACATGAGGAGTAAGTACACAGTGACTCCTGTTGTTGACTTAACAATTTGACACTCTTGTTTATGGCATCAATAATCTCCCTAGGCTCTAGTCATGAGTTGCCAAGGCTATGGAAGCCTTTTGAGTTCGCTAACTTCGATCTTATTCAGACAGGGTCTTAGTCAAAGTGGAAGTTCTCTCCTCCCTTCAGAGAAAGGTACCTCTTTCTTTGATGGCCCCGTTCTCTCCACTGGGATCTTACTCGTAGAGATCTTTCATTTAGGTCATTTTTTTTTTTTCCCAGAGTGTCTTGGTTTTCCATGCCTAAAATACTCTCATGGGTTCTTCAGCCGGATCCAAATGCCTTAAGGGCTGATTCTGAGGCCAGAGTGCTGTTTAGGACATCTGCCATTCTATGAGTCTGCTGTGTATCCCGCTTCCCATGTTGGATCGTTCTCTCCCTTTTTGATTCTATCAGTTAGTATTAGCAGACACTAGTCTTGTTTGTGTGATCTCTTTGACTCTTAGACCTATCAGTGTGATCAATTGTGAACTGAAATTGATCACTTGGTCTAGTGAGATGGCACTGGTACATGCCACCTTGATGGGATTGTATTGGAATCCCCTGGTATGTTTCTAACTCCACCATTTGGGGCAAGTCCGATTGAGCATGTCCCAAATTGTACATCTCCTCCCTCTCTTATTCCCACTCTTATATTTAACAGGGATCACTTTTCAGTTAAAATTTAAGTACCTAAGAATAATTGTGTGTTAATTACAGAGTTCAACCAATAGTACTAGAACAAAAAAAAATACTAAAATGGATAAAGTATCACATTGTACATCAATAGTCAGGACAAGAGTTGATCAAGTCACTGTTTCTCATAGTGTCCATTTCACTTCAACAGGTTTCCTCTTTGGTGCTCAGTTAGTTGTCACCGATCAGGGAGAACATATGATATTTGTCCCTTTGGGACTGGCTTAATTCACTCAGCATAATATTTTCCAGATTCCTCCATCTTGTTGCAAATGACCACGTTTCGTTGTTTTTGACTGCTGTATAGTATTCTATAGAGTACATGTCCCATAATTTCTTTCTCCAGTCTACTGTTGATGGGCATTTGGGTTGGTTCCAGGTCTTAGCTATTGTTAATTGAGCTGCAATAAACATTAAGGTGCAGACAGCTTTTTTTGTTTGCCAATTTAATTTCCTTTGGGTAAATTCCAAGGAGTGGTATGGCTGGGTTGTATGGTAGGTTTCTGAGGAATCTCCAGACTGACTTCCATAGTGGCTTAACCAGTTTGGGATTTCTCTCCATTGTTGACTTATTTTATGTGCCTCTTTATTACTGTTCTTGCTATTATCATCATGTTTTAGTGGTTGCTCTAGAGCTCACAGTACACTTGATAGTATTTTTGCTTTAGGAATCCAGTGGTCTTTTAAAGTAAAGTATTTAAGAAAAAAAGATATTTTATGTTTACCTACATATTTTCAATTTCTAATACTTTTCATTCCTTTATATAGACCCAAATGTCCATCTGGTATCACTTTTCTTCTGCCTGAAAGATTTCATTAGTATTTCTTATAGGGTAGGTAATGGTGTGCTGGAGCTAGTTCAGATAGGCTTTTAGGAGCCAATTGCGTGCATCTCTTGCATTCTCTACTCTCAGAGATTACTGGTTAACAGTATGAAATTTATTGCCATAATAGCATTCATACCATGGAAATCAGAAAAATGCTGCAAATCTGCCTTGTTTTTCTGGAAAGTGATTTGCCATACTTAGGTGGTAAGTCATACAACTTAGTGCCAGTCTGTTTCCAATAAACTCATGCAGCTTCTTTAAGTCAGAAAATACCTATTTTAAAATCTTTATTTTGAGAGAGATTCATCATTCCACAAAACAGAGAAACATTAAGAAAGTATCACTGTATATCATATTCAAATTACTAAAAATCTGTGACATAAAGAAAACATTAGAAGCTCTCAGAGTAACAAAGACACATCAGGAACCCAGGAGCAAGGGTAAGAATGTCAGTCAACTTCTTGTCAGAAACACTACTACCCTGAAGAAAGTGGAATGACATCTTTATGTTATTGAGTGAAATAAATTCAAGAATAAATAAAATCTAGAATTCCATACATAGTGAATTTTTTTCAAAAATAGAAGTGAAATAGACTTTTCATATATACAAAAATTGAGAAATCATATTGTTCTAAGGAGGAATTCAGAAATTTTCTGATGAATTTGACAAATTTGCTGGCAGAAAATCAGGAGAAATTGATGAATCTAATGGCATAAAAGTCATCTTAAGAGAAAAGGAAAGCAGTTTTGTCCAGTAGTAAAGTTGAGTGGTAACGGGGACAGGGGCAGTACTATTTTAAGTTCAGTATTAGATCTCCCAGATTTTGCGCAGCATCAAGCCCCAATGGGATTCATTTCTGAGGCCAGTAATGATGCCACAGACCTGACTATAATTGGAAATTGAAAGATATGTTTCCCCAAAGCTCTGTGAGATTTTAGGAAGTAATTAAGACGATGTTGACCTTTTTTTAACAGACTAGTGTGCCAAAAGAGTTGACAAACGTTGTTTTCCAACTTTCCTCATCATTAATGGTCTAAATGTATGAGCATGGAGGAGACTCATACAGAACTCCCCCAAATAGTAAAGGTATCTTTGCTGGGGGGCTGAAATCCTGCTTTAGCTGAGGGGAAAGAGCAAACAAGAGCATTTTGCTATGAATTTTGTCATGGATGGGACCAGCATCTTTTGAATTCCCTTACCATTATTTATAATATTTTCCTGTCACATCCTACCTCTCAAGGGTATGTGTCAGAGACTCCCCCAGCCTTTCCTGCTGCCAGTATTCAAAAACTCAGATATTCCAGCATGAGTTTTCTACATGGAAGAAAGTCAACTTGAAGAAGTAGGTGCCAAGGGGAATCCTTGATCTGGAATGGATGATCATAGAGATGATTGGCTTGCAGGGATATCCGTAGTGGGAATTCTAGAATCAAATTGCCAATAGCAGTGAGGCAAGTTGTATATCTGCACCATGTAGCAGCAGCAGCAGTAGGGTCTCCATTGAATTAAATTCAAAGTGTAGTTTGGGCATTGTTCCTCATTCCATAGTTCCCATGGGCCATTATCTAAACCTCTCAGAGAGTCTGTGAGCTGTCTAACATGCTCTAATAAATTCCTTTACTGTGTAAATTAATACAATGGCGTTCTGTTGTTTTCACTGCTGAGCTGATACAACTCTGGGTTTTTACGATCACAATCAGTAACTCCCAAAGCATTCCAACACTTTCTCATTCCCTGAAGTGCTAAATTTTCAGAATTCTAACTTTACAAGCAGTCAAATGGCAGCTAAAATACTTATCCTAATGTATTCTTGACATAGCTCCAAAGTGCCTTGTGAATCCCACAAGACCTCAACTTAGCAAAGATTGAGTATCTTTCAAAGGACACTGAAGAAATGTTGGGCAAAGCATTATTCAGGTATAGCCTCAGTAATCAGGTAGTTCTAGTTTCTCTCCTTACTGGCAAAAGGGCTTCTGGTGAGACTTATGTCATTCTGTTATACACTCAAACTGTGCACCCCTCTCATTTCCCCAACCACTCACTGCCCCCCCACACACACACACACTCAGCCCTGTTTTCCAGTGTGAAGATTATGCCAATGGTACTTGGAAGAACATCGAATGTCTTGATCATCTAGGCAGCCACTGTCATTACTACAATGGACACTTCATAAAAAGAGGAGAATCATTTTTAAAGAAAACACTCTGGATTCCTTAGTGCACAACCAGAAAGGAATTTTGACCAACCAAGTAATTATACTGAAAAAAATTAGCTATTCAAGTTGGTGATATGACTTAACTCTGTCCTCTACTTTTAGAACTAGAAGATGGTGTTTTGAATGTGCAAGTTTTCTGAGCCATGTTTTAACTAAGTTTGTAATTGATCATAGATTCATACATGTAGTTGGCACAATAACTATAACTAACATAATTTCAGCTTTCAACAGATTTATGTCCTTTTGCCTCCAGGATTGTTTTTCTGTGATCCTTTCCCCCTCGAGGGCCACCCTCACTCTACTCACCCAGCCCTCAGGATGCCTTTCATCCTTTCTTATGTTAGTCCTCTGGCAGAGATGAACAGGTACATTCCTGCATGCATCCAGGCAGGTGATTGATAACACACTACTACTAACTGACAGGTGTTTGCATTTTGACTTTAAACTAAAAGGAAGGATTGATATGAGAGTCTACTTGTGGCTTTCTTGTCATTTCTGGATTTATAGCCTTTGCAAAACTGGCAACTTCAAGCCAGTATGTTGAGCAATAACATACGTTAACCCTGTATGTCTTTGTCGCAGAACCTGGGTGTACATTTCCAAGTGTTCATCAGCAGAACAGAGCTGAAAGCCTCTCTCTGAAACCTTCTTGTTAAGTAATGTGTGCAAGACATAGCAAAGATTGCAAAAGTAAAAACATAAAAACAAATCTGAGAAGCCATTATAATGCCTATGCAGTGTGCAGTTCTTGTCCACACCAGGATGCACCACCTCTGTGATGTTATCAGCCTCCTATGGGAACTGGAACTGCTGCAAGGAGCATGTGCACTTGGCAATGGGCTGATAGTATTGTTGCTGAGCTGTGTGGCTGAGATGATGGCCAAGACCTCTCACCAAACGCAGCCATTTCCTCCATCCTAACTCGACTTGGAATGTTATTTGCATTTTTATGTTGCCTAATAATTTGCAAACATTTTCATATACAGATTCAAGGAATGGCTTAGGTAACATATCTAGGAATGCCAGAGAAGGGATTCAAACTGACTGCAAATCTGGCACTCTGGGGCCGGCGCCCTAGCTCACTTGGTTAATCCTCTGTCTGCAGTGCCAGCATCCCATATGGGCGCCTGTTCTAGTCCCAGCTGCTCCTCTTTCAGTCCAGCTCTCTGCTGTGGCCTGGGAAGGCAGTGGAGGATGGCCCACATGCTTGGGCCCCTGCACCCGCATGGGAGACCAGGAGGAAGCACCTGGCTCCTGGCTTCTTCAGATCTGCGTAGCTCTGGCTGTGGCGGCCATTTTGGGGGTGAACCAACAGAAAGAAGACCTTTCTCTCTGTCTCTCTCTCTCTCACTGTCTATCTCTATCTGTCAAATAAAAAAAAATTTAGCCCTTTTTGTACCCATCCCACTCTCTGTCGCGCATATCATTTCATAACACACAAACACACACACATGCAAACACATTGTAAATCAATTGATACGTACTGAATTAGTCCTTATACAAAGACTATTTTATAAGGAACCACAGAAGTATCACAACAGTTAGTAACACAATAAAAAAAAATACTTTCTGAACTGGGGAGAATTCAGCCTTCCATATAACAAATCTTTCTCGAACACCTGTGTGCAAGGCACTGGACTATGTACTGAGATACAACAAAACATAGGGTTGACAGGATCTAGCCCTCTTGGAGCTCACCTAACATGAGGAGAGTTGGAACAGGTATTGTGTTAGCAGCTAAGATTGGGGATCATGGTTTTCTATGACCCAATGTGGTTTCTTGAAGCACCACTCACATTTTGCCTTATGCTGTAACTTTCTTATTAAAAGTCTCTTTTTTTAATCTCACAGGAAAATTATCACACATTTTTCTGACCACCAAGCCATGGAAGAATAAGGAAGGATAATGTGTGAAAAATTCCAGGGATAGCTCTCTGTAAAGGGAGTCAATGGCCATTGAATGAAATGTTTGTTATTTTTGATCTCCCTAAATCACTCCACCAATCCCCACCAGACCCATATGTTTTCTTTGGGTAAAAAGAGTTACATAAAATATGTGGGGAGTTGAACATTTGAAATGTGTTTGCGTTTGTCAGCATTGCTGGAACCAAACATCTGAGTTATGCATTCTTTGTAGGAAAGATACAGACATCTCTCAACAACTGCCTGGAGCTGTTCATATGGAAGTCTATGCTGTGCATGGCATAGAACACCTGAGTGTGCAACTTTCATTTCTCTAATCAGGTGAGAGTGAACAGAGAGTCCAGATAGACAGTCCTGAGGTAGGGCTAGCTTGTCTTCTACCTCTATTTCTCTATTATGTTGTCAACACCTACCATATCTGTTCTATAATAATTTGACATTTCAAATTTAAATATTTAAATTCAGCAGGCATTTACACATATCTGCTTTGTGCCAGCAGTCATGATAATGATCACTTCCTACAAAGAGCTTCCAATCTATAAGGGACATAAGATAACTCCACATGGAAGTGCAGTTTGGCGTAGAGGAATACAAGAAAGGGTTGGGTTGGAAAAAACATGAGAGGTGAATAAATTGGACATTAATAGGTAAATTTTTTAAGATTTTATTTATTTATTTGAGAGGAAGAATTACAGAGAATGAGAGGGAGAGACAGAAAAGTCTTTTGTTCACTCCCCAAATGGCAGCAATGACCAGAGCTGTGCCAATCTGAAGCCAGGAGCCAGGTGCTTCTTTCTGGTCTCCCATGTGGGAGCAGGGGCCCAAGGACTTGGGCCATCTTCTACTGCTTTCCAAGGCCATAGCAGAGAGCCGAGTCTCAAACCGGTGTCCACGTGGGATGCCAGTGTTACAGTAGCAGCGTTACCTGCTGTGCTACAATGCTGGACAGGAGCCAGGAGTTTCTTCCAGGTCTCCCACATGGGTTCAGGGGCCCAAGGACTTGGGCCGTCTTCTACTGCTTTCCCGGGCCATAGCAGAGACCTGGATTGGAAGTGGAGCAGCTAGGACTTGAACCAGCACCCATATGAGATGCTGACACTGCAGGTGGCAGCTTCACCCGTTATGCCACAGCACCAGCCCTGGCATAGTCTTTTCATAACATGTATTTCTCATGAATTATTTGAAGAGTCTTCATATGTAAGGAATTTAAACAAACTTGCAACAAAATAAACTTATCTTTCAATTGCATTTTATATGAATGTTTTAAAGTACTTTCATATATAATTTTGGTATTTAAAGAATAATTGATCTACATAAAGAAACTTTGATACATACAATTCCTAGAGAAGCATTTGAAAACCTTAGCCTTTATTTTCTGCTGGAGACATACTTTCTCCAATTTAAAAGGCAGCCATTAGGAGGAAATGAGGCAAGGGACTTAGGGACAGTCACAAGATTGAAAAATAGAAAATTGTGCAGTTTTTCTGTCACACAGACTCCTGCTTCCACAGCACTATATCCTACTTTTGTGACCATATATATGACATTTGTAGGCTCTAGGACAATCACCATGGACACAGTAGCTCATTTTCACAGTTAACATAGAAAAAATTGAATCAGAAATAATTCACATTATCTGACATTTAATTTGCCTGTATCGGAAAAATTCTAAGATTCAACAGATAATTGTGTGTTCTTATACTTATTGAACTTGAACAGAGACTATAAAGACAAAACCTGAACAATAATTCCTATTGATTGGAAGTACTGTACTAAATTTGTAAAAGCTTTGAAACCCATATAGTGATATTATCATGAAAAGGTAGAATATTACCATATTTGCTCTTAACAAATTCTTCCTGGGTCCTTTATTTGCAATAAATTATCTTTATTTTTAGAGACATAAGGAATAAAGCAAATTCTGACCATTCTTTCTAGGGTCAGTTTAATCAGACTTCTGTTTTAGCATTCATGACATCAAAGCTTTCATTTTGAAAAGTCCCTTTCGGTCATCCTAAATAAATGAACTGTCAGAAATGCAATCAGTGATGATTACCTTGGGTATTATAAACAGCCATGCTCTGAATCTTGGTATTTTTAGAAATATTCACATTATTGGGCTAGAAAAATGGCATTTGTTAGCTGTATTAAACTGGTTATAATTTAAAATCTGGTTATAATTTAAACTGGTTAAAATTTTAAAAATAATTTAATTATAATTTAAAATTAATTTATAATTTAAAAATATAATTCTTTCTGTCAGCTAAAAATATATGAGATAATAGACAAGATGAGCCATCTCTCAGCAGGGAAGAGGACTGGTCACAAAAGACATAGAGGAATCCACTGCTCTGTGTCTGGTCAACCTTCAAATTTAAAAAAAAAAGTCCTAGAAAATTAACCAAAGGAAAAAATTAGTAGACGAGGTGTTTAGTGAGCCTCTGATTCAAATAAATAACCTCCCCTGCAAAAATCCTTTTTCTTGTTTCAGACAGAGACAAGAACTGTAAGTCAAGGGCCATGACTGTTACGATTTTGCAGCTTTCTGGAAAAGTTTGTAAAATCTGTTAGCCACACTTGTTGCACCCTGTTTGAATCTTTTTTCAAGGTTATGGTAAAACCTTAAAACCAAAAGCAAGACTTAAAGGAAAGTGGAGGGCTATATAGAAACCTCAAGGAGAGAGCATTTGGCAACAGCTATAACCATGATAAGGAAAGAACAGAACCCAAAAACCTGCAGGCAGACCACTAGGAGGGTGTGGCTGGAGACTCTTGAGCAGGTGCTACAGTTCACAGCTAAAATTCCTCATCCTTAGGGAAGCCTTGGTTCTTCTCTTAAGACTTTTCAAATGATAGGGTCAGGACCACAATGATTATTGAAGATATTCTCCTTGACTTAAAGTCAACTAATTAGCAGCCCAATATGGGATGCAGGTATCCCAAGCCGCATCTTAACTGCTACACCGAACACCTTCCCAACTATGCCATTTTACATAAGGGACCTGAGCATCCTCAGCTTTTCAGTATCATTAACGAGTCCTGGAACAAGTCCTCCTTCCCCGAGAAGACTTAGGGACAGTTGTTATTTGTCTTCTGAAAATAATCAGGATGGGGCTGGCGCTGTGGTATAGTGGTAAAGCCGCTGCCTGCAGTGCCAACATCCCATATGGCACCGGTTCGAGTCCTGGCTCCTCCACTTCCTGTCCAGTTCTCTGCTATGGCCTAGGAAAGCAGTAGAAGATGGCCCAAGTCCTTGGGTCCCTGCACCCATGTGGGAGACCCAGAAGAAGCTCCTGGCTCCTGGCTTCAGATCGGCGCAGCTCCAAACATTGTGGCCATCTGGGGAGTGAACCAGAGGATGGAAGACCTCTCTCTGTGTCTCTACCTCTCTCTTTAATTCTGTCTTTCAAATAAATAAAAATAAATCTTTAAAAAAACATATCATTGAAAACTGGAGGAAAATAATTCCTTGTTATACAGTCACAGAAACCATAATTCTGAATTGTGTTCTATAATTCTACAGTTTTGTGGGAAGCAGAACTTTTAGGCAATGAACTGGAGAGAAGTCCAAGAGAAATGTTGACTGTGTGACCTGGTTTCTTCTTGTGTACAGTTAAATGTAAGAATAAGATCATTTGAGACAGGAACTATGAAGCAAAAATGATCCAGTAATCAGTGATTTGGAAGTACTCAGCCTGTCTGTATTTCAAAGGATGCAAAGTTTACTGTTGGGAGTGCAGGTCTTGGAGAGAAGTCTATGAGACTGGCAGGCCAACTTTTGCAGAAGAGACTGAGCCATTCAACCATCTCAGCGTAAGTTGAAAATAGAGAGATGGTTATCTAGGAAATGGCTGTTGACTACTCTCTTATCTAATGCCATAGATTCCTATGACATACATGGGAAACCCATAAGATTTTTAAGACTGTTACATAAGCAGAAACACTGCCAGCATGAACAGAAGGAGACAGAGACAAGATAAGTGAAAGAAGGCTGCTGGTCTTTCAAAATTCTACAAACATGAAATGGACTGATAGAGCTACTCAACTGAAAACATAACCTTGTTTGCATGAAGAATGACCCTGGGGAAAACAGTGTGGGTGCAGGGGCAGAGGTCAGGAGCATAGAGTTAGAAATTAAAGCTGCAGGCATAGAGACCTACAGAGTTGCTGCAGGCCCTAAGCATAGTATCTTGAGCTACAGAAACTGAACAGAACCTGCACTGCTGGATTTTGAACTTGCTTAGGGCTAGTTACCCCCATATTGCTTCCATTTCTTCTTTTTTGGAATGGTAATATCTGTTTCTTAAAAGATTTATTTATTCATTCATTCCATTCATTCATTTGAAAGGCAGAGATAAAAGAGAGAGATTTCCATCCACTGGTTTACTCCCCAAATAGCAACAATAGTCAGGGCTGGGCCAGATTGAAGCTAAGAGCCAGGAACTCCATCCACTGTTTTCTCAGGCATATTAGGGTGCTGTATAGGAAGCTGAGTAGCCAGGACTCCAACCAGCACTGCAATATGGGATTTCAGCATCAAAAGTCATGGCCTAACCCACTGCACCACAACACTAACCCCTGGTTAGTGTTATACATACATATTCTATGTATGTAGAACAAATGTATCTTGAAAATAGATACTTGTGTTGTAGTTTCACATGTGAAACAGATGGTTAGGAAAATGGGTCTAGGATCAATAATCCCCAGTCTCAACCTGATCTAAAAGATTCAAATGAATAGACTTGAAATTTTTGATGTGATAGATTTTGAGTTTAGAGCTGATATTATAATGGCTGAGACATGTTGTGATGTTGGGATGGGATGAATGAATTTCATCCAAAGAGGAGATGTGAATTTTGGTGAGACAGAGAGTGTTATGCAGTGGGTTGAATGGTGGTCCCAGTAAAAATGTGTCCATATCCTAATAAGAGGAGCCTTTGAATATGAACTTACTTGGAAAAAGGCTCTTTGGGAATGTAATTAAGAGTATTGAGATGAGATTGTCCTAGGTTATAAAAATTGAACCTAAATTGATTGACACGTATCTTTATAAGAAATACACAGTGGGGAGACACACAGAAAAGAGGAGGATAGGTGAAGTCGGAGACAGAGTCCATGACACAGCCACAAACAGGAATGCCGGCATCCACGAAAAGCTGGAGGAGGCAAAGAATGGAATCCGCTCCGGAGCCCCAGAGGGATCAGCCCTGACAGTGTGATTTCAGACTTCTTGTCTCCATAATTGTGAGAGTATAGATTTTTGTTGTCTTAAGCCACTGAGTCTGAGGCAATTCATTACAGCAGCCCTAGAAAGTAATACAGTCACCTGCATGGTAGAAAATGTGTGAGGGATTCCCTGGTGCAATTTTCCAATAATGTGCCAAGAATATATAAAAGAATGATCTCCACTTTTCAAAAATCACCTTGGGTCTCAACAGCATTGTGCTAAGTAAGATAAGCCAGGCTCACTGATGACATCCTGTGTGGTTCTATTCTTACAGCAATATGCCTTTACCCAGGAGAAAGCTAGAAAACTACAGTACAAGAAAACATAAGTGGTTGATAGAGGGTAGGAGAAGAGAAAGGATTCTCCAAGGAAACGGTAGAGGATGACAGATGCATTCCATATAATGCTGGGCTGTGAACTTGAATAGGTTGGTCAAAACAAAACTGAACACCGGGAAAGCGTGTATTATATTATTATATGTAAATTGTACCTCCATAAACATGAGTTTAAAACTTATCTCTTGGGGCTGGCGCTGTGGCATAGTGGGTAAAGCCAGTGCCTTGCAGAGCCAGCATCCCATATGGCTGCCAGTTTGAGTCAGTCAAGTCTCTGCTGCTCCACTTCTGCTCCAGCTCTCTGCTATGGCCTGGGAAAGCAGCAGAAGATGCAGCCACATGGGAGACCCCAAAAAATCTCCTGGCTGCTGGCTTTAGATCAGCTCAGCTCCAGCCATTGTGGCAGTTTGGGGAGTAAACCAGCAGATGGAAGACCTTTCTCTCTCTCGCTCTCTCTCTCTCTCTCTCTCTGCCTCTCAAATAAATAAATAAACCTTTAAAAAAAGTCTTACCTCCTGGTATACATTTATGTAATTCTCACTTTAAATTGCTTAAAGCAGTATTTTGGAACCATGTGAATATGTCTCACATTGATATTTACCTATAATTACATCATACTCTGTTTTACATGAATGTTTCTTTACTGTTTTCTGATATGAATTGGCCTTCAATGAACAATGATTTTCCCCCCATTGAGGCTATATAAAAACATGCACATGTTCTGTTCTTAGTTCCTAAATAGTGTTTGAAAAATATTTATTAAATAAATGTGTAACACCCAAAAGTGACTACTTTTAGTTTCATGTAGCAAATATTTATTTTGTATGGAAGGTAGTAAGCTAAATGCAGGGCTGGAAGTAGAAGTGGTTTCAGGGAATGTTAGAAAATAATTCTTCTTAGAAACAAATATAGGAGCCAGCATTGTGGCATAATGGGTTAAGCCCCTGCCTGTAATTCTGGCATCCCATATGGGTGTTGGTTCAAGTATCTGCTGCTCCATTTCTGATCTAGTTCCTTTCTAATGCTTCTGGGAAAGCAGCAGAGGATGGCCCAAGTCTTTGGGTCCCTGTACCCACATGGGAGACCTGGATGGGACTCCTGGCTCATGGCTCCTAGTTTTGGCCTGGCTCAGTCCTGTCTGTTGTAGTCATATGGGGAATGAACCAGTGGATGAAAGATCTCTCTCTCTCTATCTCTATATCTCTGCCTTTCAAATAAATAGGATAAGCCTTTTTTTTTTCAAAAAGAAAAAAGTATAAAATAAAAAGTAAGTAACTCACGCAAAAGGGATTCAAACAAAGTGCTCTGGGGATCTTAGAAGAGGAAGCAATTATAAGCCATGGGGAAAACGCTTTCAAATAGATGAGATGGGATTTGGAATGGATAATGGTGTGGGGTTCTGTAAAAGGAGAACTGTCCAGGTGGAAGGGATGGCATGGGCAAAGTGCAGAAACAGGAAAACACTCAGGGAAGGGCCAGTAGTCTCTTTTGTCATCGATTCAGTAGATCTGCACACAGGCAGAAGAGCAGCAGAAACCTGGAAGGGAATTTAGGATAGGTTTCTGCATGTCTCAGACACCGAGGTGAGGGATTTGTACTTAATTAAGTGGTCAGTGGGAGTTATAAGCCAGGCTTGGGAATTTAAAGAATTTGGTAAAAGCTATGGATGCATTTCTCCAGAAAGTTGCAAAACGTTGCATACCATCTCAGGAGGTTTAGGATGCCTGGGGCACCTCCAGAGCCTTCTTTCCCTGGGAAACTCTGGATTTAAGAAGTTTTGAGATGGAACTTGACCTGAAGGGAACTGTCCTTTCACATTATCTTATTGCATTCCCCATATAAGATCAGAATGGAGAATTACAGAGAGTGATAAAACTTATTAACCTTAAAACAGTTTTCTTAAAATATAACTGCTAGAATCTCCCGCAGAGCTTACAGACTATCTGTATTCTCAGTTTCAGAGTCTGCAGTGTGGGGGCTGGGTGAGATGTATTTAAGCATCACCTTGCTGATTGTGATGTATGCTTACCTTAGAGAGCTGCTTGTCTAGTGATGCAGAGGTGTGGTAGTGATGTGCTTTGGTTTTGACTTTCCAGCATCACGTGGAAGAGACAAAAGAACTCAAGCAAAAGAAATATATATATATATATGATATTTTTCAATAAGACCAATTCTAAAAACAGTCCCTGCAATCAGCACTTTAGACAAGCACAGGAACACCTTCAGTTATAGGCTGTTAGGGCTTCATTTACCCCAGAGAAAACTGGCTCCATCACATTCACCAGTCAACATGAGCATCATATAGTCACAGTGTTGAAAGATACTGATGTGTCCCAGCAGATTAAGGTCAACAATCATCACACTTAACCATCAAAAGCTCACTTGCTACAGCAGCAGGGCAGCTACTACACTGTGGTTTTCTGAAAAGGGTCCAGGGCTTTAGTTACATGTCAGTCAGTCCTTCCAGGAAGGATTTTATGAAATGAAAGGTTCTGGAACCAATAAGGCCTGCTGCTTATCAGTCTTATGGAATTCTGTCATCTTTTCCTTTTGTAAAACAATCACCATGACTGTGTTCTAAAAATGCTATTGATCCCTGACAGTTTGGGTTTTATGATTCCACATTCCACACATTCATTCTTGGTTAGGAACACATTTTATGATTTAATATTAAACTCCCAAATTAAGGCATTGCACATCCTGATTTTTTTTAACAAAGCTCTTTCTTCTGTACCCTACCCATGTTTCACTGAAAGCCACCAATCACAGAGTCACCTGTGGACCACTTGTCTGTCCCTGGCCAAGCAACTTGCCTCATCAACTGGCCATCTTCTTGGCTTAGGTAGTGGCACTGTTTCTTTCCAAAAACTTTTGGGATGGAAACTGGGATACTCGGGGGAACTTTGATAGGGAAATAAGAAGGGGTCACTCCTCTCTGACGGTGAAACTAAGAAAATGTGAGTCTTGAGCTGGCGCCGCAGCTCAATAGGCTAATCCTCCACCTAGCGGCGCCAGCACACCGGGTTCTAGTCCCGGTCGGGGCAGCGGATTCTGTCCCGGTTGCTCCTCTTCCAGTCCAGCTCTCTGCTGTGGCCCAGGAGTGCAGTGGAGGATGGCCCAAGTGCTTGGGCCCTACACCCCATGGGAGACCAGGATAAGCACCTGGCTCCTGGCTTCAGATCAGTGTGGTGTGCCGGCCGCAGCGCGCTGGCCATTGCGGCCATTGGAGGGTGAACCAATGGCAAAGGAAGACCTTTCTCTCTGTCTGTCTCTCTCACTGTCCACTCTGCCTGTTAAAAAAAAAAAAAAAAAGAAAGTGTGAGTGTGTGAGTCTAGAGAGGCCGGCAGCCATAAACCCACAGATTAGAGGCATCATAAAGAGGAGACACGGTTGTTAAGCAGCTCTTTCCAACGTGCTCCAATGCTGTGCTATATAATATTGGAGCCACTGACTACATGTAGATAATGAACCCTTGAAATGTAACCAGTCTCAGGGCTGCCATCCTGGCACAAGGTGTTAAGCTGCCCCCTATAATGCTGGCATCATGTATGTGCACTGGTTCAAGTCCCAACTGCATCACTTCTGATCCAGCTCCCTGCTAATACTTCTGGGAAGGCAATGGATCATGGCTCAAGTGGTGTGCTCTGCATCCATGTGGGAGACCCAAATGGATTATTGGGTTCCTGGCTTCAGCCTAGCCCAGCCCCAGGCATTGCAGCCATCTGGGGAGTGAACCAGTAGATGGAAGATCTGTCTCCTCTTTCTGTAACTCTGCCTTTTAAAAAAATAAAATGTTAAAAAATGAAACATAACCAATTCAAATTGAATTGTTCTGTATGTGTAAAGTAAGACCATATTTCAAAGACAATATGAGAAAAGAAGGCACAATATCTCAGTGAAGTGTTTATAATGAATGCAAAAAAGCTGAAATTTTAATGTTAGAATATAGTCACTCACACTTCTATCAAAACTGAACTATATTTTGGGTTTATTTCTATGTTTAGCTACTTTGGGTGGGGTTTGCATCATTGCCAAACAGAGCCCTAAGTGGTGTCACAATTTCTAACTTGACCACATGTATCTGTGAGGAACAGATCTAAAATGTGGGACTGGCCTTGTCCAAGTACAGAGTGGGTAGAAAGATTTCCTCTATCTTCAGGAAACTGAATTGGCAAATGATTAAACCTTGTACTTTATCAATCATTATTCAGGCTTACGGCTGGAATATACAGTTTTATAAGATTAGTTGAAAGAAAATAGGAATTTGGAGGGGTTGTCTACTTCTTGCAATCTGCAGTAAAGTGTTGCAAGGGTGGCGGAGTGGGGGAAGAGGTAGGCAGGAATGTGGTCCAAGCAGAGCTGCGTGTAAGTGGAGCAGGAACACAGTGCAGTTGTGTAGAGAAGCCATTCTGACAATAGACTTGCTCTGGATTTCATAAGGCAACTCAGCACACAAAAAAGTCCCGTCAGTGGACAGGCAGAATGGGGAAATGAAATGCCCTAAATATCTTCCTCAAGTACTTCTACCTGAAAAAGGTCATTCTTTCCCCAGGTTACAAAAAATATCAGGTGTACCTGGGGCAGAATAATACTTCCTGCTGCCTCATCACAGCAACCTGCCATGTAGAGGCAGAGACTAAACCAAGACCCAGTAATATGAGGCCTAGCTGGGAGGACAACTCCCTCTGAAGAATTGGTGAGAAACAGACTATGAAGCAGTAGAAGTCAAGATTCAAATATCTTGACTTTGCAGGATTACTGATGCTGGTTACTAGTAAAAGTGTTGCAGGAATTTCAGTCAGTTCTTGTCTCACAGCAACTAAGAATGACGATACAGACAACGAGGATGGGTGAATGAAAGCAAAAGTAGATTTTATTGAAAGGCAAAGACTCCTGCTAACCAGGAGGGGACTCGATGGAGGGTTCTGCTAACATCTGAGTTTGGGAGCTTATGTAGGGAGAGCATGTCAATTGATCAATTCTTCCGCATAGTTTTAATACATCAAGGGTCTGCATTGTTTTTTTTCCTATGTCTTTCAGGAAGTGGCCATGGTTGATAATCAAGAAGAAATGTTAACTTGATGACCACCTGAGAATGTGACAGTTGAGAAATGTTGCTTACCTGACCATTAAGGAAGGTTACGTTAGCCTGCTCAGTTGCTAAGCCTTTGAGACATACTTCTCTGTGGTGTGGCCTGGTCTGGCACTAGTGCCTAGTTCCTCATGTGGGACCCATTATGTTCCCTATGTCTCTGCCTGTTGCTTCTCTTGCTGCCTCCTCACAAAAGGATTTTCTAAATAAGTAATCCATTGGGGTTTTAAGGAGTTCTAATTATCATCAACACTATTTCCAATCAAATGAATAAAATACAAAAACAAACCTAACTGAAAGGAACTCTGAATTATCACTGCCTACAGCAATTCTTCAGACTCTGTGACTCCTGTAACAAAGACACCCGACTGCCCACTAAATTCGATTTCTCCTTCTGCAGACACACAGCTAGACTCCTTTATAAGCTGTGTTCATCTAAGTTACCTCGGATGCCAAATAGAGGAAGTGGCATCACTCCTCTGCTCCTAGCCCATGTGTGTAGTCCTCCTACACATACTTCTCCAGGCTCTTTCTCCCTTTTATATGGCAAGGTTAGAGAAGATGACCAGGTCAACTGTGCATTGAGTATGGCAAAACTAGAGCTTTCTCACACTATGATGCAAGCAAGATAAAGATTTTGATCCTGTGGGACCTTTATATGTTTGGTTCTTTTTGCTATCAAAGTCTAATACAATGAATTTCCCCAAAAGAAAAATTCCTCCTAAATGTTCCTGATGCCCACAATCATGGAGGACACCAAGCAAATTAATTATTTTGTATAGGTGGAAGTCAGGTATAGAGAAATGTCTACTAACAAAAGTACCTGTCTTCCTCATCCAACAGGAAAAGGACAGTGGCTTAAATTCTGCTTCCAGCCTCCCACTCATATGCAATATTTTTTATAAAGATTTATTTATTTATTTATTTATTTGAAGGTCAGAGTTAAATAGAGAGACAGAGAAATATCTATCTTCCATCTGCTGGTTCACTCCCCTAATGCCTGCAATGGCTGGAGCTGGGCCAATCCAAAGCCATAAGCAAGGAGCTTCCTTCAGGTCTCCCATGTGGGTGCAGGGGCCCAAGACCTTGGGCCATCTTTGACTGCTTTTCCAGGAGCACCAACAGGGAGCTGAATAGGAAGTAGAACAGCTGAGACTCAAGCCAGTGTCCATTTGGGATTCTGGCATCAAACGTGGAGGCTTAACCCACTACACCACAATTTAAGTCCTGCAATACTTGTTTTAAATGGCAATTTTTATTAACCAATGTATGATGGTGAATTTTATGTATCAACTTGATTGGATTAAAGGATGCACAGATTGCTGGTAAAATATTGTTTATGTTGGTGAGCATGTGTCTGGAAGAGATTAACATTATTATTATTATTTGTATTTATCTCATAAATTCAATATTAGTAACATAGTAATTCTTCCCACTGTACCTGCCCTCCCACACACTCCCCCTCTTCCTCCTCCTCTCCTGTTTTGTCCAAGAAAGAAAAAGAAACAGAAAGAAAGAAAAAAAAGAAAGAATGGAATTAAAAAAAAAAAAAAAAAAAAGAGAACTGTTCCTCAGCAGTCTAAACAAGGGCTGTTCTGTCATTGCTTCTTGAAAGTGATTTCACTATTTTTTCTTCCCTTCCTCTTTTTCTTCCTTTCTCCCCCTTGTTTCCTTTTTGTAACTTAATTGTCTTTAAAGAAGAACCCAAGGATGATACATCTTTTGGGAGCTCTTAGACTTAACTATAACTATGAGACATAATATCTTCCATTTAATACCTAAAAGGAAGTGATTCTTGAGAAAAAGTTTTACTATTAAGTCTCATGATACAACTCTTTGGGGACAGAGGTCCTGCAAGGGGAGTTAGTGCACAGTGACTGTTATTGTTTATTTAACAAATAACTCTCTTACATATGACATCAGTAATAACTCAAGGCTCTTGACATGAGCTGCCTCGGGTATGGAAGCCTTTTGGACCCACTAGCTTGACAAAGCTATAAGCAAAGTGGAAGTTCTTTCCTCCCTTCGGAGAAAAGTGCCTCCTTCTTTGGTGGCCACTTCTTTCCACTGGGGTCTCACCCTCAGGGGTCTATTATGTGGGACTTTTTTTTTCCAGAGTGCTCTGGCTTTTCATGCCTGAAATGCTCCCCCAGACTTTCCAGCCAGACTGGAATGCCTTAAGGGCTGATTCTGAGGTCAGAGTGTTACTTAAAGTGTTTGTCATTTAATGAGTCTGCTGTATGGACTGCTTCCCATGTTGGAGCCTACAATCCTTTTTAATTCTGTCTATTATTGTTTCCACACACTTTGTTCTATTTATATGATCACTTTAGCACTTGATCATATCTACATGGTCACTTTACTCCTTTCCCTATCCATTTGATCTTTGTAATACTTAAGCTGCTGTTTTTATCAGCCAGGTTAAGGGATTTCAGAGTCTTATGGCTAGTTATTTAGTTGTACCCTTAGAACTAAGTCTGTATGAATGTATGTAGGACTATAATGCTTTGTAGTTGCGAACTTCATACATTTCACCATTACAACTTTATAATCTTGGTGATTCTTCCCACTGTGCCCACCCTCCCATCCTAACTCCCATCCCCCTCCTTTTATTTTCCTCACTCTTATTCTTTACTAAGACCTATTTTAATGGACTTTATACATATATTGATTAACTCTACATTAAGTATAGCATTCAGTGAATCATATGAAACATAAAAGGATAGGGAAAATATTATAAAGGAAAAGATAAGCAAAGATATAGAATAAGAAGCTGTTCCTCAACAGTCAAGAGAAGGGCTGTTCATAATCATTGCTTCTCAAAGCCTCAAATTCATTTCTACGTGTTGTCTTTCAGGTGCTCTATTAGTTATCACATGTCAGGGAGAACATATAGAATTTGTCCCTTTGGGACTTCCTTATTTCACTAAGTATGATATTTTCCAGTTTCATCCATTTTGTTGCAAATGACTGGATTTCGGGTTTTTTTTTTTTACTGCTGTGTAGTATTCCACATCCCTTAATTTCTTCATCCAGTCTTAAGTTGATGTGCATTTGGGTTGATTCCGTGTCTTTGATATTGTGAATTGAGCTGTGATAAACATGGAGGTGCAGATAGCTCTTTCATATGCTGATTTCATTTCCCTTGGCTAAATTCCCAGGAGTGGGATGGCTGTGTCATATTGTAGGTCTATATTCAGACCTCTGAGGTATACCCACACTGTCTTTCATAGTGGCTTTAGTAGTATTACATTCACACCTATGGTGGATTAGGATACCATTTTCCCCACATCCTTGCCAGCACTTGTTGTTTGGTGATTTCTGTATGAAACTCATTCCTTTTTTTTTTTTAAAAGATTTACTTATTTATTTGAAAGTCAGAGTTATAAAGAGAGAGAAAGGCAGAAAGAGAGGTCTTCCATCCACTGGTTTGCTCCCCAATTGGCCACAACAGCTGGAGCTATGCTGATCTGAAGCCAGGAGCTTCCTCCAGGTCTCCTATGCTGGTTCAGGGACCCAAGGACTTGAGCCATCCTCCACTGCTTTCCCAGGCCATAGCAGAAAGCTGGATTGAAAGTGGAGCAACAGGGACTCCAACTGGCACCCATATGGATACTAGCACTGCCACACTGACCCCATGAAAGCCATTCTTAAGGGGGTGAAGTGAAGGTTCATTGTGGGTTTTTTTTTTTTTTTTTTTGGACAGGCAGAGTGGACAGTGAGAGAGACAGACAGAGAGAAAGGTCTTCCTTTGCCGTTTGTTCACCCTCCAATGGCCGCCGCGGCCAGCACGCTGTGGCCGGCGCACCGCGCTGATCCGAAGGCAGGAGCCAGGTGCTTCTCCTGGTCTCCCATGGGGTGTAGGGCCCAAGCACTTGGGCCATCCTCCACTGCACTCCCGGGCCACAGAAGAGAGCTGGCCTGGAAGAGGGGCAACCCAGACAGAATCCGGCGCCCCGACCGGGACTAGAACCCGGTGTGCCGGCGCCGCAAGGCGGAGGTTTAGCCTAGTGAGCCGCAGCGCCGGCTCATTGTGGTTTTGATCTGCATGTCTCTGATGGTTAGTGACCTTGAGCGTTTTTTCATGTATCTGTTGGCCATTTGATTTCCTCTTTTGAAATATATCTGTTTAATCCTTTGCCCATTTCTTTACCAAATTGTTTGTTTTGTTGTTGTTGAGTTTCTTGATCTCTTTATATGTTTTGGTTATTAAACGTTTATCATCAGTTGTATAGTTTGCAAATATTTTCTCCCATCCTGTCAGTTGTCTCTTTACTTTGCTGATTGTTTCTTTTGCAGTGCAGAAACTTTTCAGTTTAATGTAATCCCATTTGTTGATTTTGGCTTTGATTGCCTGTGCCTCTGGGATCTTTTTTCAAGAACTCTTTGTCTATGCTGATATCTTTTAGGGTTTCCCCAATGTTCTCTAATAATTTGATGGCTTCAGGTAATAGATTTAGGTCTTTAGTTGATTTTTGGACCATACTGTCGCTATCCCACCATCTTGTAACCCTCGAGATTAACATTTGAGTCAGTGGATTAAGTAAGGATGATCTGCCCTCACCCCATGGATGGACATCATCCAATCCATTGAAGGCCCATGTAGAAAAATTGGCAAAGGAAGGGCAAAAACTTTTATCTTTCTTCTTGAGCTGGGGCATCTGTATTCTCTCACTTTTTGTCATGGAAACTTCTGGTTCATAGAACTTCAGCCTCCAGAACATATACCCATGGCTCTCTACCATCCTGATTCTCAGGCCTGCAGACTCACACTCAATGACATCACTGGCCTTCCTGCTACTCTGGCTTGCAGATGGCA
The DNA here is from genome assembly GCF_051225735.1 of Oryctolagus cuniculus. Taxonomy (NCBI): domain Eukaryota; kingdom Metazoa; phylum Chordata; class Mammalia; order Lagomorpha; family Leporidae; genus Oryctolagus; species Oryctolagus cuniculus. The sequence goes on along the minus strand of NC_142869.1, from coordinate 153,309,971 downwards.
TATCTTGAGACTTCTTGTCTTCCATAAACTCATGATCCAATTACCATAAAAAGCCTTCTCTTCTACTAGCACAATGCTGCTTGTTCTGTTTTTCTTAGAGAGCTCTGATAATACATAATGCTTCTTATATTTGTGTATCAGTTGTGTTGGGGTGATTACATTTCTTATTTGTAGCATAATATCTTGGATCACAAGGAGCCATATCAAGTCCTGAGAAAATGCACAGTAAACACACATCTTGGGCTATGTGCTGGTTAGGAAGAAATGCAGATGGTGTCCCACTGGGGAGAGAGAATGTATGTTGAATTGTAGACATATCATTGAAATAACTTAGAAGAAGAAATTAAGAAAATTGTTTATAACTGTAGAAGTATATCTGTATATTTTAACACTAAGCTACATATAATTCAATGTTAGTAGTAGAGTTTGGGTTAAAATCCACATGAAAATTTCCAGATGTAATCAAAAAACTAGATTTATGAAAAATAGGAAGAGTCTATATAAAATTGTAAATAACTATTTTAATCGCATATCCTTTTTAATGCTGAATAAAATATACTGATGCTATTAATCTAGCTACATTCTGAAACATTGTAGCACATGACTGATTAGTAACAAATAAACAAGGATCTGGACTGCTCCTGTCAAACTGGCCTCTTCAAGGTATAAAGATAAATTTGGTGAATACAACAAGGAAAATCACAAATTCACTAAAAATTGTCAAGGATCATTGAAGCATCAACCTCTGTTTGTTTAAAAACTACTTTCCTTCTCTATTTGTTTAAAAAACTACTCGTGGCTCACTTGGTTAATCCTCTGCCCGTGCCACAGGCATCCCATATGGGCGCTGGGTTCTAGTCCCGGTTACTCCTCTTCTGGTCCAGCTCTCTGCTGTGGCCTGGGAGTGCAGTGGAGGATGGCCCAAGTGCTTGGGCCCCTGCACCTGCATGGGAGACTAGGAAGAAGCATCTGGCTCCTGGCATCGGATCGGCCCAGCACCAGCCATAGCAGCCATTTGGGGAGTGAACCAATGGAAGGAAGACCTTTCTCTTTGTCTCTCTCACTCTCTATAACTCTACCTGTCAAATTAAAAAAAAAAAAAAACTACTTTCTCTTTGGTTGGTTATAATTTTTATAAGAAAAAGAAATATACATTGTTTCAATTTTTTAAACAGGTTATTAAAGCAGAACAGATAAAGTTAAAAATAGTACCATCCATCTTATGAATGAATAGTAACATCTATCTTAAGAAAAGTTATTAGACCAAGGATTTACAATTCACATTTTAAACATGAGTTTTAACAAAAATAAGGCTTCCCTGTGCTTGAAGTCAAGTCAGCTCCCCTCCCTCACTGGTATTTCAGGATTCAGAGCAGTCTTTGCATATTTAATACTACTATTCTCAAGTATTTAAGGTCTCGAGCATAATTATCAGGACAACTGAACAGAAGCTCTACTCTTTGAGAATATCAGGCTAAATAAAATACAAGGGGCAGGGAATTTGACTAAGTGGTTAAAATGGCAGTTAGGACACCTGCTTAGAATCCCTGGGTTCAATTTCCAGCTGTGGCCCCTGATTACAGCTTTCAGTAATGCAGAGATTAGGAAGCAGCAGTGATAGCTCACATAGTTGGATTCATGCCACCTATGTGGGAGACCTGGATTGGGTTCCCAGCTCCTGGCTTCAGCCCCCTGTCAAAACCTCTGCAAGTGTTTGGGAAAAGAACCACCAGATGGAAGTGATATATTCTCTCTCTCTCTCTCTCTCCCTCTCCCTCTCCCTCTCCCTCTCCCTCTCCCTCTTTTTCTCCTTCTAAAATTCAAAAAAATAATTCATAAAAGATAAAAATTTTATTGTCAGGGTTCTAAGTCTCCTTGCTTGCTGCCTGAATGTTCAGTTAGCAATAGAACAAGGAATTCAATGCAGATAGGTAAAAAGGAATGTCAGGAAACTCTGATTATTTTTCCACTGTCCAGCCTTCTCAACTTGAATTTGCCAAATTCTGCTATAGGGTACAATTTCTGTTTGTCCATCTTGGATGCAACATGGTAGAGAAGAAAGAGAACTGATCATTATTTCTGACTCCTTCTTGCCCTTATTTTGTGTAAGTGAAGAAAACCTCTACAAGTGTGACTCTCCCTTCCCTGCATTCCTCATGAATTTATTACGATGAACAACAAAGTCACTGATAAAATGCAGATTGCTATATAAATAGAAAACCTCTTTATTATATAAAGTGCTGGTGCTATTTTATTACTTGACACATGAATAGAAGGCACATGAAAAATAGGAGGCACAAAAATAACACAAAGTGAAAACATGGGCTCTATTCCAGGCAGTGTGATAGATTAGACACCTTGTACAGCCATTCCAATAGAAATAACTAAAAATATAGATAAGTTATAAAAATAAACCTGTTTGAAAAGCATCTCTGAGTTGGCATAATAAGAAAAATATCAAGAGGACAAATGAAACTGAAGGTAGTAATGCTAGGGGAAAGTGTGAACATAATGGTAAAATCCTTAATAAGATCATGATTATAACACATCCAGCAATGTGTGTGTGTGTGTGTGTGTGTGTGTATCAAGGATGATACATCATGACCAACTGCAGTTTTTCCTAGGAATGCAAGGTTGGTTTAACATTAAAAATTAAGATGCTAATACTTCTAGGGGTCAATGCTGTTGTGCAGAATGCTAAGCCTACACCTGGAGTGCCAGCATCTCATAAGGGCCCCATTTCAAATGCCAGCTGCTCCACTTCCAATCCAGCTCCCTGCTTATGTGCCTGGGAAGCCAGCAGAGAACAGATCAGGGGCTTGGGTCACTGAACCCACATGGAATACTGAACTCCCAGCTTCTGGCTCCTGGCTTCAGCCTGACCCAGCCCAGGCATTGCAGCCATTTGCAGAGTAAACCAGTGGATGGAAGATCTGTCTCCTCTCCAACACCCTTTTTCTCTCTCTCTCTCTTTCTGCCTCTGAAATAGATAAATGAAATTTTTTTGACAAGCAGAGTGGACAGTGAGAGAGAGAGACAGAAAGGTCTTCCTTTTCCATTGGTTCACCCACTAATGGCCGCTGCGGCTGGCACACCGTGCTGATCCAAAACCAGGAGCCAGGTGCTTCTCCTGGTCTCCCATGTGGGTGCAGGGCCCAAGCACTTGGGCCACAGCAGAGAGCTGGACTGGAAGAGGAGCAACCGGGACAGAATCCGGCACCCCTACTAGAATCTGGGGTGCTGGCGCCACAGGTGGAGGATTAGCCTTTTGAGCCACGGCGCCAGCCATTGAATTTTATTTTAAATAAAGACTTCTAGTTCCAGCCCATTTGGAATAAGTACACTATACTTTGTCATTGATTACAGATAAGAATTCTGAATAAAATACAAAAATCTGAAAGATTGGAAGGCGAGTTGAAGTTGAAACTTAAAAATAATGACCAGTGTGATGGTAGTGTATTTCTGATGGTTTTATTTTCCCCTCTTTTATCTTTGATCTCAGGATGGGCTGATTCAGGGAATTACAAAATGGACAGAAAACACTCAGACAGAAGCTCATTGTTCTGGCTATAGAATCAGAACAAAAGGTGCCTACAAATCGTAGCAGTGTGGTTCTCTCTCTCTCTCTCTACTTCCTCCCTCCCTCCCTCTTTTCACCCAGCCCTGGCAATAGATTAGTCTTCAATCTTAGTAACAAAACTACATCAGTACAGCACTTAGCAGTGTTGGTGTGAATGTATGAGGCCCTGAGGAACCCTATTTCTTCTTTCCACTTTCTCTCATCATTCCACTTGAAAGTGGTCCCAGCAACACTGCAAGAGGTTAAAATTCTGAGGAAGGCCAAATTTATGGCCAGAGGGATTTGGACAGGGAAATCTGAGAACCAGAGAGTAAGAAAAATTTAAAATTTTTAAAAAAAGGAGATGGAGAAGGGGGTCAATAGCTCTGTGTATAAACTGATGGAAGTCTGGCATTATCTTCAAGCTGCACAGGCATGGAACACACCTAAAAAAAAGAGCATGGGGGCCGGCACTGTGGCTCACTTGGTTAATCCTCTGCCTGCGGTGCCAGCATCCCATATAGGCACCGGGTTCTAGTTCCGGTTGCTTTTCTTCCAGTCCAGCTCTCTGCTGTGGCCCGGGAGGGCAGTGGAGGATGGCCCAAGTGCTTGGGCCCTGCACCCCATGGGAGACCAGGAGGAAGCACCTGGCTTCTGGCTTTGGATCGTCGCAGTGCCAGCCATAGCGGCCATTTGGGGAGTGACCCAACAGAAAGAAGACCTTTCTCTGTCTCTCTCACTGTCTATAACTCTACCTGTAAAAAAAAAAAAAAAAAAGAAGAAGAGCAAAGGCTTTGAGAACTAAACTGCGCTCTGAGCTACCAGCCAAGTCCAGACCAACCCCTGAATTTCATGTATGAAAGGCAGCCTGAACAGACTACAAAGGCCTTAAAAAGTGAACTGACATTGGAATCACCATGCGCAATACCAAGATACAATTTTCAACATGGATCTTGCTGGCTTTATTGTGTTTCAAAACAAAAACATGAACATTCCTCATCTCAGAGGATTTTAATCAAAACAGAGTTTTCACAGTGTGGTAATCAAAATGTTTACAACATAGGAAAAAGAATTACTCAAAATATTAAAAGCTTTTTATTTGTTGAACTCTTTTTCTAAAAAAAGATTTATTTATTTATTTATTTATTTGAAAGAGTTATGGGGGTTGGGGAGGGGAGACAGAGAGAAAGAGAGAGAGAATCTTCCATCTGCTAGTTGGCTCCATAAACGGCCCCAATAGCCAGGATTGTGCTGGCGAAAGTCAGGATCCAGGAGCTCCATCCAGGTCTCCCACATGGACAGTAGAGCCCCAAGCAGTTGGCTATCTTCCACTGCTTTCCCTGGTGCATTAGCAAGAAGTTGGATCTGAAGCAGAGCAGCTGGGACTCAAACTGTCACTCTGAGATGGCATACCACCATTGCAGAAAGTGGCTTAGCCTGATGTACCACAACCTGGTCCCTTGTTGAACTTAATAGTAGAACTATTAAGCCTTTGACTATAATGTATGTTTAAAATATGTTATCTGTTATCTCAAAAAAGTTCTTCAAATGTAAAAAATTAAAATCTTACAGGAATAATAAGTTACAACCCCAAAAAATTTAAAAAAAAATAATAAACAGGAAAATCTGGCTTCTTCTCAATGGAAAACACAATGCAACAGATTGCAGTCTGGAGGCGGCACACATATAGGAATTATGAAAGACTTTGAGCAGCTACCATATCCATGTTGCATGAGATAAAGGTAAGTGCTCTTAAAACAAATAGAAAAGCAGCAATTCTCAACAGAAAACTAAGAACAATCAAAAAGAACAAAATGAAAATTTGAAACCTGAATATTTTAATAGCTGAAATTATGACCTGAAAAATTTACATGGAACCAGTAGCAGAATGGAGATTAAGGAAGGAACCTCCTATGTGTGAAAAGTCTAAAAAGTTCCTGTAAAACAGATATTATGGGAAAAAAATACACACACACATGGGTTTCAAAAATTTTGCACCAAAACAAACTTATCTTTTAATTATATTTCCATGAACTTTTTGAAGTTTCTGTGTATTAACAAAAGTTAAACAGTCTCAAGAAGACAGATTAAAAATGATTATCAGAGGCAGGCATTGTGATATAGTGGGTTAGCCACCACTTGCCATGCCCACATCCTATACTGGAGCACTGATTTGAGTCCCAGATATTCCACTTCTGATCCATCTCCCTATTAACACTCCTAGGAAGCAATGGATAATGACCTAAATACTTGAATTTCTGCCAACCATGTAGGAGTCTCCTAGCTCCTAGCTTCTAGCTTCACAGGCCCAGCCACAACTTTTTTGGGCATTTGGAGAGTGAACCAGTAGATGGAGGACATAGTTTTGTCTCTCTGACACTCTGCCTTTCAAATAAATTAATTAAATATTTTGAAAAATGATTATTGTACCCCGTGATATTGTCAAATCAGCCCCCCATAACTCAGATTATTTTATTTCAATCTTATGATTGGGATCCCTGAAAAATAGGAGAAAGAGATTGGCACAGAAGACCATTTGAAGAGCCATCACTCAAAACATCTCACATTTGGTCTTAGCCATAAGCTTACAAATTTAAGTTCAGTGTCTTAGTCTATATTCTGCTCCAGTTTCCTGATAATGTTCATCCTGGGAAAAAACAGATAATGGTTCAAGTACTTGTATCCTTGCCACTCAAACAGGAGACATGAATGGAGTTCCAGGCGCATAGCTTTGGCTTGACCCAACCCAACCATTGCAGCCATTTGAGAGTGAACCAGCAAATGGAATCTTCCTCTCTCTTACTTTGCCTTTCAAATAAATAAAATAAATCATGAAAAAAAGAAAACTAATAAAGAAATAAATTTACTAACTAGTTAAAGACGGGTGACAGTGAAGAAAATCCAAGTTAACTACAGCTATATTATTAAAATTAGTAGAAAATTAGCAACACTAGTAGATTTTAGTAAGGTTTGCTAAATGAAATTAATGCATAAAATTTAATGCATTTCTTAAACACCAGCAGCAATCAGTAATAAAAATGTATTTTTTAAAAGACAGCATAGTAACAAATAATAAGTACCAAAAAATAAAATAACAAGGGGAAAATATGTTAAGAATTATAAAGAATGAGAACCCATTTGGAAAAAGCACAAAAAATGTTATTGAAAAATATAACATATCTAGACAGATGGAGAAATGTATGCCATTCACTTGAACAGGAAGACCACATAATCAAGATGTCAATTGATTCCAAACTGACATTCAGTACAATTCCAACCCTAGTCTTCACTGGACTGTTCATAGAAATTCATAAGCTTATTTTAATACCATTTTGGAAGATTAAATGATAAAGAATAAATACTCCTAACGGAATAAAAATTGAGCAAGATAGCAAGAATTACCCTGTAAAATTTAGAGAAGGACTTTTGATTTTGTGTATCATGTAAAGACAATATAAAGTTTAATAATTAATTCAGCTATGCTTAAAAAGAAATAGAAAGGCCAGGAACAAACTGGAAGTACATAAACACTTGATTGGTGACAGAGCAGGTTTATCACATCTGTGAGAAGAATTAATTATGGCTTATGACAATTCTGGAACAGCAAATTATCTAAATGGAAAAATGAAATTGTATCCACTCCTCATAACATAAACAAAAATTAATCCAAGGTGAATAAAAAACTTAAATGCAAACAATAAAAATGGTAAAAAAAATTTAGAAGACCATTTTTAAGGATAATTTTATGACCTTCAGTTAGGGAAGGATATCCTAAACAAGAAAAAAAAAAAGCAAATCTTTAGGAAGAGGGGCACATCAACAGGAATAAGATTGCCAGATTTTAGTGCTTTGTAATGAAGAACTCAGTTCATCAAAGGACACCAAAAAGGAGAGAATGCAGTCACAAAGTATAAAAGATGTTTTCAGTATGCATAATCGGAAAAGGATTACAGTCAATCTATTTATCAATAATAACACCATCTTAAAATAGGCTTGCCATTTTTAAAACAAGGCAAAACTTATGAAACACTGTGAAATGGAAATTGTATGTTTAGGGCTCTGTTTTTCCTTGATTCTAATATTTTTGAAGAAAAAAAAAATCTGTGTTTGAACATTGAAACTGTTGTGCCCAACTTTGCTTGTTGATTTCACTCCAAAAATTTATAGTGTCTGCATTAGCATATTCTGTATTTGAGTCTGAATCTAAATCTTCTCAACCAAAATTGAAATTCCAAATTGTAAGAACACAGTCCCATAGCTGTCAAAAGCTTTTCTAAGCCTTCACAGTTTGATGCCATAAATTGCCAGAAAGCCTGCTTGTAGAATTTAAATAGATCACCTCCTTTTGAACTCTTATAACATCCAGTTTAAACAGCAATCTGTGACTATACAGCACAAAAATCAACTTGAAAGAACTATCAAGATTAGCGATTTATTCATTGTTTGAGCATATTCTGCTAATCATCTAGGCAATTTCAAATATCTTTATTGACAATACAATGAAAGGAATATACAGATTTTTTTAAATATGCTTTAAAGCAAGTGTCAGAGATAGAACAGGCATTGGTGGGACAGTTAAGATGCCACTTGGGATGCCCACATGCCACATCACGGTGTCTGGGTTTGACTGCTAGCTCCACTCCTAATTCCAGGAGTTAATGTGTACTTTGGGAGTCAGATCAACTAGTGGCATCAGTCTGATATGGCCCTGGATGTTGCCAACATCTGGGGAGTGAAAAAGCAGATGGAAAATCTCTCCTCCCCACCCCCCTCTCTCTGCCTTTCAAATAGGTAAAATAATAAATCTTTAAAAATTAAAATAGGAATCAGCAAACCATGGCCCATGGGCAAAATCTGGCCTTCCACCTGTTTTGTAAATAGTTTTATTGGAACACAGTCATGCTCATTTGTTCACCTGTGATCTATGGCTGCTTTCACGTTAAAACAGCAGAGTTGAATATCTGCAATAGAGGCTGCAAAGCCTCCTCAGAGCCCAAAGCCCTTACCAGCTCATCCTTTCAGAAAAGGTTTGCCAATGCCACTCTTCCTGAGACCTCCCCATCTTCTTAGGGTTTGTTTTCTTGTTTGATTGTTTCTCAATGATAAGGTTAGGAAGTAGAAAACTTCCCTTCTTCCCTCTTCCTTTTCTTTGTTGCACTCAACTCCTCTGGATCAGTTACTACATCTCACAAGCTAGCTTCAGCTTCACTCCCTGTAAACCTGCCCATTCCATAAAGCACCTGTAAAAGGCAACATAGTAATAATAACAGGATACATGGAATTATTGTTCAGCAGAGCATGAAACAATTCAAAAGTAACTAGAATAGTTGTCACTCTCATAAACTTTATGCGTTGGATGAGATGGCCCATAACAATTTACAGGCAAGTTTTGGGACTCAGAACCAGGTTCAACACTGGCTTTACTAAATGCAAGCCATGTAGCTTGTCCTCTACTGTTCTCAGTTTTGTCCTTTGTTACTTGGAGATGATAATAATAGTATCCATTTTATTGAGTTGATAAGAAGATTAAATTTTAAAAAAGGTGACTGTATTTAGTCTTGTGTCTGGCACATAGTAAATCTTACGTGCTGCCCTTAACAATGTCAGAGGCCATTGAATAGACTTAAAAAGGGAATGAATGAAGAAGAGAAGAAATAAAGACCAAAAAAGGATGAGGGCATTTCTCTGCTTTATTGTCCTACACATCGATTTCTAGAGTTAAGAAATATTTTTTCTTTATGGAAACAAGAGCAAAATGCCTCAAATATGAGATGCCTTTGTAACTCAAGTTGTTGAGAAGATTTTAAATGTTTGCTTGGTAATTTGAGCAAGCAGACTTTTTGGAACCAAAATTTTCATGCTCAAACGTTGGGCTCATTTCAAACTTCATGGGTCCTGGCTGAGATGTGAACTCATCTCCAGTGCAAGTATACACGTGAGCAATAGTTGATTTCATAAGCTCAGGAAGCCTATTTACTTTCAGCTGGAAATGAGCTCTTGCTTGGAAAATTGGCCTGCAGTGGATTCATTTTCATTTATTTCCCTACAGGTAATGGAGTTTATTTGCAATATTAAAAGATAGTGCTTCTTGGATGCTTGGCATTGTCTCATTTACATGCAAATATTTCTATCTTCATCTTAGGTAGAAATTTAATCATGCTCTATAAGGTTTGTCATGCGCTCAGATTTTAATTAATGAAGTGTCTGTACAAAATTAAGATAAGAAGCTGAAACAGACAAAAATCACTCAGGTATTTTTGTATCACATAACTTCAAACTTCTTGTTTTAGCCATTCCACACATTCATTCATTCGGTTAGTCAGCAGCTTTTGCAAGTCATTGATTTCACTAATTCTGAATGAGTTCCTTGTATGTTAGACACTGTGTGGGATACAGATCAATACAGAAAAACATAACTGGGCCACCAAGATTACAATCTCATAAAGAGGCAGACGGGTTCCTTCCTGCTGATGATAAATCTAAGACCTAAGTAATTGGAAATGTGTGTCGAAGGGGAAGAAAGAATAAGCTTCACGTAGTGATAGTACCTCACTGGGCCTTGAAAATGAGCAAAGATGGAAGGGATGCCAGGCAACAAAGAGTATGTGCCAAGTCTAGCAATGTGCAAACCGTAGAGTGGTTAGAGGACTAGAAGTGGCTCAGTTTTCCCAGAGTGGAAAGTGTTAAGTGGGAAGAGAGGCTGAAGGTGTAAGAACGGGTGGGAATGAACGCAGGAATGGGCCTGATTATGGAAGACCTTGTCAAGCAAAACACTCTAGGTTTATCTTCAGGCAATTATAAGCCACTGTAGCATTTTGAGTTGGAGATGGAGTGGTGAGACTTTCACACCGGAAATATCACTTCAGCAGCTTTTTGAAGGAGCAAGAGTTGAGACTAAAAGTAGAACAATCAGAACGTGGTCCATTAGGTCAGATGGGCAAATCATGTCATTTGGCTGAGCATAGACCATACAAGGGAGCACAGAAATAGACAAGGAGGACTGCAATGGAGTTATTTAGGAGGCAGGAGCAGTGGCATGCAGGGATTGACAAGATGGCAATGTACTGGGGAAATCATAATCTGGGATGATCCCTCATCTCATCCTGAGCAGTCAGGCTGAGGAAGCGTCACTGCACAGTAAGTCAAGTGAGGAGTCTTGGGGGATTATTGTAGAGGATGCTGAGTTCTGGCTGGGAGCCCATCACTACAGTTTATGTCCGCTGAGATGCTAAGAAGTAGATGGAAATGAGTATTTGGAGCTTTCCAAGAAAGAGATCTGTACCGAAGCTACAAACCTGGGGGTTTTGGATATTTAGGTGAGTGAATGAAAACATGCAAGGAAAATGTAGCCTAAAGAGAAGGGGGTAGGCAGTGTTGTGGTACCATGTGTTAAGCCTCCTGTGATGCCTGCCTTCCCAATTCAGAGCTCTAGTTCAAGTCCCAGCTGCTCAGCTTCCAATGCAGTTTCCTACTTACGTGCCTGGAAAAGCAGCCCAAGTACTTGGGTCCCTGCCACACTTGTGGGAATCTCAGATGGAGTTCCAGGCTCCTGGCTTCAGCCTGTCCCAGCCTAGTAGTTACAGCCATTTGGCAGTGAACCAGTGGATGTAAGATCTCTTTCTCTCTCTGTCTCTCCTCTCTCTGTCACTCTGCCTTTCAAATAAATACAATAAATCTTGAGAGACAGAGAGAGTGAGAGAGAGAAAGAAGGAGAGGAACTAAAATGGAATCCTGAAAACCTTCAGAAAAAAAAAAAAAGAAGGCTGAAAGGGATCTGTAAGTTAACATCTAAGAGACTATTTTTAGCTTTCTATAGAAAGGCTATTTTTGTTTTCTTTTTAAACCTTTGCATTAATTTTTTATTATGTAATAATTTTCATTTTATTTCAAAGGTGAAAAAAGACAGACAGATGGAGAGAGATCTACTGGGAATGAACCAAATGCCCATAACACCCAGGTCTAGGCCAGGCCAAAGCCATTAAACTGAAACTCAATACAAGTCTTCTACATGGGGAGTGAGGACCAAAGTACTTGGGACATCATGTGTCGCCTTCCCATGATGGAATATTAGAAGAAAACTGGAATTTGAAGCAGAGCTGGGACTTGAAAAGCACTCAGATATGGGATGTGGACATCCCAAATGGCATTTTAACCACTGTGACAAATGCCCACCCCACCCCATGCCTCAGAGAAAGGCTTTAATGAGAAGTTAAGTCAGAACGCAGGAGTTGGAGAGTGATTGCAGTGTTGGGTGGGGACAGCAGGAAACTTGAGTGTGAAGAGAAAATTCAGGGAGAGGAAGAATGAGTAAAGGGGCTATTTTGGATGAAAGAGAAAAGGTCAATGGAGAGAAGTTGACAGCTTGGAATAAATAAACAGCCATTTATTAGATCAAGCCCTGTGCATTTTATTTAATTCTTAAAGAAGCAGATACACTCAGTTGAAAAATCAACAATTTCATGGGAAAATCAAGAATTTCATGGAAAATGTAGTGTGTGGTTTTACCTGATGTTGAATAATCACAGGGAGTACACGCTACATTTAATTGGAACTTTTTTTGTAACATACATAGCATTTTTAAATAAATTTTGGTGCAATGAAAATTAAAAACTTGATTTTCCAAACACATCGAGCATTTCTTTTTTCTTTCTTTTTTTTTCTTTTTTTTTTTTTTTTTTTTTTTTTTTTTTTTTTTTTGACAGGCAGAGTGGACAGTGAGAGAGACAGAGAGAGAAAGGTCTTCCTTTGCCGTTGGTTCACCCTCCAATGGCCGCCGCGCTGTGGCCGGCGCACCGCGCTGATCCGATGGCAGGAGCCAGGAGCCAGGTGCTTTTCCTGGTCTCCCATGGGGTGCAGGGCCCAAGCACCTGGGCCATCCTCCACTGCACTCCCGGGCCACAGCAGAGAGCTGGCCTGGAAGAGGGGCAACCGGGACAGAATCCGGTGCCCCGACCCGGACTAGAACCCGGTGTGCTGGCGCCGCAAGGCGGAGGATTAGCCTAGTGAGCCGCGGCGCCGGCTATCGAACATTTCAATGGTAGAGTTTCTCTGAGTTGAGAAGAATGCAGATGTCTTCTTGGAGCTCATAAACTCTTTTAATGGAACACGAGGTCCATCCTGACCTTCCTTGTCAATGCTTGATGTACTTGCTTTTGATTGAGGGTCACCCTTTCATGCAGGATGTGTTGATGAACATGTGTGGCAACGCTTACCTAAAATCAGAGGCAAGGTCTTGAAGAAGCAACTTCAGAGGACACAAAATTCTTTTTTTTTTAATTTATTCGACAGAGTGAGACAGTGAGAGAGAGAGAAAAAAACAGAGAGAAAGGTCTTCCTTCTGTTGGTTCACCCCCAAATGGCCGCTATGGCTGGAGCTATGCCGATCTGAAGCCAGGAGCCAGGTGCTTCCTCCTGGTCTCCCATGAGGGTGCAGGAGCCCAAGCACTTGGGCCATCCTCTACTGCCTTCCTGGGCCACAGCAGAGAGCTGGACTGGAAGAGGAACAACTGGGACTAGAACCCGGCACCCATATGGGATGCCAGCACCACAGGCAGAGGATTAACCAAGTGAGCCATGGTGCCAGCCCCAAGGCCACAAACTTCTAAGAGAAGATTCTTGGGAAGCGCAGCTTCTCAGATATGCTGCTGCTGCTATAACCAGCTCAGTATATTTCTCATTCCCAGAGCAAAGACACCAACAATACCAAGCCTGGGTGGAAACCACGGTCAAGGTCTCCACTGGAACCAAGCCTGAATAGTGTCATGTCCCTAAGGCAAGTCTAAGACAGCCCTGAAGAGGTTGTGGTGGGTGCTAGAAAAAGATCAGGAGAGCAACAGAAAGAGGAGCAAACCTAGAGTTCTTAGAGATCAGGAGGAGAGAAGATGGGGCTGAGCAATAGAAGATGAGATAGCAAGCACAGCCATTCAACAAGCAGCCATCAGAAAACAATTGAGCTAAGTGATTCACTGGGTACAGAATAAGTACAATCACTGTACAGGAGTGGGGAATATTTTATCTGCCAAGGGTCATCTTCACCATTATAACATAATCCACGAGCCATCTAAAATTATCAGTTTGAAAATTAGCCTGCTGTAGATTCATTGGGTTTCAAAACCCATATGCAGTTGCATTGGCAGGGTCAGACCAAATGATTTTGCAGGCCTTGTATGGTCTGCAATCCAGATGTTCCCCACCCCTGAATCCACACAACTGAAAATCCTAAGTGGCAATGCATTTATTTGCTCAACAAGTGATCTACATATGGCCAACCAAATAGAAACACAGATTTTCATATTGAAGCTGTGTGTATTTAAGAATATTCTTTATGAACAATGTTTCTGTTAATACCCATCTGTATTACCTGATACATTCTGCTAGTCATTTCAAAAACAGTTCACCATGAATGATTGAATCTGTTTCTAACTCAGATTGAATAAATATTTTCTACTAAATCCCTTCAAATATACATTATTTATGAGAGAACCAATAACGATTAAAAATTGTCCCCAAAGTACAATCCAGCTAATGTAATACTTCAGTACTTCATAGCTGGTAAAAAAAAAAAGTATTTAAGGAGCAAAAATATAAAATATAAACATATGTGAAGATCCTACTGGATTTCTTTCTAATCCTGAATAAATTCCATTTTTAAAGGAAATAAATTCCACCAGTGCCGCAGCTCACTAGGCTAATCCTCCACCTGCGGCGCCGGCACACCGGGTTCTAGTCCCGGTCAGGGCACCGGTTCTGTCCCGGTTGCTCCTCTTCCAGTCTAGCTCTCTGCTGTGGCCCAGGAGGGCAGTGGAGGATGGCCCAAGTGCTTGAGCTCCTGCACCCTTATGGGAGACCAGGAGGAAGCACCTGGCTCCTGGCTTCGGATCAGCACAGCGCCAGCCGTAGCAGCCATTTTGGGGGTGAACCAAAGGAAGGAAGACCTTTCTCTCTGTCTCTCTCTCTCTCACTGTCTAACTCTGCCTGTCAAAAAAAGAAAGAGAGAAAGAGAGAGAGAGAGAAAGAGAGAGAGAAAGAGAGAGAGAAAGAGAGAGAGGGAAAGAGAGAGAGGGAAAGAGAGAGAGAAAGAGAGAGAGGGAAAGAGAGAGGGAAAGAGAGAAAGAGAGAAAGAGAAAGAGAGAGAAAGAGAGAAAGAGAGAGAGAGAGAGAAAGAGAGAAAGAGAGAGAGAAAGAGAGAAAGAGAGGAAGAAAAAGAAATTCAGGAGTTGGTATTCAGCACAGCAGTGAAGATGCTGCTTGGAAAGTCGACATTCCGCATCAGAGTGCCTGGTTTAAGTTCCAGCTCCTTTTCTTCCAGTCCAGCTTCCTGTAATGTGCACCCTAGCAGGAGGCAGATAATGGCTGACGTGCTTGAGTCCCTGCCACCCATGAGGGAAACCTAGATTGAGCGCCCAGCTCCTGATTTCATCCTGGCCCAGCCCTGGCTGTTGTGGGCATTTGGGAAGTGAGACAGCAGACAGAAGATCTCTCTCTCTCTGCCTTTTTGTCTCTCTCTGTGTCTTTCAAATCAAGTAGAAAAAAAAAAAAGAAAATAATAATTTTTATAAAACATTGAATTCAAGGGTAAGAGGACAATATGAAAAATCCTTAAATGTTAAGGCTAGGCCCCAAGCAATATGAAAATCAAATTTATACTCTAGTTATGTATTTTTGGGGAATAGAGAGCATGTTTTATTTCAGGAGCTGGAAATGCAAAACAACTAAAATGGCAATTGAGGTTTCTGAGTCCTAGGAAACCTAATTTGAATTGTTCACATCTATTTTTTCTTAAAGCTTGGTCATGAAAATAGAAAAAATAAAAAAGGCTTTGCTATCTACTTCTGAACATTCTGTACTCCTGCAATAAATCATATCATTAACATCTTTTTCCTCTTCATACCCTAACAATTTAAGCATGTGGAGAAAATCACTCTAATTAATGGGAAAACTCAGAAAATCATAATAATATTAAGGATAAAGATGTAGGTTACATATGTCTCTGTCTTTACACAGATTTATCAGACTGAGAAGATAAAATGAAAAATACCCAATTAGGACTCTGTGTAGCATTTTAATTCTCATCAAAGGTCACTCAACTAATTTAAAATGCCAGCGTGTCTTGCTTGCTAGATTACCTGGACATATTTCTAGTACGTCAAACAACCTTCCTATCTTTCCGTATTCAACTCACAGTGTGTATAATGGGTAACGGTGCTAATCTTTTTTTTCTTTAACTATCAATGTCTCCTCTTTTCTCAAATGTCTCTCTGTGAGACTATACATTTTTCTTGTTTTTCAAAGACAGAGAATGGAAAAGGGTGAGAAGGAAGACTAGCACAAAAAAAGGAGAAAAAATGCAAACAAGAGAAAGAATGAAGGAAGGCAAGGAGAAGTTCCATGCTTCAGAGAAATAATGGCAACAAATATTGAAGTTGTGTATGTCCAAAATGGCGCCCGCCTGTTCTCTGCTCGGTACAGGACACCAGTGTCAGATGGTTGGGGAGAGAGAAATGGGTGCCCTTTTTTTTCCCGTCTAGGTTGGCAGGTATATTGTCTCCCACAGTGCTCCAGGCCAGCCTTTTTCTGCAGCTTTATTGCCAGTGGCTTGGGCTGCTGCAGTCTGGTCTCACCTCACTCTCTGAGGCTCTGGGCTGCTGGAGTCCTGAGTTGTGCAGATCCGCACCCTTCACATGGATCCACCACGTCTCTCTTATCTACATGGAGTTTCCTCTGCTATTTTCTCCCTAACTCTTCCCTGAGATTGCATTCTCTCCACATTTTGTTGTTGTTGTTGATGATGATGAACTATCTTCCCTTAGACTAGAGCAGCAAGCTCCCTCCCTATTCCACCATCTTGGTGCCTCTCATCAAATTATATAAACTTCTTTTGGGGAGAAAAAAAAAGCTTGCCACATTTAAAAAGAACAAAAGGGATGAGTTCATCGTCAGTGTATTAATTCTGTTTTTTCTTGATATTGAAAAATTGCACTCTGTGGCACTTTACAGCTTGCAAGGTGATTCTCCGTGCGTGATTTCATGTGTGCCTCAAAGCAACCCAGTAGGACAAACATTATTATGAATGCCTATTTCCTTTATTTGGACAGCTAAGGTTCAGAAAGGTATACAAGCTGCCACAAATCACAAAGTAAGTAAAAAAGCCTGAAGTAGGACCAACCGCTTCCCAATTTCATCCCTAAGCATTTCATCAGTACTAAAGCCAGGTAACCAGGCGAGGCTTGTCCATGAAAATCACAGATGTTGCTGAAGTCACAGGGGCACATTCCAGTTATGTCAGGTCCTCTCGAGGTCTACAGGTTGAGACATTGTGCTTGCGATGACTGCATCGTAGAACACCTTCAGTAGGGAGTGTCCACACATGGATGTCTCTCCACTTTCTGCTGCCTAACCAGCCATCTTCCCCAGGGTTGCTCAATGGCAATGGGAAATTTCACTGCAGTTGCTGTGGGCAAAACAGTCCGTATGGGCAACTTCTCAGGCCTCACCTGAGTGTGTCCTGGTTGTTCAGGTCTGCTGTTCCTTGTGGACAGCCTGTAGTTCAGAAAACACTCCTGGGGAGGGGTTGGGGGGGCCAAGAAAAAGCAGGGGAAGAGAGATGTGAGGGAGTGAAGATGACCGCAGGGTGACATGGGCCTGCTTCTCTATGGAGCTACCACACATGTGAAGAGTGTGGGCTGGGGGTGGCAGAAGAGTGTGGGAGGAATGCATGGGAGAGCAGGGAGCTGTGACATGGATCACACAGGGGGATCCTTTATGATTTCCAACCTTCTGTACCAGATATTGTTTCTACAAGTAAAGAGCCACACAACAATGCAGGTCCCTCTATGATATGACTCCTGACACAGTGACAAAAGCACCAACAGCCACAGAGGCCCATTTTCTCTTAATGTATATCATTTAGCTTTTGCAATTTTCCTACTGTAAGTAAATGCCATAAAGGAATTTTCAAAGCTGTGAGTGGGAGCTCTGAATACTGGAAGCTAAAGACTCAGTGTGCACAGTTAATTCTATTCTAAACAACCAAGAAGGCATTTGGTAAGGAACACATAGCTCTGTTTTTAAATTGCCCATTTTTGTATAAACACACAATTTTTTTAATAGTCTGCATAGCTAAACTGTTCTAGCAACAATGCCAATCACATTGGGCCTGACTCTGCCCCCAAAACGCACTTGCAGACATTGGGCATAGAGCTCAGGAAAGGAGCAAAAAGATTTCTCTGTGACTAAGAAGCTTCCAGAAACTTCTTATTCTTTTGCGGAGCCCCTCAGGTAAGCCAGTCAGAGAAACAGTATTATGTTTATTTTTCCCAATGTGGGTACACATCATCCTAAGACTCTCCATCTTATATCACGGAGCAGGGCACAATGCTCATGGAAAACTCAGGTTGTGAAAAAGCTGCACATGAATTAAAAAAAAAACAAATTGACACCAAAATAAACTTATCTTTTAAGTCCATTTTTCTGTGAACATTTAATAGTCTCCTAAATGAAAGACAAAATAATTTCTGATTTACTTCTGGCATCAGTCTTTTAAAAATGTTATGAATTGGCTGGCGCTGTGGCGCAGTGGCGCAGTGGGTTAAAGCCCTGGCCTAAAGTGCCGGCATCCCATATGGGCACCGGTTCTAGTCTCAGCTGCTCCTCTTCCAATCTAGCTCTCTGCTGTGGCCTGGGAAAGCAGTAGAAGACGGCCCAAGTCCTTGGGCCCCTGCACCCATGTGGGAGACCCAGAAGAAGCTCTGGCTCCTGGCTTCAGATCGGCGCAGCTCCAGCCATTGCAGCCATCTGGGGAGTGAACCATCAGATGGAAGACCTCTCTCTGTTTCTACCTCTCTCTGTAACTCTATCTTTCGAATAAATAAATCTTAAAAAATAAAAAATAAAAGTTATGAATTAAATATCAGGAAATATGTGTGGGGGGAGGGGGGAGGAGGAGAGAGAGAAAGGAATTACTTTTATTAAAAAATCCGCTGGATAATTTTTCTTAATACAGTATCTTCTTATGGCACAAATAAAATCTCATTTTTCTGTTTTGAAAATTCATTTGAATGAATCCTTCTCTTACTTTTCAATAGTAAAGTGCATTTGTGACTTTGTGCCATCACTCTAGGGATAGTAACCCTGAAGGACATAAAGGTTTTCTGGTGTAGTTGGAGTCATTTCCTAGCTGCCACTGTCCTTAATTTCAGCTTATGTTTGGACCTGATCAGAAGATAGCTATTTGCGCCTTGCTCCTTGTGCGGTCACATAGCTATAGCTTCTGAGTCACAACTTAAATTGTGACTCAAAAAATATTGATATTTTCTCCATACTGAAGGATCTCCTCAGTCCCCTGAGCCAGGATCATTGGGTCTAGCTCAATGTTTACTCTTCAAATTCCGGAGCTGGAAGAATGGACGAGGGAGGGGGATCATAGCCAAAAGCTCTGGAATCCGACTGCATGATAAAATCCTGGTTTGACCACTGAAAAGCTGTGGAATCCTGAGCTACCTGTTACTCAACTTTTCTCAGCCTCCATTTCCCAACTTTAAAAATGAAGCAAATAATAGTACCTGCTCTATGAGGTTGTTGTGAGCATTGAGTGAGGCTATCCACATGGTTCTGACACAACCCAGTGGGCTCTACATACTTGGGATGTGGTAGCCCCCAAAGGTGCCCACATTCTAACTCCAGGGACCTGTAACTGTTGTTGCCTTACACAGCAAAATAGACTGCAGCTGTGAGTTAAGTGATGCACTGGGATGGGGAGAGGAGCCTGGCCCTTCCAGGTGGGCTCAATATAATCACCGTCTATTTACAAGAAGGAGGTGTGAGAGGAGGCCACCCTGCTGGCCTTGACTGTGGAGGACAGGACCACAAAGCTGAGGAAGGCGGGCAGTGGCTAGCACTGCAGAAGGCAGCGAATGGGATTCCTGTCTTGTTCTTCCAGAAGCAATGCAGCCCTGCTGATCCCTGTAAGACTGCTCACCTCCAAAACCGTAAGGTTCTACTTCTGTGTTTTAAATCTCTGAGTTTATGGCAACTTATATCAGCAGCATCAGGGAGCTAAGAGACATTCTCTCCCCCATACACATCTTTACTCCCCCTGCCTTGGTTTCTAATTTGCTTTATTTACCTCCAGAGCACTTCATTGCCACCCAACTGATTTAATCATTTCTTTGCTCTTATTTCACCAGAGAAGGGTCTTTGTTTTATTTAGTTTTGTTCTTTGCATTGAAAAGTGCCTGGAACATTGTAGATGCTCTAAAAGATTTCACGAGTGCATACAGAACCCAGCATAAAGTAAGCCTTCCATGTTTGTTAGAAACTGGGAACGCACCTGCCAGTGTCACCTGTCTAAAAGAGCAAGCTACAGGCTAGGTGCTCTGGTGCTAATGTGTTCCAAGTGCGCCTTACATATCGCTCTCCTCCATCCTCCAGGTAAATGGAGGAGCAGCGTGTCAAAGCATTCGAGTATGCAATGAAATACGACCATCATCATTTTCTATGTGTGCCATGATGTTCAAAAGATGTTGTGTTTGAGGGTGTCAGTGAGAGCTGCTAACGACCCTGTGAAAACTGGGGTTCTTTTTTACGAACGTTCAGGATTCACGTGTGCTTTCTGCCTTTCCACACAGGTGCATATGTAGCTCAAAGCAGGTTTTCCTTTAAAGGTGGTGATGCCAACAAATACCTCTTGTTTAATCTGGGATTTCTCTGGTGAAATGAGCCGCTGATAGAGTGCATAGGCAAATGTGAACTCCAGGAAAAGGCCTTATCTCTGGCTCCCACTGGACTTCTTGAGATCATCCTGTCTCTGCTATCATCTGACCAGACACCCAAGTCTCTTGACTTGCAAGGGGCCCTGTTTCACCTACATTGACCAAGTAATTCAATAAGGTTCTCTGACACCAGTGGATGGATTATTTTTTTTCCATCTTTGCCTTTGACCATTTTCTTACTGCTTTAAGTGTTACAGGATTATTCCTCATTAGCATTTCATTTGTTCTATTCTTATTTCTGTCGCAGGAAGAGCTGACTGTTCTAATAATGAGGCCTGTTTATTTCTGGAATTTGCTGACCCAAAGGTCTATACTGATGGTGAATGTGTTGCTGGAGAGATTGAGCTCATAAGATTAAAGCCATCTGGTGCTAGCCTTCTATTTTGAGTCACTAATTCATTCATTGATCTATTAATTCGATAAATAGTTAGCAAGCATTTGCTGAATGTTGGGCTCAGGGGATAAAAAATAAGATGGACACCATCTCTGTTCTAATGAATAGAAGGGCCCACAGACAGGGTTAAACACTAACAACTAATGACAAACATGTTGAGCCTTTCAAAGAGAAAACCTGGTTTCCTCATGAGCATGATAACCTACTCGCTACTCAGCTAATTTAATGAGTAACTACTGTGTATGAAGGTTTTTTGGGGGGGGGGGGCAGAGGATTTGACATTGAATAAGACTAAAAGTCACTGAGTCTATGGAATTTACAAGTTATTGGGGAAAGAGAAACATAAATTTGAGAATTTATAGATGTCATAAAAATATGAGAAGTGAAGGAAATGGTAAATGGATGGTCACAGAAAGTCATTCTGAAGAAATTTCATCTGAGTTGCCTTTTTTTCCCTCTGATTATTTATTTGAAAGGCAGAGTTACAGAAAGAGAATGAGAGCTAGTGAGCTTCCATTTGTTAGTTCCCTCCCCAAATGGCGGCAACTGCCAGGACTGGGCCAAGCCGAAGCCAGGAGCTTCTTCCAGGCCTCCTATGTTGGTGCAGGGGCCCAAGCACTTGGACCATCCTCCATTGCTTTCCCAGGCACATCAGCAGGGAGCTGGATCAGAAGTGGAGCACCTGGTGCCAATATGGGATGCCAGCAGCTTTACATGATACACCACAGCACCAGCCATAGCTTCTTAATTATGGCAGCAGCTTTGTCTTCTCAGGCTTTGGGGGAGGAACATTTGCAGCAGAAGGAATATTGAAATGTCCTCAGATTATCAGGTTGCCTTGCAATGCCAGTGTCATCAGTTTAAGATAGGCCTTCTGCCTAATCTGAGTATCATGTTTCCTTGAGTATTCTGTAAACATGTTGAATTCTTAGCTATCATAGCAATCATATAATAATTCAACATCTACAGGGAGCTATGGAATAAGTTTTTTTTTTTTTAATCAAAAGCCATGAGGAGGGAGTTGTGGCACATTAGTTTAAGCTGCTGCTTCAGATGTCCACATTTCATTTGAAAGTGCCCAGTTTGAGTCTTGCCTCCACTTCTGACCCAGCCTCCTGCTAATGTGCCTAATTGTCTGCTGATACACACCCTGGGGAGCAGTGGATGATGTATTTGGGTCTCTGCCCCCATATGAGAGATTTGGATGGAGTTCTGGGCTCCTGATTGCAGCCTGACTCAGACCTGGCTGTTGTGGACATTTGTAGAGTGAACCAGCAGATGGAAGATATCTGTTTCTCTGTCAAATAAGTAAACTCGAAAAAATAAAAGCAGCCTTCAGATAAGAATAGAAAAATTCTGAAGGGGAAAAATAAGGTTAAATATGGGCATATAGGAGGCTTAAATGAAATAAAAATAATAAACCTATTAACAATCCTCTAGCCTAGGCAAACTATTTTCCTACTGATCCGAAGATAATAGGCATTAAGTATGCATCATTGACCAGAGAGCACTATGATGAATGAGCAATGGGTTTGGGGCTGACCAAGTAGACATCTAATCAGCACCTCCTACCTGCATGGCTGTAGGCTAGGTGGCTAGAATCTGGAACCAAGAAACCTTTCTTCCTGTTTTCTTCCCCTGGAATGTACTTTTTTTTTTTTTAACAGACAGAGTGGACAGTGAGAGAGACAGAGAGAAAGGTCTTCCTTTGCCGTTGGTTCACCCTCCAATGGCCGCCGCTGCAGCTGGCGCACCGCGCTGATCCGATGGCAGGAGCCAGGATCCAGGTGCTTCTCCTGGTCTCCCATGGGGTGCAGGGCCCAAGCACCTGGGCCATCCTCCACTGCACTCCCTGGCCATAGCAGAGAGCTGGCCTGGAAGAGGGGCAACCGGGACAGAATCCGGCGCCCCGACCGGGACTAGAACCCGGTGTGCCGGCGCCGCAAGGTGGAGGATTAGCCTATTGAGCCACGGCGCCGGCCCTGGAATGTACTTTTGCACACTCTACCTCTGGCTAGTTCTGCAAGCATGATTTAAGAAATTCATAGAAAATGGAATAAAACGATGTTTATTCTGGTGCAAGCAATAAAAATCTATGGAGAATTTCCTTTAATACACATTTTCCATGAACGTGTTGAAGACCCCTCATATTATGCCTCAGAATTCGCGAGGCCATGTCTTCAATACACCCTTCTCTGAGCACTGCTCCCCAACCAAAATAAGAGCAATTGCTTCCTCCTGTGTGCTACATTCTAGGCTTCTACACACTTGTGGTTCATGAATTTAAGAGTAAAATTACAATTTGTCATTACGTGAGTCTGAGTACAGAAGCCATCTATTCATCTTGTATTCCCCTTGTCTTACCCAGTTTTCCCCAAACTTCCTTGATGTTAAGAATTACTTGGGGCACTTGTTCAGCCTCTGGTTTATCTGGCTTCTCTCTGGAAATCTTTGCTCAGTGGTTCTGGGTTAGGCCTAGGAATGTTTGAGTCTAACAAGCACTCCAGGTGATACTTAGCAAGCAAAATTGGGAAACACTAGCACATAGTAAGTAGCCTTAAGGAGATATAATTGAGTGAATTAAAAATCACAGATAAACTCCCTCTTCCTCTTTACTAGATTAGCATTAAATAAACATAATATTCCCAAAAGCTTGCCTCATCTCGCTCCTAATTTTAATGAAATTGGGAAAGGCAATTATGATCAATTTCTCCACTTCTTTGCACCTAAGTGAGGTAAATTACAAAATGAACAATACAGTAACAATTGAGGCTGATAGTGTAGTTATTTGTCAGTCATACACAGATGGTGTTGTATGGTAGATAGTTCTTCTCCACTGGGCAATTCTGCTCCCCAGGAGATAGATCTTGATGTCTGGAGAAAGGCTGTCACAATTGGATGGGTGCTACTGGCACCAAGAAAGCAGGAGCCAGAAATGCTGCTAATCATCCTACAACGCACAGGACAGCCCCCCTCACCAGAGAATCATCCAACCCTGAAGGTCTGTGGTATTGATACTGAGAACCCCTAGGTTAGACTCCTCCAGCATCCCAGGCCTCTCCCCAGCCCTTTTTCCTCAGAACATCTGAATGTGGGACTCCAGCATCGGCATTCTCGAAGCTCACCTATCAATCTCCATGTGCAACCAGAGCTGAGAACCACCAGGGCAGAACACACAGGAAGCTAGTATGAGAAGGGAACCATGAAGCCTTATTTACAGTCCAACGTTGGCCACTTTTAGTTGGAAAATTGGGCATATAACCACGGAGTTTCTGTTTCTTCATGTGTGAAAGAAGAATAACACCTACATCAGATGGTTATTATAAGGATTAAAGGGATAATGCATGTGGTAGTGCTTTGTAACTACATATACAAAAGTAGGGTATCATTACTGCTCCCTGTTTGGGCACCAGTCCAGGTGGTAGAACTGGGTTGGTTACTTGCACAACACCCAAAATAGGTTCCTGCATGCACATTCATTCTTGTGTTTTTGCCTAAAACTTGTTCTACATATGCCAAAGAAGTGAGTAAACTCACATTAGATGCATTGTTTAATGGAATGAATGATCTTCCATCTCTTTTCTTGTTCTGTTTAATATGTTTGAATTTATATAAGGTTTTAATAAAGCAATCCCAGTTTTTATAATTCAAATACAGATGGATTGCAAACTACCAATTATCTACAGGTAATCTAGTGACAGACCACACCTGGAAAATCCTCTGGATCTTGTATATCCAGTGGTGGATCTAAGAGTAGGAGAGGCTATAGGATAGCAGAGATATTACATATTTAAAGAGACCGAAAGCTGCTGTATTGCTTTGGAGTATGGATTAAGATTGACAGGTTAAGACTAAGTCTCTTGTGCAGTATTATTTCAGAATGTGGTCCATAGACCAGCAGGACCCACAATTGGTTGATGGTTAGCAAAACAGAATCTCAATATCGGTACAGACATGTTGAATCAAGGGTTTAGTTAACTCCCCAGGTGATTTCTAGGCACAGTATGTTTATAGAAGCATTGCTCTTGCAAATCCTCCATGAGAAATCGGACACCTTCATTCCCCTAAACATCAGGCATGCAAAAATCCTCTGAATCCACATCTGTTTGATGACACTTCCCAATGGAGTCAGACTGCTGCCAGCTGCATACTTGGGAGGCTCTCAACTTGTTAATTCTCATATCCTATACCAGTTCTGGATGTTTAAGCAGCCATTCTGGCATATTAGATAATGAACTAGGTGTTCCCAGCATATGTTTGACCAGAAGATAATCACTGTTTATTTTTGCTATCAAATAATTTGAAACATATTATTTCTATGCTTTCACTATCCTGAAAAATAGTTCGCCTGGCAATAGAATGGTTAATCTGTGAGCTGCAAAACTGGTTTCTAGTGTGCAGAGAGAACTAAAAGGTTCATCCTTCTTGCTGAGAGGCAGTTAATCAGTACATAAAGACCTGTGATTGATGTGGCAGAACTTCAAAAGGTACATTGCTTATTTCTCAATACAAGAAGCTACTCCCTGAGAATCAGGCTAAGGGAGGGCTGGCATGAGCCTCTATGAAGGCCACATCCTCTCATCTCTTCTTCTGGCCTGCTTGTTCTTTCAATGTCAAATCATCCTCAACTGTAGTCCTACGACTGCTCTGACTTGAGATTCTTAGTATCCTTTCAAGAACAAGATTGGGGAACTCTGCAGGCATCAACAGTGGCAGGCAGTCTGCTGGTCCCAGGGGGTGTTGATGTTGGTGGAGCGTTTTGTTCCAAAATGACACTGGTACCTATAAGAGGAAAAGTTATTCATTATACTTATTGAAGATATCAATTCATTACACTTATAGAAGATGTATTCAAAGGGGCCCTGTTGTAGTAGGTGTAGGGATTGTTATAAAGGCAATAGAGGAACACATTGAGCTCAACTCCAACTCCAACAAGGGTAATGAGAATTTATAGCCAGAGGTGAGAAGAGGCCAATGGGTGAAAAATTACAGTATGCTGAATCCCCACTTGGGATGCTGACATCTCATATCGTATTCCCAGTTCAATTCCCAGCTCCTCCATTTCAATCCAAATTTCAGCTAGTGTATGCTGGGAGGCCACAAATGATTACTCAAATGCTTGGGCTCTGGCCACCTAAATGGGAGACCTGGATGGAGTTAAGGACTCCTGGCTTCAGCCCTGGCCTAGTTCCAGCAATTGAGGACATTTGTGGGTGAACCAACAGAGAAGCTCGATCTCTCTTGTTCTGTCTTTTCTGTCATTCGGCCTTTGAAGTAGGTGAAAATAAACATTTTTTAAAAAGGAAAATTACTAAGAGGAAACATGAAACGTAAGGAAGGACTCTGGCTGAACTGACTTAACAGGATTTTGGATAAAAACAGGTCAGGATGATCAGACATCACATGGGGAATGGTGAAAGATGAGGAACCCTGTCAGATATCAAGGGTGATCAGATAGGGAGGGTGGAAAACTCTAGTTCAAGCAACGTATATAAATTCTTCTTAAAATTGAGTATCGCAAGATAATCCTAGAAGTCCAAAAGTCAGGACCTAAGTAGAAAAAAAAAAAAAAAACAATTAGAGAAGCCAGAGTAAAGTTTTTCAAGGAAACAGTCTTTTATGTACCCAATACTTAAATTCATTTAAATCAGCTTGGATTTCCTTTCATTAATTCATACTTTACCATTTAAAAAAAAAGCAACATTTACACTTATGTGCCATTGTAAATTATATGCAGCTATTTAAATCTCCACCCAAAAAGTTGGCATAATTTTTACATTATTTGGCAGTTTGTTTAGTGAAAGAATTATTCTGGTGTCGGGGGAAGGTATATATTTCACAAGTAAAAGCAAATTTAAAATAGCTTATAAAGGAAAGCATAAAGCCTTAAAGAAGAGCTGGGTGAAAAATAAGATTTACTTCATCTGGAATAAAGTGCAAAAAAAACATAGTAGACTTTTTAAAAATTAGCTTAGGAGTCTGGAAGAGAATTTCTTCTAAAAATATACCAACCTCTGGAGATACTTAAGAACCCAAACCTGTTCTGAATTTCCAGCTAAACTACATATTTAGAGAGTATCAGGAAACTACCCCGCTCTGTAGTTTACAGATTTAGAGTTCTTACAGTCTACTAAGCAAAATAATTAGCCCCTAAGATGGCCAAGTAAATATTTTTGTGCTGTAACTATATGTTCTATCTCAAATTCAATCTTTCATTTTAGTTGCAATGTTAAGTGTATCAATTAGCAGAAGATAGGACCGCAAAGTTCCACTTGGTTTTTTAAAAACTGTATTCAGCATTATTAATTACACTATTGATAAATAATGATGGTACTTCAGGCAGGACATGGGCAGACAGTCACTAACAGGATACACAACTCTCAACCACCCTATGCAATAGTCTACCCCAATCAGAAATCTACTCTGGAGTCCTATGAAATTTTCATGTGATCCTCTGAACAGGGAAAATTTAGATCAAGGGTTAGCATTTTATATTTAGCATGTTGGCTAACAACATTTCATGACAGTCCTGACTTTCAGAAAAATAAAATGGAAAGGGCAGAATTATCAACCTAACCACAATCTAGAAAAGGAACCATTACTCTTTTAAGGGATACCACGTCAACATAGGCACAGTTAACATACAAATTGCCCAATAGAAGGCGACAGTGCTGGGGATCAGTTCCCAACAAGTCTGTGGGTTTGAGGAAGTTAAGCTCTGCTGGTAGTGGAGAGGAGGACATAAAACTGAATTCTAGTTTTTCCATGCCATAAGACATTTGAGTTATGGTAGCTGTGTGTCAAGGGGAGCCCACCCCTCCTTCTGTGAGCCAAGAAGTCTCTCAAATCTAGAAGAGAAATGTGGAGAAGGCGTTTGGTGTAGTGGTTAAGATGCCACGTAGGATCCCCACATCTCACATCAAAATTCCTGGATTTCAGTCTGGCTCCATTCATTTTTAGTGTCAGCTTTCATATTAGTTAGGATCAGGTGGCAATGCTGTGATAAACAGCTACTGCCCATATTTCAGCAGGATAAAACAGTGAGCATTGTTTCTCACTCCAGGAGCTCTCTCAGTCGTCTCTTGTCCAGCAGTGACTCACGGATCCATTTTGTAGCTTTGTCATCTGGAATTGTTGACTTCTAGTCCCTGGGTAAGGGAGTTTTTCCCATGTTTAGACCTGGAAGCTTTAGCATCATTTCTAGTTATAGCTGAGTAACCAGAACTAGTTCGATGATCACAACTGAACTACCTGGTGATCTGAAAATGCTCTCTCCCTATGTGATTAAACCACGCATAGAGAGCACATGACAATGCCTCTGCTGAACTTCTCTTCTGTTGTATAGCAGGCCTTGAGAGAGTCTGTTATAGTGTTTTGGTTGAAGCTTAGTATTTATGTAAGGTAAATATTCAGAGTAATATGTAACAGTACATGGAGATAATGCATAACTTGTTAAATGTCTAAGGTTATAACCCAGTACATTTATCAGTTCAGAAAGCTTTGTTACAATGCATTGACAAATAGCAAGAGGCTTACTTGAGAATCAGAGGTCCTACAACATGGAATGAAATTTCTGTTCCATTGTCACTTCCTTGACAACTGATACATGGTGGGGTAGTAATATTTTTTTCCAATGTATGTCCTACAAAGATTTAATAATCATCCTTAGATAGACCTAGTTAAGAAAATACCTTTGTTCAGGGCCCTCTTTATTGTTACCCCTCAGTTCCGTTAAACCAGTCGGGAGTCTCACACCATATTGCCATCACTGTCATGCGGTTTCTTAGATGAGCCCTCATCGCCATTTGCTGGATGTCTCACATCCCTGATTTTGCCAATACTCTGAGATCACTTTAAGCATTAAATCTTGTCAGTAGGGGTGCTCAGGATGCTTTACTTTCCTCTAATGAACTCTGTAAATTTGGCTGCCTGCTTTGTGTAGGACTCTAGAAGCAGCAGAATGTTGCCATAATCCGTCCGTTCTCTCTAATTTGAGCCTTCTCACTCTGTAAATTTACCCCGGGTTTTCTGCCAGGGTTGGAGCTATATTCAGTATCTTTTGGCTCAAGGATTCTCAACAGGGAGGCATGCAGTTCTGGCTTTGGAGTTGAGAATTAGAATCTTGGGAGGTAAGGGCGATGAGTAGAGGGTGTTTATAGTAAAAAAAAAAAAAAGCATGCTTAGCATAATAATGTGATGTGATATTTTGAAAAACAGTTATCTTTGTAACTCAAAGTCCTGAATGTAAAATTCCACCATCTTTTTTCAGCTGCTGAAAATACACAAATGTTGGTGACTTGCAGCAGAGTTGGGAGGAAAAAATTTTTAAATCACAGCCAGGGGGAAGGAGTGGATTTTTAAATTTATCAAAAAGAGCATTGGGTTTAAAAAGTGAAGAAGTTTTTTATTAAGCAAAAAGCTGAGAATAGACTTCCACAGTACAGAAAAAAAAGAAAACCATGACATGATTGATCTGAGGTTAAGTCCACCAATAAAGTAAAGGCTCAGAACAGCAAGTAAGGGGAAAATATATCTAGAAAAGCTTTTAAAACATAGAGGAGGGCACTGGACATACAAGGGTTGTATGAGATAGAAGCTCAAATTATTTTCTTTGGATGTTAACAGAAGACTGATTAAGTTGGATCACCAGAGATGCATTTATGTTTAGAGAGAATAATATATGACCTACTATAAAGCCAAACTACCAAGTCCATTCATGCTGTCATTTTACCTATCAAGTTAGAAGATGGACAACAGCCAAGGTTCCTTCCATTAAAAGAAAACTGTCTCTTTGAGAATTTTCCCTATGCACACTAAAAATCTATTAGCTTACAGTCAATGAATTAATGTTTGTGGTGCCTAGATAATGATCAAGAAATTGTGACTAAGTTCTACATGTGTTGTAAAAACAGATTATAGATTTTTCCTGTCTTCAAGGAACTTAGAATCTATTTGGAAAGATGTGGTATTATTGTAAATAATGCAATAGGTTTAGAATTTTGTTATGATAGGACTAGACAATATATGGTTCCCAGGACAAATCTGGCCTAATACCTCTCTTTATGAGTAAAGTTTTATTGGGATGCTGCCACACCCCATAATTTATATATATATACATATTTCTGCTCTGATATTACAACAGCAGAGTTGAATAGTTCCAACAAAGACTGTTTAGTCCACAAGTCTAAATTATCTGCTACCTTGCACTTTGCTCAAAAGGTTTGTCAGCTCTTATATTGGAATGCTCAAGTAATATCACATGGCAAAATAGGATGGATTCCAACCAACTAATAGCTAGGATAGAGCTATCAGAGGTGAGAGACACACTTTGGATTTATGAAAGCTTCATAGGATCCCACAGCCAGGTCCTGGAGACAAGGAGGATGTGAAGCAGACTCATGTAGTTTCTGTGCAAGGAAGAGGGTAGAGGATGAAGTTCTTATAATTAGTAAGAAGATACTGAAAGTATTTGTGTGTTCTTTCTGTTAAATCCTTTTCTTGCTACTTTTACTCTGCTGGCCCTCAACATAATTAATTTGAAAAAAAAAACCTCTATTTTAAATAGCCTTCATAATATTGTTCTAAAATCAACATTGATTAAAAATTCACCACCTCTCTCCTGAGAAGTAGAAAGTATTGTTGCACATTTATTTTTAATAAGCGAAATTTTGTGATTCACTCTAAAGATAATTAGAGAAATATATAAGAAAGTTATATGGGAAATTGAGCTTAGGGAAATGTAGAGTTAGAACTTAAATGTCAATATTTATTGTATTTTGACTGAGAGATTTGTATTACTCTTCATCCTTCATTCATACATGAAGTTTGCTAACCTCCATAATACTGACAAGTTAAAAGACTTGGAGATGAATGATTATTGCTTCAGTTTCAGGAAATAATTGTTTTCCACCAAATGAAACTTGCTATTATGGTAAAACAATAAGAATTATTTTATACCTTTAAATATTTCCCAATGCCTTTGACATCTTTTTGGTATCATGAGGTCAGTTACTACTGTAGACCACTCACTCAAGCCTCTCCTTCCACACAATGTACATGTGCTGAAATCTTCCCTTGCTTTCTGTATATACCAATATGAATTTATTTTTCTATATTTCCTTAGTATCATTTTTTTCTATATTTCCTTAGTATCATTTATCTTAGGGAACTTGCTAATTGAAGATAAGTAAATGGAAATGAGTTAATACAATGTTTATGAAACACCTACTGGTGTTATTATATAACACTAGGATAAGAAAAAAAAATTACTCACTCTTGAAACTTCCTGCACTTGCTAATGTGTGAGGACCAGGGGACACAGGATGGACATGAGCTTGGGAGTACCTTGATGTCTTGATCAGCATGTTCCAAAACGTGGTCCCTGAGTGATCACCAGATGATATCCTTGGACAAATTATGAAAATAAGCACACTTCAGGCTCTACAAGGAACTTACTTGGTAGAATCTACATATCTATCATGTTCCCATTTTCCTATGTAATAAGGCTAGGGAATGATAATTCCTGGATTTGAGGCATCCATTATCACAGGTTGCAAACTGGCAGTCATGAACAGATTTGACTTATAGATATCTTTAAAATGGGAAATTTCATGTACACATTTGTTTTCTCCCTTCTTATGAAAAATGAGAAGTTTTTACATCATGAGGTCTCTGTTTCTTGACTTAATTTGAAGGATTTTTTTCCCTTTTTGCTGGACAGATCCTGTGCACTCCAGTTGGCTCAAGTCTCGGTCACTGTCTTACTCCCTAACCAGTCTTCCTCAGATATCCTACATACCTGACTCTTGAAATAATGTGAGTTAAGGATTCTTTGATCTAGATTCTAGTGGATAATCCCATAGTTAACAAAGGAAAAAATCTGCTGATGCTATCCTAGTTTACCTGTGTCCAAGGTAATGTTAGGCTATGACTTAATTTTAAACGCAACTTTACAAAGGCCTTAGGAAATGGGAGTTTAAGGCTCTGGATCAGAGAGTAGTCAAGATGTTTGGGGATGGGGTCATTTTCAGTCTTATGACTGGCAAGGACTTGATTTAGGCCAACAGAACAAAGATAGCAGAAAACAGAATTAATTTCTGTCTAAATCTAGCATTTCTATAGCAGTCATCACCATGGTATCTTGATGTGTTCTGACAGGGAAAATTTCAGTCAAAAAATGCTAATGAGGGAAAGAGAAACTCCTTCAATGGATTGACCCTGGAGATATTTCCTTAATGAAGGCAGATCTCAGAGACTTGTAAAAATGTGACAGAAATTCTCCCATGGTCTGACCATGGGGACATTAGGGTTTTCTAATGGTGAGGCTGCCAGTGTCCCTATGAAAGAACTGTTCAGCAGAGGGCTGGAAGGCAGTTCAAGTTCATGATGCTACTTCTGGAGCTCTTAGTATTCAGGAACTTGTTCATATTAATGGAGATTTGGGGAAGTAATTAAGGTTAAACTAAGTTGTGAAAGTGGGGTCTTCACATTGGGATTAGTGGCAGAAAAGGAAAATGTCTATCCTTCCCTCTCCCTATCTTCCCCTCCCTCTCCCTCCCTCCCTTTCTCCCTTCTTCTCCCCCACCTTCCATCAGTTACCATCTTGGTTTTGGACTTCCATCCTCTAGAACTGTGAGAAATAAAATTCTGTTATTTAAACCACCCCGTCTATAGTACTTTGTTACAGTAGCACAAGCTGAGTGAGAGAAATTTGATCACATTTTCAATAACCCCATACATACACCAAAAAAAAAAAAATGTAAGCTTTAGTGCTATGCCTCTTATTAGTCACAAAATGCTTTTGACATACTTCAAGATAGCATCTAACAAGCTAAGATGTGGAGACATTTCTGAGAAGCACCAAGGTACCCACACTGCTTCAAGTCTGTACCTTCTTATTCTACAGGTGAGCTGCTTGATGTAAAAGTCATTTGTGGGAGCCGGCGCCGCAGCTCACTAGGCTAATCCTCTGCCTTGCGGCACCAGCACACCGGGTTCTAGTCTTGGTCGGGGCGCCGGATTCTGTCCCAGTTGCCCCTCTTCCAGGCCTGCTCTCTGCTGTGGCCAGCGAGTGCAGTGGAGGATGGCCCAAGTGCTTGGGCCCTGCACCCCATGGGAGACCAGGATAAACACCTGGCTCCTGCCATCGGATCAGTGTGGTGTGCCGGCCGCAGCGCGCTGGCCATTGCGGGCATTGGAGGGTGAACCAATGGCAAAGGAAGACCTTTCTCTCTGTCTCTCTCTCTCTCTTACTTTCCACTCTGCCTGTCAAAAAAAAAAGTGATTTATGGGATACCAAATGATGAATTTGATCCTTGAACATATGCTTGTATCAAACATTTTCAGAAAACTTATTACCTGCATTCTTGTCAATGAATAAAAACACACCTATTCCATCAAGATGTAGACCTATTTTTAAATCCAAGTTTCTTATTTTTTAGTTAAAATGATTAATATGAATTCAATCTTACTAGAATCACATAAGCTACAATGTTATGCATTAGGGATCATGAAATTTAAAACCTTACAGAAGACAAGCAAGCAATGTGGTTATGAGAAATAAGCAATTAAAGTGAAACAGGGCATGTGCAGATTCCAGCCAGCTAGAGAGGTCCTGCCTGACTCAAGTCGGCATGGGTTTATGATCTTCTGAATTCTTGATGTTGGAAAGGTGAAGTTTTATATTTGCCTCTTTCCTTTTTTAAAAAAATTATTGTGGGCCGGCATTGTGGTGCGGCACGTTAAACTGCTGCTTGCAACACTGGCATCCTGTATCAGTCCTGGTTTGAGTCCCAGCTGTTCCACTTCCAGTCCAACTCCTGCACAGGCTAATGTGGCTAGGGAAAAAAAAAAAAAAGTGGATCATGACCCAAGTACACAGATCCCTGCCACCCATGCAGGAGACGCAGGTTAAGTTCTTGAATCTTGGCTTAGCCTGGCCCAGCCCTGGCTGTTAAGGCTACTTAGGGAGTGAGTCAGCAGATCAAAAAAAAAATTTCTCTCTCCATCCCTCCCTCTGCCTCTGCACTCTGCCTTTCAAATATATAAATAAGTAAATAAATCCTTTCTACAAAAAGGACATTTTATGAATCATAAAACATGTCTACTTACTGGAGTTAGCCCATTACTTTAATTTAACATCCTGGATTAGTTAAGAGTCCATGACTCCAGATATATATGACCCCTAGTAAAATACATATGTATACATACATATATTTTTAAAATAATCTTTCTTATTTGAAAGATAGAGATGGGGAGCCCTCATCTGCTGGTTTACTCCCCTAAATGCCACCAACAGCCAAAGGCTGGAGCCCAAAGCCAGAAGCCAGGAACTCAGTCTTGGTTTTCCATATGAGTGGCAAGGATCCCACTGCCTGAGCCATTACCTACTACCTCCCAGGGTGCATGTTAGCAGAATCAGGATTTGAACCTCAGCACTTGGATAGGAGACGCAGAGATTCCCCAACTGGAGTCTTAACTGTCACAGCAAGTGCACAATTGAGGCCAGTGTTGTAGATGTTAAATCACCAGAGCAATCAGATGAAGTATGCAGAGTTAGATGTATTGAAAATGCCACAGAAGAGCAGTGAACAGGTAGGACAGCTGATAGCTGACTACTGCTGCCATCCACTGCAAGGGAGCAGTGGGCAAGACAGCCAGAGACTGCAGCAACATGGACTACAATCCAAGAAGCATACCTGTAACCGCAGTGCCTTCTCAGGGCGAGATTCCCTTGGTCCACCAGGATCTCTCTGGTATGTGATTTGCATTTGTGAGTGGAGCTCAAGAGCCTGTACTGTCCTTAGCACTGGGACTTTCCCAGTACCCGGGTGCAAGCCTCCACATTAACCACTGTGCCAAACACCTATTCCCTTCACACACACACACACACACACACACACACACACACACACACTTTTTAAGTTGCTTTTCTGTTTATTTCAGAGACAGGCAGAAAGAGCCACTATCCACCAGTTCACTCCCCAAAGGCATGCAGTGGTTAGAGTTGGGCCAGGGCTAAAGCTGGGAACTGGGAACTCAATATCATTCTCCCATGTGGGTGACAGAAACAGTTTCTGGAATCCTCACCATTGTCTTCCAGAGTCTACATTAGCAGAAAACTGACATTGGTAGCCAGAACTGAGAATCAAACCCAAGCACACTGATAGGGGGCGTGAATGTCTTACCCAGCATCTTAACCTCTAGGCCAAATGCCTGCAACTCCCAGTATTATTTACTTATTTGAAAGGCTGGGTGACAGAGAACAAGATCTTCCACCTTCCAGTTCATTTCCAAATGGCCTCAATAGCTAGGGCCAGGCCAAAGCCAGGAGTCAACAACTCCATCTGAGTCTTCTACAGGAAGAACAAGCACTCAAGTACTTGAATAATTATCTGCTGCCTCCCATGTCCATTAGCAGGGAGTGGATCAAAAGCAGAGTAGCTAAGACTCAAACCAGCACTCCCAAGTTGTGTTTCAACTCACTGTACCACAATGCAGGCTTCCCTGGTTGCATTTGTAAAACATTACTATGTACTATTTACTTAAGTCTTATTTCCTCATTTAAAAAAAAAAAAAAAAAGGCATGCCCTAAATAAAGCAACAACCAATTTGACCTTCTAATTTATGTGACCCTTCTCAAGTTTTTCTAAGACTTTTGAAAGCATTTGAGAGTTTTAATATTTAATCTAAAACCATGGAATATTTGGTTTAAAATTAAAAATGTATTTGAATAGTTTTGTTAAGAGTATTGTGTAATTGTAGAATCATTTCATTAAGTTCCAAAAATTCTCTGTGAAAGTCCATATTTATTAGGGTAATCATTAATTCTTTTTAGTTGTAAATTCCTAACTAGTTTTTAACAGATTCAATATAGTTCATAGATAAAATTCTAAGAATAAAATATATTCCCTGGCCGGCGCCACGGCTCAATAGACTAATCCTCCACCAAGCGGCGCCAGCACACCAGTCCCGGTCGGGATGCCGGATTCTTTCCCGGTTGCCCCTCTTCCAGGCCAGCTCTCTGCTGTGGCCCGGGGAAGGCAGTGGAGGATGGCCCAAGTGCTTGGGCCCTGCACCCCATGGGAGACCAGGAGAAGCACCTGGCTCCTGCCTTCGGGTCAGTGCGGTGCACCGGCCGCAGCGCGCCAGCCATGGCGGCCATTGGAGGGTGAACCAATGGCAAAAGGAAGACCTTTCTCTCTGTCTCTCTGTCACTATCCACTCTGCCTGTCAAAAAAAAAAAAAAAATAGGGAATATATATATATATATATATATATATTCCCTTTCTTCCTCCCTCCCTGCCCCCATTCATTCTTTCATAGGTAAATGAAGAGCCTAAAAATAAGTGCTATTGGGAAGTTTACTGGTAGCCAAGTGCCTTATTGAATTAATTTTATTCTCTTGACAGTCTTGTAGAGGCAAGAACCATTATGACTGCCCTTTAATTGAAGAGATCACAAAGAGTTCTTGCCCATGGTCCCATTGCTAGAAAGAGGCTCTTAACCATGTAACCATGCACTTAATCTTTACAGTAAGTGACCTGAACAGTGTTGTTTGGTTTGGGTATTTGGCATTGGTTGATCTTTAAACTTGTCTTCTTACCATACCCTACTAGGGCTATCTCATCTAAGTTTTAATCCTTCATAGTAAATCAATTAATAAAGATATTTAACACGTAAATTTAAAAGCCATGGCTTCTTATTAAAAACATGAACTTTTAAAAATTATTTATTTTAAAACTCAGAGTGATAGGAGAGTAAGGAAGTTCTTCCAAGTGTTGGTTCACTGCCCATAGGGCTTCAATGGCCAGAGCTGGTTCAGGCTGAGGCCAGGAGTCCAGAATTCCATTCAAGTATTCACCTGGTGGCAGAGGCCTGAGTACTTGAGCCATCATCTGCCGATTTCCCAGGAACTTAAGCAGGAAGCTGGATCTGAAGTGGGACAGCAGGATTCAAACCGGTGCTTTTATTTGGAACACTGGTATCATAGGTGGCAGCTTAACCTGCTGTGCTACAATACTGGCCTCAAAAGTGAGAACTTTTTTAATGAACAAAAAATTGTATTTTCAAGTTCACTAACCTCTCAGTGGTAGCATTTATTTCAATTATGAATTTAGGCAACAGGCCACAATGGACCTGGCAGTGCTTGTGATTGTCACAACAGAAATTTTAGACACTTTAAAATCTTCACATAATTGTTATAGGGAATTCAAAATACATTTCACACTCATTAAAAAATGTTGTACATCCATTTTGGGGCTTACAACCCTATCTTATTTATAGTGCTACCAAAGAATCATTTATAACACTATACATTTGCTTCTTATATGCAGAATTTTGATCACTGGATCTTTTATTTTAAAAATTATTTGTTTGAAAGCCAGCATTATAGACAGAGGGAGAGACAGATGTCCCATCAGTTGGTTCACTCCCCAGAAGGCTGCACCAGCTAGAACTGGGCCAGGCTGAAGCCAGGAACTTCATCCAGGCCTTCCAAGTGGGTAGTAGGGGCTCAAACACTTGGACCATCTTCCATTGCTTTCGCAGGTGCATTAGCAGGGAGCTGGATCAGAAGTGGAGCAACTGGGACATGAACTGGCCCCCATGTGGGATGCCAGTATTGCAGGCTGCAGCTTTACCTGCTTGCTATGTCACAACGCTGACCCCATCACTGAATCTCTTTTTTGACAGGCAGAGTTAGTGAGAGAGACAGAGAAAGGTCTTCCTTTTTCTGTTGCTTCACCCCCAAGTGGCCGCTATGGCCGGCGGGTTGCAGCTGGTGTGCTGCGCCGATCTGAAGCCAGGAGCCAGGTGCTTCCTCCTGGTCTCCCATGCGGGTGCAGGGCCCAAGGACCTGGGCCATCCTCCACTGCACTTCTGAGCCACAGCAGAGAGCTGGACTATATATAAAAGGAGCAACCGGGACAGAATCCAGCACCCCAACCAGGACTAGAACCTGGGGTGCCAGCACCACAGGCAGAGGATTAGCCTAGTGAGCCATGGCACCAGCCCATTCCTGAATCTTAATAGAAACAATTCCCTTATAATTTTGTGTACTTTCATGCATTTAAAACCTTTTTCTGAAAATGAATCCATAGGCTTTCCCACAATGCTAAAGATCCCATGACAAAGAGTAAAGAATCGGTAATGTTTACTCGACCCACTTATATATCTATCTTTCCTTCTATCCATACATCAGTCCCATTCAATTAATTTGAATATTGATTGACTGCTTGTCATGTGCAGGGCTTCCTGTCAGATATTGCAGACATGGAGTCAGTGTTCCGACAGGCTCACCCATCTTTGATCTTGAAGTCTGGAGACTATGCCTAAAAGTTCCCAATGTCTTCTGGAATCTTGACATTTGAGATGCCTTTCATCAACACAGCACACCAATTTAACCCTCACTCTCTTAAGTAAGCAGAACTCAAAGCCACCCTCTGTTCATTCCTCCTTCTTGCCTTTCAATCCCTAACTTTGCTTGTTTTCTGAAGCCAGGTATCTCTGGCTCTCCTGGGAATGAGAGGTAGGTTGCCGTACAAAGTGGTGGTGTAGATCATGCTCATGGTATTGCTTTGTGTCACCACAATGTCATCTTTTTGGGAGTGTGGTGTTTGGCCTCTGACTGTAGACACTGTAGCAGCTGGGTGTCTGGGCTCTATTTGTCTGTGGCCATTGAAGAGTCCATGCTGGGTTCACTCCCACTCCCAGAATTGAAAAAAACAAAGTAGTTTGGTCTTGGATAGGATCCAATTACACAAGCACACATTAGGAAGTTCATTATAAACACTCTCTAGGAGTGAGCACAGGTGGCTTCCAGTTCCAGTCATGACAGAGAAGCCATGACCGGGCCCACTCTCCTACTAAAATGTAAATAGTAGAACAGCATTATAGAACCCATCTATCCAGGGGCATTGGCACACTGCAAATGCAGGCCAGCCTATAAAAGCTGTGACCCCCAGAGAAGGACTGGGAGGGTTTGAGGGCAGTTGGGGAATAATAAATTTTAATGGGACAGAGGTCAGGTTTGAAGGGTCACCCTGGTGTTTCAGACTTGTGGGATGAAATCCTGTGGAGAAATTTCAGAGAAAGAGCCAAAAATCTGCATACTGTATCTTCTCAAGTTGTACACTGAGTTCTAACCAGGGCATAGTGAGATGAGACACCTAGGAAGCCGGTGGAAACAGCACCACTCTCTGGGAGGCCAAAGACCATGTAGAACAGTTCATAAATGGGACACAGAAGCTACTAAACACACAAGAGAAAGGCTGAATTAAGTTACTTTAGCATTCAGAATGTATTGTTAAAATACATTTTTTTTATTTTAAAGGAAGAGAGAGCATCAGAAACAATATCTTCTATCGACTGGTTCATTTCCCAAATGCCCACAATAGCTGAGGCTGCACCAGACTGAAACCAGAAGCTCAGAAGTTAATCCAGGTCTCCCATGTGGGTGGCAGGGACCCACGTGCTTGGGCCATCATCTGCTTCTTCCTGGGGTGTGTATAACTGAGAAGCTAGATTGGAAGCAGAGGAACAGCGACTTGAACGGGCACTCCAATATGGTATATGGGTGTCCCAAGTGTGCCAGATGCCCACCCCTAAACTTAAGAATGTATGCTCTGTTATACCATTTCATGAAAATATTTTCCTTTTAGAAGATTTTTGCTTTAGCTTTCATGTTCAAATCCATGATTGTGTTTGTTTCTATGGCTTTAAAAATGATTGTTTACAGAGAATGCAATGTGGTGTTTATGAGGTCCTATACCCACTGCTTAAAACAGGGATTTTGAGCAGGTTCAGTTCCACTCCTCTCCTGCCATTACCTCAAATTATAAATCCTGGGATTGGGGTTTCCACCGCCATTCCAAGGGGCATCATGGGGAGCTGGAGGGCTGATCCAGGAAGAAAGACAATCAGGGAAAGGTGTCTTGTGATGCAGATGCCATCATGTTTCCTGGATGAGCGGTGGTCAAGAGGTAGAGGCTGAGAGCTGAAGTCCTAAGCAGATGTTGAAAGGAGAGAACAGTAGTGATAAAATATGTCCCAACTGATTTATTGAAAAAAATATTTAAGAATAGTTCTAAATTTATGAAATGG
This sequence comes from Oryctolagus cuniculus, assembly GCF_051225735.1. Lineage (NCBI taxonomy): Eukaryota > Metazoa > Chordata > Mammalia > Lagomorpha > Leporidae > Oryctolagus > Oryctolagus cuniculus. The sequence goes on along the minus strand of NC_142869.1, from coordinate 153,270,148 downwards.
ACTTTAAGGTAGTAATCCAAAAAGTTACCTGGGGCTGGTATTGTGTCACAGTGGTCTAAGGCACTGCCTCAGATGCCAGCATCTCTTACGGGTGCTGGTTCAAGTCCCAGTTGCTCCATTTCTGATTCAGCTCTCCAGTAATGTGTCTGGGAAAGCAGTGGAAGATGACTGAAGTCTTTCGGACCCTGTACCCATGTGGGGGACCTGGATAAAGCGCCTGGGCCATCCCTGGCTGTTGTAGCCATCTGGGAATGAGTCAACAGATGGAAACTTGCTCCTTCTCCCTCCCCCTCTCTCCCCCACTTCATGTAATTCTGCCTTTCAAATAAATAACTAAATATTTTGGAAAAAAAAGTTCCATATATCCCTTCCCTCACTTCCCCATTAACATTTCACGTATCTTTGTCACAATTAGTGAACCACACCCAGCTTTGCCTGTTTTTATTTATTTATTTAAGCATTTGAGTGGTAGAGTTACAGAGAAGGAGAGATGGAGAAAGGTCTTCTAAAAACCACTGGTTCACTCCCCAAATGGCCACAAGGCCAAAGCCAGGGTCTCCCATGTGGGTACAGGGACCCAAGCACTTGGGCTGTCTTCTACTGCTTTCTCAGGCCATAGCAGAGAGCTGGATCGGAAGAGGAGCAGCCAGGACTAGAACTGGCACTCATATGGGATGCTGGTGCCGCAGGCAGAGGCTTAGTTCACTATGTCACAGTGCCAGCCCCTTTTATTTTTTTTAATTAAAACTCTCTTTATTCCTCTGACTCCTCCTAACCTCTAATCAATATTCTGTGTTTAGATTAAGGATTCTTTTTATTTTAGCTTCTACATATAAAGGAGCTTGCAGTATTTGTCTTTTTCTGTTTTGCTTCCTTCATTCAACATGAAGTCCTTCAGTTGCATCCATTTTGCTGCAAATGACAGGATCTCATTCTTTTTTATGGCTGAACAGTATATCATTGTGTGTATATATACTATACGTTCTTTATCCAGTCACTTGATGATGACTATTTTGGTTGATTGTACATTTTGGGTATTGAGATCAGTGCTGCTGTAAACATGGTGGAGCAGGTATCTCAATCAAGATGCTAAAGCTTAAACTCAGCAAACATGAGTATTAAATGATTATGTAAAGATAAAGGGGATGTTGTCCCTAATAATAATGGCCAATATATGGTTATTTATTGTATTGTTAGTATAAAACATTATTCAGGGTTAAGTGTTTCTTTGATTACCAGAATAAAACTTAATATTGATTGGTCAGAAGTGTTTCCCTTTGACTTTGCCTTTCCCCAGCTGAGAAGAGCTATACCATTGTTTTCTTTATTGCTTGATTCATAAATATAATCGAGCCTTCAAGTCTAGCCATGAAGTTATTTTATAAATATTAGAAATTATGCTAATTACTGGTTAATCAAACAATTCATTATACATATATATATTCATATTATTTCCTTTCAAATATTATCACATTTCCATGGGGTTTTAAATACACACAAGTATTCTGATTTTATAAAAAAAATCTTGATAGAAAAATTGTCACCAAATGAGACTTTGGGTATTGTAAGGAAAAAACTCATGTCTAAAAAATCCCAAAGATATCTGAAACTCCTCTAGTTTAGTATACCACAAGTGAGTATCATTGGATGGAGAATGTTGATATATTGGTTTATTGCACAATTTTACATGGGAGAGTTATGCATTTGTAGTTCTTTTTGTTTGCTAAATAGATCCTCACCAATACCATCTGCATACCTATTAAAATTGAAAGGCATTTTATCTTTAGTTTCTTAATTCTTCAAACACTACATTTTCTTTTGTATTAAACAGTACATAACTCCATAGTGAAAAGAAAAATGTCAGCTTTGCTTTTATAGCTGGTTCCACACTTCTAATCAGAAAAAAGAAGGGTCTTATTGCACAACTATTTATATAGTTTTTAAACTTTCTAAGAAAAATAAAGCTCTGCTACAATTAATGCTTAATGGTATAAACACCCCTGCCTTAGTGGTTGCCTAGTAACTATATACTGCAGGATTGTGGGGTTGCTAAAGAGGCTGAATACATGGAAATATTCAGATCCATTTCTAGTTCAGGTGGATGAGGGGCAGCAATGGGCCAGATTCTTTTGTTAAAATTATTTTTCCATAATGGCTTTGTGCTAAAACATCCTTCTGCACTAAAACTTGCTCTTATCAATGACTTCTGCAGATAAGAGTCTAACAAGTAATGATTTTAAATTTAAGAAACACTCAATGGAACTGAAGCAAGACAACTTCACTTCTGACTTAGCTGCCCCAGCTGGTGTTCTTAAGAGTGACTGGACTGGGGGATGATGATCTTTTTTTTATGATTTATTTATTTATTGGAAAGGTAGAGTTACAGAGGGGGAGGGGGACAGAGAGATCTTCCATCTCCTGGTTCACCTACTCTCCCCCCGCCCCAAATGGCCACAACAGCAAAAGCTGGGCTGATCCAAAGCCAGGAGTCAGGAGCTTCTTCTGGGTCTCCCACATGGGTGTAGGTGCCTAAGTACTTGGACCATCTCCCATTGCTTTCCCAGGTGCATTAGCAGGGAGCTAGCTTGGAAGCGGAGTAACTGGGATTCAAACCAGAGTCCATATGGGATGTTGGCCCTACAGATCACAGCTTTATTCACTTTGCCACAGTGCCAGCCCTAAGGGAATAATGTTCTTAGTGTTCCTTTGACCTTTCAATTTAATTTTGTATTTGTACATCACTTAAGCAATTGAATAACAAGATATAGTTCCCAGTTAAAGGTAATATTAAAAGAAGCTCTGGGTGAGCATTTGGCACAGCTGCCTGCTGTGCTCACATCCTGTAGAGGAATGCCAGGGTTATGAGTCCCTGCTCCACTTCCAACTTCCTGCTACTAGGTACCCTGGAGGCAGCAAATGACAGCTCAAGTACCTGAATCCCTGCCACCTGTGTGGGGCGACTCAGATTAGTTCCTGGCCCAGGAACTGATCATCAGCCTAGCTCAGCCCTGGCTGTTGGGCATTTGAGAAGGGAATCAACAAATGGGAGATTGAGTCTCCCTTTGTCTGCCTTCCAAATAAAATGAAAATAAAGTTTAAAAGGGAGGAGCTCAGTGATTGTAATAATTATTTACATTTAGCTTTGGTTTGCTTCCTACAGAGCAGATGTCATTTCCTAATTATGTTTTGCTTTACCTTGGTTAAATTAGCTTGCATTCCTGTGGCATAGACCAACTGTATTTGGTGAAAGAGGTCTTTCAAAACCAAAGGTTGTTGACAAGAGTGGCTAAGTAGATTAGAATTGAATTTACTGAGTAAAATCCACAAGTAAAGCACATGTAGGTAATGACAAGTTGCTGATGAAGAAACATGGTTAGGTCATTTGAAAACTGGTTTCTGGTACTGTCTTGGTTTCAGAAATACACGATAGATACAGAGTACTTGGAGCTAGTCTGCATTCTTTGTTACAGAGTTCTTGAGGTCAAGGTTTGGGACTTCCTGGGTTGGTTTCCCACGTGCAGACAAGGATAAGCAAGGGTTGGAATGTTTAAATTGTATAACTATAGGTTTGTGGGTATAGTCAGAAATGATTTGCTACTCAGTAATTTTGTTGTTTGGCAATACTAACACATGATAACATATGGTTTGCTCTTTGGAATTAGCATCCATGTTGTCATTTGACTGCAACAAAGAATTCTCTGATCCCATAAAGGAGATTGTTTTGAATACATGGATGTCCCTTTATCTTTTCACTGGGGAGGAAGCATCCTGTTGCGTTACTACATAAAACTCTCTGGGTTTTGGGTTTTGTTGGTTGAAGGATGTGGCCGGTGAGGTCAAGGGTATGGTTTAACAGAAAACCACTTGGCTCTGCAAGCACTGTCTGCATTCCCAGCTTCAACAACTTCAAAGGGAAGCTCAGCATGGACATCTTTAGTAGGTTAGGAAATTAATTAGTATCAAAGTATTTGGTCAAAGGGTCACCAACATCATCTTTATGTTCAAAGGAGAAAAGACTAATGTTTTTTTTTTCCATTTGCAATATATATAATACCTGTCCTTCCATTTAATGCTGAAAGGAATTCACTGATGAAGAGCCAGGACTCATTTTGTTGTAGAGGTTTTTTTTTTTTTTTTTTTTTTTTCATTCTTGCTGTACTCCTGTTTCTGTCTTCTTTTACCCAGTCTTTCAGAAATTTTCACTCTGGCCCTAAGATGTCTTATTATTTAGCTGTTTAATGACACTTCAAAAGATTCAATCTCTGCAGCCATCAAGTTTCTACTCTTTCAGATCTAGTTGGTTTGATGGTAATAGATCCTGTCTTTGTGGGAAGACAGTATTTCAGAAAGAGTTAATTTGCAATGGCAACAAAGGCTAATTCTCTGGGTAGAATTTAAACCAGCAAGTGTCCTCCTGCAGAGAAGCAGCCTGGGGCCAAGGCTGCTGGGGATGGGGTTAACTCCTTGTGCAGGCAGAGGGACCCTTAGGACACCCTCAGAAGTGGTAATTTTAAGGTAAAAAAAAAAAGTACTGTCCATTTTCCCCTCCCAGGACCTGCATTTTGGCAATTAGAAATTGGGCTGCCCTGTGATTCTTGTACCTGCTGATTTTTTCATTTTGAAAAAAAAAAAAAAAAAAAAAGAGAGAGGGAAGCAGCCACTCAGGGATTATTTCCTCTGTGATAGTATTCTTCCCTAATTGTATTTAGGCTAATGTAAGCTATTTCTTCCCAGTGATTTTTCACTTGAGCTGCATGTATAGAATAAATGGGGTGCTCTTCCCAGAGATGGTACTACTTCATATCTCCAGTTCATAACCCCTAAATTGAGTTTGTTCTCCCCACTCCCCCCCCCCCAGTTACTTTTGGATGTAGCAATTCAACATTAGAATCAATAAAACTGACTGCCTGTGATGCATAAAAATGCATTTTGAAAAGATCAAGTCTCACTCTGGGTTCCAAGTTTTACATTTTTACTATCAGTCTAGCCTCTCACTTTCACTATCAAATGCTTTTCTTTCATCCTATACCTGATCTAGTTGTTCTACTATTGAGCCGCGTCAGAGTATTTGATAAAAAGAAAGTGGTGTAATGAATAGAATGGAAAACAAAGGGCTAGGGGAGCCAGCAGCTATCGGATTGAAGTCAGAGAAAACAAACACAGGAGCACCTTGGCTAGCTGGGTAATCTGGAGTGATTACTGAGCCTCCCACCCTTCACCCCAGGGTTCCAGGTGAAAGTTCTCTCTTGACCTCTGTCCTGGGAGGGAACCTTTTAGAGTTTATCCATCAACCCCTGTCAGGGTCTTTGCAGAAAAGACTTTCTCTGCCCTGGCTTGTGTCCTATTTGGATCCCATTTGGAAAGTGGAGCAATTAAAGTGTCAAAATCTCTCCTTGGGAGTCTGCCATTAAATAAGGGGGGGGGGGGGCGCTTTGATGTGTAACCCTAGGACTGAACATTCCAGTCCTTCATCTTGCAGAATTTCAAGCTCAGAGTTTGCGAGCAGGTTTGATTTCTCACATCTTTGAGACGCAGCTTGAATGCCTCGATTTGATTTTGTGCTTTCAACACATTTTTAGAGATCTGGAGCTTTGGGGAGGGCTATACCATATGGTCTTGATAAGGTGGGACTTAGAAAAGGGTAGATACTGAATTGCAAGCAGCAAGTGAAAACCAAGCGTTTGGACCTAATTCGTTCGTCTCTTGACAAATCTCCTGAAACCTGTAATTCCCGCAAAATCAATTTTCACGAAGGCTTTTTTTTTGGGGGGGTCTTGTGCGCCCCTGTATCCTCACACGCGGAGACGACTAATTCCTTTACATTCTCCGAAAGCAGGGAGGGGGCTTCCTTTGAAACGCTTCGGCATGTTTAGCACTTGTTGGTTAGCCTTTCTGAAATCAACTCAAGACTTAGGGTCCAAGAACAAGCACCTGCCGGTCCCCACCCTCCTGGGAAGGGAGGCGGTACAGAAAGGTTAGGGCAGAGGAGCAGGCGCAACCCAAGGAGACGACGGCACACATCGGCGTCCTCGGGGAGTTGATGGTTTGAGCAGCAGGGCAGAGTCGACGACGGCATAAAACAAAGCCAGGGGCTGCTCTGCCAGGGACATGGAGAAACTGCAGGAGGAGGCACCTTCGGATCCGAGCGGCGGGATGCAGGGATCCAAGGGGAAGGATTCTCCAGATCCGACAAGGAAATTCCGATCCTGGAGGCCTGACGTTTAATCCGGTCCGGTCTGCGCCCTGGCCGGCTCGCTGGGGCTTCGCCGGACTCCCCCTCGGCGCTCGCTTCCCCTCGCCTCTCCTGGGGCCTGCGGTTCGCCTGCGGCGCGCAGGCCAGGCCCCGGCCGGCTCGTGCGCCCATTTCTCCTGCACCCCGGGAGGCGGGCGCGGGGCGGGGCGAGGCGGGGCCGCTGCGGCGGCGGCGCGGGGAGGAGGAGCCGCTCGGCTCCCCGGACAGCAGCGGGTTAAGCGCCGCCCGCGCCGAGGGGGCTGAGCCGGGAGCCGCCGCTCCGAGCTCGCATTCGGATCCGCTAGAGCAGGAAGATGGCGACGGACGGCGCGAGCTGCGAGCCCGACTTGTCCCGCGCCCCGGAGGACGCGGCGGGAGCCGCGGCGGAGGCGGCGGTAACCGAGCTCCCCGGGCGGGTGCGGGGTTGGTGTAGACGGGGATCGCGGGCGGTGCCCGAGCCCAGGGTGAACCCGGCTCCACGACCCCCGAGGCGTTCCATGATTCGGGCCCCTCCGGACGCCCTCCCCAGGGTGTCCCTTCCTCGGGGTGCGCCCTCCCTAGGGTGCCTTCATGGCCAGGAGCCGGCGTCAGAGGGATGAGGCAGCCATCGGGGTTGGGGGTCCCTCCTGTCCATTCGAAGCCCTTTTGGCTGCAACCCCTGGCAGCCCCGGTCTCAAGGCTCCCTGGGTGCGTCCCGTGTGACCCTCACGCCCACTCCCTCTGCTGTGCTCTTTTGGAGACGGAGTCGAGGGTCGGGTGTGCTCCCTGGCGAAGGCGACCCCCGCATTGTGCCCCTCACACTGCGCGCGCCGTTGAGCGTGTGTCTCGGGGGTGCCTGGCACCGCTCGGTGGCCCCGGGGGAGCGGGGCCGTCGCCGAGCAGGTGTGGGGATGCCCATTGTGTGTGTGTTCGCGTGCCTGCCCGAGGCCCCGTGGGAGCGGCCCCGTGCCCAGCTGTGGACATCCCGCGGTGGGCGCGGCGCCAGCACTGGGGATCCTAGCGGCCCCATCACCTGGCTGCTGGTGGCTGAGGGGTGGGGAGGGGTCGTCCTGGGCGTCATGTCCTGCACCTGGTTTCCTGACATTGTTCTACCCGGCTTACACCTGGTCCACACTTTCGCCGCTGGATCCCCGCGGGCGCAGAGGCTCCCCACACTGGTGGGTTCCAGCGCTTACCTTGAGGGAGGGCTGCATCCACATTTCCTGGGTGGGAAACATGCTCGAGGTTTGGAGAGCCGCTTCGCGGGAGTTGCAAGGATCTGCAAAGAAAGGCAGATCCGGGAGTACCTCCCACTCTTGGCCCAATCCCGCGGCTCCCGGGAAGATTCGGAGTGGGATGGAGTGAGCAGGGCTGGACGCCCCCTGGCTTCCTTCCACCACCTCAGCCGAGTCCGAGAGAGCAGCCGCGGAGGACAAGGCCAGGCGTGGACCGCCGGGGCCACTTCCAGTTCCTCCCACCTCGGCAGGTAGGGTTTTCTGAAGAGGGAGAGGAGAGGTGTGGAGGAGGAAGAGGAGAAAGGGAAAGGGCTGCTGGTTTCCACTTGTAAAACTGGCAAGTCTCAGATAGAAACTTGGGGGGGGGGGGTGTGAGCTTTTATTCCTCGCATGGAAAATGAAGAGTTTCCTAAGATTGCAAGGGAAACCTGTCCACTTCTGATCCAGTTTCCCTCTATGAAGTCCCATAAGAAATCTACCTGTTAGGACAACCAGTCTCTAGGAAGCTGAAATGGTTGGGTGCCTTCATTCCCAGGAGAGGGTTAGGAGAGAGGAGAGGAAAAAAAAAGGATGGAGGTGGGGTTTGTGTTTCTTGCTCCTCAGGAGGGTTGGATTTGTTTGTTTACCCTGTTTAGAATGGAGAATGGGCTGCTTTCTACTTCATTCAATATTTTAATCACCTGACAAACCAAACAGAAATATCTGCTGTATGGTCTGCAGCTGAAATATACTTATTTCGTTAGGCTGTAATCAAAACCTTCCTTGCAGGCAGTTTTTATTTTATTTTATTTTATTTTTTAACAAGGTCAGTGTTTTTTCTCTGCTGCTTAAAATTTTCAGGGGTCTGAGTTTCACTGCTGATGGTTGGGGATTTCATCATTTCCCCCTTGTTAGTGGGAATAGCCATGGAAAATCTGTGAAGGTGAACCTCCTTTATTTCTGTAGAAATAACATGAATAAAGATTCTTCACTTAATCGTTTTTAAAAATAACTGACTTTGAATAATATGTTGATGGCTTTTTATGCAGTAGACTGAGCTTTTTATTTTAATCACTTGATCTAGAACATTGATTTTTAAAGAAAGGCTAAATAGGAAAATGATACTTGTCATATTTGCTCCTTCTCGAGTGATTAAAAATCAAAGACATCTTCATGCCTTCTGTTAACTGAAGACAATTTCTGTTTCATTTTAGTGAATAATTCTGTTTTGCATTTTAGAGGTTTATTTCATTGCAAATTGGTTTACATACTGGGCTTTTTTCATATATACATTTGGCAGTCATGAGCCAATGGAATCTCCAAAGCAGTAGGCTATTTTTGAAAGTGAGTGTTTCGCTAAGTTTTGGCTATTTAGATTGTTGCTTAGAAACAAGTTCAATTTATAGTTTTCAGTTTAATATCATTTTCAGTGGGGTGTTTTAAATTTAGTTTGTGATCCTTGTTCTTCGGATGCTTGCAGGATTTAAGCAGTTAAGTGTAAGCTGGCTAACAGCTACATTATTCAGTAGGATCATATTAATAGTCTTTGCTGCGAACCGTGCAGGGAGACCTGGGTTATTTTCAGTGCCTCAGCCAAATGTGATGACTTTTATAGGCCGTATTGCTATTTCTACTCTGAAAATAACTCCTAATGGATAAGGCAGTATGGAAAACAGAAATCTTCCTGCTTTTTATTGTCACCAAAGAATTTAGGAGTGAGAGGAAAATGGAGATCTTTTTAGAGCTATATTTGGGAAGCCAACCAACATTCTTGTCATTCTGGGCTTTTCTGGAGCAGCTAATACACTGAAAAGTAGGTGTAAAATTTGTTGTCATGGTGATAGCAATGAATAAAAATTTATACAATGATTTTGTGAAAAATGCACAACAGTAATGGTAAATAAATTAACACCCGACACTGACTTTTTTTCTTTCAGGTGATAGTATTTAATGTAGATATAATAAAAAGGGCCTTCTTAGTCAATTTTGCTAAACTTTCTTTCTTAAAAAAAAAGCCGGTTGTGTAGTAGCTATAGAACGTTTAAAGTTTGCCAGCATGATCTTTAAGGAAGAACTAATGCGGGTTTAATCCGCATTCCTGAGCGCTCACCTGGATGGGCACCTCCAGGGTAAGAGCTCTGCTGCCTAACTGATCCCTGTATGAATTCAAAGCAGGTAGAGTGGTGTCCTGAGAGGCGTTAGATTATGGGGAGAAGAGCCCGGGAGAAGGTTCCTGGTAGAGGGGCCTGGGAATGTTTCACAGAGAAGCAAGGTCTCTGAGTGGGCTTTGAGATACAAAGAGGAGCCGGGCAGAGACTTTGGCAAGCAGGGTGCAGCTGTGCCTGGTTCCCAGGACTCCCCAACAGGCAGCACACTCATTCAAAGTTGAGTGTCAAGATTTCCATTTCAGTCTCAGCTATGAGCTTTAGAATGTTAGCTTAGAAGTTGGAATGTTCCTGCACTTTAGAATGTCCTGCTTTTCATTGGGCTTTTTCTCTCTCTCTTTTTTTTTTTTTTCCTTCTTAGCAGGGCATATATTTCTACTTGCACCTGGTGTTTAGACTTCATTGTTACATTTCTCACAGGAGCAATTTTGTTGAGAGAAACACCTTTGTCCTACCTGTGACCAAATGCATACCTAGGCTAGATTGCCAACTGATTTTATTTTCCTGTGTTTGAAAACCTTTCACAGCCTTAGCACTTAGGTTGTCACTTAGGGATGTCTACTGTTGATTATGTGGGCACAAGGCTGTAGCTGGGACAGAGCAGCCACCTCCTTCAAGGTAGATGTACAGGCTTTGTTTGCAAAATGAAAAAACCAAATTGCTTAGCACAGTGCCAGGCACATGGGAAGTATTCCAAAAATATTTATTGAATGAAAGAAATGAAAAACAGCTTAGCAAGAACTTGGGCCATTAATACTTAACATTGCTCAACTAATTCGAAGTATACTTGTGTGTTCTCAGATCATAATGAAACTATTGGCCTGAAATTTGTGATAATTAACATAATAGATTTTATAGACTGTATGTCAGAAAGATGACACTGATGCTGGTCTTGTTTTCATTTTTTATTGTGCCCCTTTCCAAACTACACTTCTCAGTGCTGTCTCCGATACTTTCCACATTGTGTTTAGAATTTAATTTCTTTTTATTGTGTTTTTATTTTATTTATTTGAGAGAGAGGTAGAGATAGAGAGGTCGTCCATCTGCTGGTTCACTCCCCAGATGGCTGCAACAGCTGGAGCTGAGCCAATCCGAAGACAGGAGCCAGGAGCCTCCTCTGGGTCTCCCATGCGGGTGCAGGGGCCCAAGCACTTGGGTCATTCTCCACTAACATCATTAGTTTTCTATTTGGAATTCTTTTCAAAATGAGCACTGAAGCTGGGGATGATGTGGTGGTGGGATGGTGCCTGCACACTTTCCATCCTGAATTTGTCCACATCACCCATTAAGGTGCTGGAGGGCATGGTTGAACCTTGAAGAAGAAACAAGAAAGTTTGAGGACAGGAAAAGGGAACAGAAGGGAAAACTGGACTGAAAATAAAAGAAGTAAGGCAGAGCTTTAGAGTAGTCTGCAATGGCCAGAACATGAGAGAATTCAACCTTATTTTAGTTTATTTGGGCTTCATTTATTTATTTGAAGTGGGGGAGGGAAGTATGCCCATCTGTTGGTTCGCTCCCTAAATGCCCACAGCAGCCAGGGCTGGGCCAGGCAAAAACCAGTAGCCAGGAACTTCATCTGGTCTCACATGTAGATGGCCAGGACCCAAGTACTTAGGCCAGCATCTGCTACTTTCCAGGGCATTGGCAGGAAGCTGGATTGGAAGCCAAGCTGGGACTGCATCCCAAGCACCCTGATATGAGATGCAGGTGTCCCAAGTGGTGACTTATCCCATAAACCCCAAGACCTACCCTCTAGTGTTCAACTTCAACATGCCTAGGACAGAGTAGTCTCTCCCTACGTCTCTTTTGGGGTCCTTTGCAAGGCTTACATGACTTGAAAAAGGAAGCTTTTCTTTGCTTTTTGGTAAAGAAATGGAAAGCAATTACAAGAGAATAATGATATAGGATTAATTTTTTTGTTTCCTCTGTTACAAATAACTTGTACAAAAGTGAGATCAGATTACTACTGCTGTACACAGCATGATGTCATCCATGTAGAAATCCTGGTTTGGTGGTGACAGGGCTTGCTCTCTTCAAATACACTTTTAGTGAACAACTACCAGGTTGAGTTTCAACTTAAAAGGTTATTGTAGTAAGTGCAGTATAGCCAAGTTAATATTACCATGTGGAACAGGTTTTGACATTTTTGTGTTGCACCGAAAAGCAGCACAATGGTTCTAAAGACCTGCGTGAGTTCTTCCACAAAAGGGCCTTGGCACTGTGCAAATATCATTTAGCCTCCCATGGCCCAGCACCTTCAGTTGCAAATCAGCGTGCTGACATTTGCCACCTTAATCAGGTGGACATTCTTCAAGGCACGGGAAGCTTCAAGAGGACCATGATTCTTTCTGGATGCCTGCTTGCACATGGAACTGGTTCGATCTCATGCCACAGTGCTGTGACACTGAAAGGCTGAGCTGGGATGGAAACTCTATCTGAAGAGGAAATGGGCTCTGAGAGCAGATGGGAAAGGAAAGCAGTGAGGGAGCTGGGTTTAAGCATCAGAGGCTGCCACCCTTGACAGAGCCATTTTTTCTGCTTTTCACCCAGATTTCTCTTGGTTAAAATTAGTTGCAGCCATGACCAGGTTTCCTTCCTGCCTGACTTGTTTCCTTGTCAGTGTTACCTCCTTCCAGGGCCCTGAGCTGCTTGTTCTGCAGGAGAGACCCCAGGCGGTCTGATTTATCTGAGTGCACAGTGGGCCGGGTGTTCTCGCTGTGCTGCTTCAAGGCATGCCCTGAGTTGCTTCCCTGGGTTACTTTAAATGATTTTTAAAATAATGAGTGAATGATCCAATGCCTAGTTACTAAGTTGCCCTAAGTGTGGGTCGGAACTTTGTATCTTAGGAAGCTGGGAATTCCTGAAACATCACTGGAGTGCTTTCTGTCTTTCCTGCTGCCTGCTAGGAGTGCTTTATTCCAAAAGGTGAGAGGGGCACACCTGTTAGATAACATCATATGAAGGTGTGATACTCTTACCACCTTCGCACATCCAGGAGGTATGAGAAGACAGTGAGTAGAAATAATACACTTAAAATTATGAGGAAATGCACAAGGTAGGAGGTGATTAATTTCCAGGTGAAGGAGTGGAGCAAACTCAGACTGATGCTGTGATGAAGCAGATTAAGCCACTACTTACAATGCTGGCATCCCATATGGGAGAACCAGGTCATGTCCTAGATGCTCTGCTTCAGATCCAGCTCCTTGCTAATGGGCCTAAGGCAAGGGAAGGTGGTCTGAGTATTTGGGTCTCCCTGGGGATACCCAGATGGAGTTCTAGACTCTTGGCTTCAGGCTGGCCCAGCCCTAGCCATTGTGGCCATTTGGGTAGTGAACCAGCATCTGGAAGGTCTCTGTTTCTGTTTCTGTGCCTTTCAAATAAATCAGTCTTTCTAAAAGACCAACTTGAAGAATAAGATAGCTAGAGTCTAGAAGGGCAACACAAAAGTGAGATTTGAGTGATACACTGAAGAAAGATAGGATTCAGGGGAATGAGCAGAGAAGAGATTTTAGAAGAGCACCAACAGATGAGTGTAAACCCATCCCAAAACCTCTTTCC